>NC_051181.1:150861918-151229567 GCF_013339695.2 Rhipicephalus sanguineus | reverse complement strand
TTTTGCGCACTTTTTTTCGCGAATTTGGAGCTCCGAAAAGGGGGTGTGCAAATTACGTGGAGATTTCGCGAGCACATCTGAAATAACGCACAATATATAGTCCTAACACGCGCGATATAATACATTAAAGAAAATAAATTATAGCGCAAACGAAGGGTTTTTAACAGAATTAGCACGTACTTTAACCAGCCAGATTCGGTCATGCACGGTCTAGTCAGAGTCACTGGTTGTTGAGAAGTCCAACTGAGAATCATCAGCCACGGCCGCTGTCACCGCCCTCCCAAAGCGCGTCGTCCTTGGTTCCGTCGAGCGCGTTGAGGAGTCTTCTTGAAGTTCTTCGCGACAATGCTGGGAGTAACGAGGTGCCACGGCACGGCGATACCGGTGGGCCTAAGCTCTCACACATATTTGAAAAGGTATTCTTCAACGGCAGGAAACTTTCCATGCTTCGGTCGATCCTCGGAACGGTCTCCTTCCCGGTCTTGTATTAAAAAGCGAACTCTTCTGCGGCACGGTTCCAGTTTCCTTAGGCAAATTCTATAACAGTGAGCTTGAATTTTGCCGAATAGTGATTGTAGCCCAGCGCAAGAGAACAGTGAAAACGCAACTGGCTGATCGCGAAACCTAAACTTCCGAAATCAGCGAAGGCTGCGTCGCAGCGCGGACGCAGAGGAGGAGGGTCAGCGAGGGGAAATGTTGGCGCGACTGGCCCTCGCACGCCTACGATGCAGAAAGTAGTCCATGCCGTGTCGCGTGCATGCATTCTCACAGCGGGAGAACGCTCAAACAGTTCCGACAACCCGTGAACAGGTTTGGGCGTTCGGGTACGGTTAGTATGTTCTCGGTAGTTTCCGGAGAACAGAACGAAGTAATCGGAAGAAGGGACTTCGCACTCGCAGCCTGTCTTGTGTATGACTGCGCTCGCCTGCTCGGTGAGGGCCGCGGGGGCGCGGCTGTCCAAAGTTTCCCCGTGCGCGCGCGCCGGCGAGCTGGCTTGAGCGGGGCGGGGAGCGCAAAATATGCGAGTAAATATTTTTTAGCAAAACTGGCTAAATATTAGGGGTGCGCAAATTATGCGGGTAAATACGGTACTCTTAACGAAGGTACCAATTCGGTAATGAATAAAGCTCCTACAATGCTTGTGCCACGGTTGCATGCTTCGCGCCGCGCCATGCTGGGAAAGATGAGAGCAGTCTTGAAACTTCCACACATGCCAGTTACGTCACATATTTTGGCTGCACCTGTATTGGGCCTAGTTTACCAGTGAAAAAAATTGGGGCATCTACGCACTAGTGTGAAAGCTGTGGAAACAGCCGAGGTGGTAGCATTGCCCTCCTTTCCCTCATCCTCATTTCCCTTTCCCACACTTTTGTTATACTACACTGTACATGGCTATGCTATGCTTTATTTCTTTCTCTCCGGCTGTTTCTCTTTGCACCTTTCTCTCATTCTCTTGCCCATAGCAATGCAATCATATGGTTCCCACAAATGCTTGTTCTGTTAGTGTGCCTGGATAGCCGAGTGGTTTTGACGCTCGCCTCTGGACTGTGGGTACCCAGATTCGAATCCTGCCTCGGCAAAAAAATTTATTTCGATTTTTAAAAATATTTTTCTCTCTTTCTCAGTTCCTTCCCCCTCTCCACTTTGGTAAGCAGAGCTTTCACTTAATGCTTGTCTCACTCTTCCTCCCCTGCTCCTCACCTCAGCACTTGTCCTATGGGAGCGGCTTTACCCTCTCCCACTCCAGGCTCCAACCTCGTTCCCCAGCACTCCTTCGCTCCGCTCTCTCCTGGTAATGTCCTCATTTTCCCTAACACCTGCTGTACTCAGTAGTGGGGCTTCCCCAATTCCCGTGGCACATATCAGCCGGAGTTTCTGTGCACAATTTGCATAGGAACGGCAACTTAACAAGCTCAGGCTCAGCTGTTAAATAAGTATTCGTATTCCAAAAGAAACTGCATTGATTTCCAAGAATACGCGACGGTGGTCCAAATACAAAAAACCAGAAAGAAAGACTGGCCTTCATTTCATTCTCTTCCAGTGCACTGCCCTCTTACCATGAACAAAAACTCAGCTTTAAAAGAACACTTAACCAAAACTATACGGAGCGTTTGACAGAAGTGGCGTGGGTTAATTCAAACAGAGGGTCCCTTTTCAAACCTTACCTTCCTACGCTAGCCAGGCCGTGGTCATTTTGGAAGGAGGTAGCGCACGTAGGGCACCTCCACATCCTCGCCATCCTTGTCGTTGCAGCACAGCTCAAACACCAGGGCACGCACGTGTGGATCGATAGGCCTCTGGGACACCTTCTTCACAACCTCGCTCATGCTGCGGAACACCCATGTGCCTCATGATAAAAAGCCTCACCACAGTGCATTTATGCAATGCTGGTCAGAGCACTTACATACAATCTTTGCATAGTTTACAGTGATTGCCCTATGCTTTTATGAGAATGCAACAACATTTCAGCGTTAATTTGATTTTTGCGCTTCTGCCAAAGAGAACATGATGCTCAAACACAAAGTTAGAGAACTCTCGATAATTAGAATAAACCACTGTTGCATGAACATGTTCCAAAGCGCAGGCTAAGGTGGACCCCAACAGTTTCACAGAGGTCTACCGGCAAAATCGCGATGGAATCTTGCTGTGCCCACCGTGTCCACAGTGCCAGCTCGGTGGTTGAACAGGCACTTCTACTAAAAGTGGGCGTTCTCTCCAGACACTAAATATTCCAGTTACGGGAGTGATGCATATAATCTGAGAGCGAGAACAAAGACATAGTAACACCTAACTATTGCATTTTTATGCATATAACTATTTCTTGGCAATTTCGACTTTCAGGTGCGAGTTCATGGCAATGCCCATGAAGCATACATTGCCATAAAATCATGTGACCTAGCAATATTCTTCTGGTAACAAAGGTGCTGACCTGAACTGGCATTCAATACAGCTTAATGCTATAAAAAAAGAAGACATTTCTACTAGTTGCATTACCCAAGGAGTGTTAAACCTTATGATGCACCTTAAATAGTCTAGAGGATTATTTCTTCATCACAAACATTCTATTTGCATTTATATACAAGTTTGTTTCTGCACTAAGTACCAAGCTTTCAGTACGGCCTTTTACAACACAAACTACTTGTCCCAGGAAAAAAAATTCCTTTTTTGAAAAACACACGCATTTAAATGTAGCATCCACCACTTAAAAAGTGATTAAGGTATTCATAGAACAATTGACAAGAGAAACCAGGAAAGAGCAAGATCGACTAAAATGCAGCGCAACTAGTTACATTACGTATACGTGTGCCAGTTCCCACGAACTAGCACCAAGATTTGGCTCGGCAATAAGGCTCAATGTTACTCACAGAAGCTTGAGGCGCTCCTCCACCTTGGCGGCAGGCATGAAAAACGAGTATAACATGCAGACTCCTTGAGACAGCATGGTGATCTCAATACCGTGCTCGTTCTGTAGGAGAGAATAATGGAGAGAGTAAGACTCCAGACACTCTGATATTGAAGCCTGGCTTTCAGGACACGGTAAAGCGAGCACAGACCTTGAAATAGTCAATGAACTCCCGGAGTGTCATTTCCCCTTGAACTTCAAAGCGGTCCCAGAGGGTGAACTCGTGGTTATTGTACTGGAGGAAGACAACAGTGCCACGCAAATTAGGAGACAGAAAAGGACACGGACATGGAAGCAGATTACACATATAACATAACCACACGCAGCCGCATGAGAGCTGCAGAGTCTATAAAATGTTATCTTGACAAAAAAAGCTAGGTATCACGAAACAGTCTCAACCATAGCTCATTTGGAATGTCATGAAACGGATGCACTTTCGTGCTTTTGTTGGGACTTTTAAAACTATGCCAATGCGTGGGGTTATTGCGAGTGAGCTCAAGCTGTTTGCAGACGCCGACCATAGTGCTCTTCAGAAACTGTCGCCAGCAATTTCAATAAGAACACTACGAGCTCTATTGCAATCGCACCACTGGCCATCTTCATCTTCAAAGTACCAAAAAACACACAAAGGTGCATCTGCTTCATTACGAATAAATCACTGTATCGGTCATGCAGAGGATGTGGGTTTGACTCAGAGCAGCAGCAAGTTGCTACCCACCTTATTCTTCTTGGCTGCTATGGGTTCCGAGAAGCCAAAGAACGGAAGTGCCAGATTGACAAAGCCATTCTTGTAGAGTTCAAGTTTGTTGTGGCCTTGAACCAGCTGCAACGTGGAACACAGAAAAATTTTACAAAGGAGGAAATACCAGCTTCTGGTTGCGCTCACTACATGGTTAAAACACAAATCAGTAAGAGAAGAAAGGGAAAAATGAAGGAGTTTATTTCTGTGTATAACACAAAGCACTTTCTCAAGATAACCACACGTACACACATACTTGCCAGGTTAATGAGTTACAATCATTTATTAGCATCCTTTGATCACAATGACAACACTCCAATTTCGCTACACAACAAAAATGGGCTATCAGGGCTGTAATGTACACCTGAACCTTAATGTAATGCAATGCAATGTTAGCAGATACAAAGTAAATCAGATGTTTTTAATCAGTATTAGCTTAAAGAACATACACACTTGACGTTTGATATAACAGAAGTACTTTTTGTGTGGGGCACGGCTTAGTTATAAGGTTTGACTGCCCAAGTGTTCTTGAATTTCCATTCTTTAAGAACTTTTTGCCCAGGTATGCCACCGAGGTCTCTAATAAGTACTAAGCGCTTGCTGCAACTTGCAATATGAGTGGTGTTGTATTACAGTGGCGCAGGGAGAGTTTAAAACACACAAGCAGAGCACTTCAGCCGAAACCTATCAGCCCACTCCATCAAGCAACGTAGGATCACCTTGTAAAGCTCGAGGCAGACGAGACCAGCGACGAGCGAGGTGGTGGTGGCGATGGCAGGTATGATCTTGCCCGCAATAAGCTTGCTGCGAAGCCGGTCCGCAGGCGCGATCTTGTAATTCGTGGCGCGCAGGTTGGAGGCTGCCACGATGAAGTCCATGT
Source organism: Rhipicephalus sanguineus (assembly GCF_013339695.2). NCBI lineage: Eukaryota > Metazoa > Arthropoda > Arachnida > Ixodida > Ixodidae > Rhipicephalus > Rhipicephalus sanguineus. Next base: position 151,224,545 of record NC_051181.1, on the reverse strand, counting down.
GAAAGTTGGTGTCATCGTCTTTCTCGAACTCCAGGGGGGTCAACTTTACATCCTTGAGATACGCCGGGGTGGGCAGCTCCTTCTGCAGGATGGTCAGCCGCTCCTGGTCTGAAAACACGAGACCGGAAGGGTGTGACGAACACTGCTGCTTAGAAAAGAAGCTTTTTGCGCATTTACACAGCAACAAGCCTGAAAGCAGCCAATGTAAGCTAACTTGCTAACCTCAAAGCACTAAAGAGTATAGTGTAAAAAATGACAAACACAGGAAAGGGAAGCAGATCAAACTGTTGGCCTAGTTGGGTATCCATGAACACGAAGAATAAGAATATAGCACAACAAACGATGAAAACTAGAAAGGGGAGCAGACAATGGACTGGTGCTACTAACAACTGTTTCAGTCCCACTCACCGAGTTTCAATACACATTGTCATAGCGTTGCACATGCACAACGCTGTGTTGCTGTTTGGAAGCTAAAGATAAAATAAAATATAAAAAAGTGATAGTACCTGCTATGTGTCAGATGCAACAGACAGCTGCGCATTTCAAAAGAAGCCCTGCAGAAATCGATATTCGGAAGCATGCAAGCAGATTGAAGCCTCACTTGTACACACACATGCCATCATTCTTCCTCATAAATTCCTTGCTATATATACACTTCTTGCTATATTGTTCAGTGTTTGTGGATGGCCTACTATCCCTATCCTAACAGTCTGTTCTGTCAAAGACAGCAGTCAATGCGGCATTCACCAGCGAGGCATACCTGTGGGCCCTCCCATGCTCTGCTGGGCCTCGGCATCTGTAACAGCAATGCGCACACCTTGCCGCGGCTCGAACGGTGGCACCTTGACCAGTTTGAGGACGCGGGCAATTTCCTCCCGGTCTGTGCACTTCGGAAGGCCAAACATCGCCGCCCGCAGGTTGGCTGCAGCCACTATGTAGTCCATGTGCAGAGTCTGCATCGCCAATGCAACGTTACATGTGAGCCAAGTTCCTGAAATGTCACTAATAAGCTAAAAAGTGTGCGCAAAAAAACCCATATTTTGTTAATGTTCTCCTACTGTAAAACTAATTACAGTTTTGAAATCACCATCAGAAACTATTTGTGATTAAAATTTCAAAGTTCTAGGTCAATAAGACGTTTGGCGGCCTGTCGGTTCATAGTTTTTAGAAGTTATTAAAACTCATAAAAAGACGAAGGCACAAGTAAGGCGATCGTTGTGTTCTGCGTTTCTTGCTTGTGTCCTCTTCTTTTTGTGCAGTTTAAAAATATTTTTCGGGTAGCCTCTCCCTTAATTTCTTTAATTTTGCAGGCTGAATCCTTATTATTATTATATGGCATGCTATAGCGGGAGACTCAAGATTTATTTTGATTCTGACCACCATAGAATCAAACTAACTGAAATGTGGCCACCACGGGTGGAAATCGAACCCCAACCCTTCCCCTTTGCTCAATGCCGTAGCTGCCAAACCACCACGACGTGCAGAGGTCCCGAAAGTGTCCTGAAGTAAACTAACCCCTAGAATATAAAGCGTGCTGTTAACTATCCTGCATATCTTAGTTGAAGCGTGTGAAGTATTTGCTTGCACAATAAATGCAGTTCCTGAGTGGTTGTTAAATATGGTTTTTTTTACCTCCTTTGTAATGACTTCACTCCAAACTTTGCACTCTATTTCGGAGAAGTGCCTCTATTTTCGTGAGCGAATGTTGCATATGCTTTTTGTAACAAAGTAAAATGCAGCCTCGAGTGAGTGCACAAAACCTGCGTGCAAGCTTCCGGAATAAACTGACAGTTACATCTCCAAATCTCGCTTGGAGCATGAATGGTACTTGCCTCATTGGGGTCAAACTCAATGGGCTTGGGACAACGCTTGGGGCCAGACCAAAATAGGGCACCCGAACTTGTAGTCTGAAAGAGAGCGAGGAGGTTCAGAAAAGGATTTTTTTTGTCTATGAATACCCACCCATTAACAGTGAACCAATGTGAGAAATATTAACATAACCATAAAAATAAAACAATGCTACAACAAGTCACCTAAACATTCATATCAATGCAGCTTTCTTCACACCAGCAGAGCTGGTTTGAAGACTTCATGTGGCTTTCCCTGTCCCTGACCAGATTTTTTTTTTTTTTTTACAAAAGGCTGATGTCCACAACATGGGAAATGAAACGCTGCCCTCACCTGATCCTCAGGAAAGTTGTACAGCAACTGCCGGATCTGGTTGTTGTACTGGTCCTGGAAACGCAGCCTGGCCCAAGCGATGCAGTCTGCGAACGATGTCGGCCGCTCGTCTACCAGCATCTGCTTGACCCCCTCGAGCACCTCCAGCTGCAAGGCGACGAGCAGGAACACTTCTCAAACACCATGGTGCACAAAGGTGTGGCCATGTGCTACGTCCACCAAAACTATTTTGAATGACATGCTGAAAAGGACTGAGAAGCAAGGGCTGAAACTACCTACGGCACGTAGAAGTTACAAGGAGCATTCATTACTTTCCAGAATGTTACAAGAACAACAACACTGAACTAATGATGCCCAATAAAGCATGAGAGACTTTCTTTCCCAGCAATCTAGAGCAACCTTTCACTTGCATCCACTGGCCCTTGCCATTAGCCAATTTTCATACCTCCTCGCTTTATCTAATCTTCAGCTCCCTTGCCCAACACTATCAATCCCTTAGTAACTAGAGTGTTTGATAATAATCATTTGCAAAACCCAAACTTATATCCAAGCTCTTACTCTACTATAAAACTGAAGAAAAAAAAACCTATTGAGACATTACCGGCTGGTTTCCTGGAAGCTTTAGCGTCTTCTCCATGAACCTTGGGTCTCTGAAGATGGCAGTGAAAAAGAAAACAGCAGTGTTACTGATGCTAACGGGTTTGCTGGTTTGTATGAACCACATTATGGAAGGCACCTAAGGAAAGGTGTGTTACTACTGATAACTTTATTATTATTAATTTTTTGGGCTTCTTAGGAAGCCCTCCCATGCCTAGACTGCAAGGGGCTAGCCTATCATTTCACACAGAAAATGGGATTTGCAGTGTAACACGCAGATACGCGGCCAATTTTTTTATTATGTTATGGTAATGAAACTGGCTCAACACAATACAACTGTGCACTATTTTAACAATTATATTCATTAGCTTTGAATATACAGCAAACACCAAATGCTGAAATTAAGAGTCGAAGAAAATGTTGGAAGGCGCAATATTTGTCACAGGACAGCAGACCCAAATACCCCAAAAGACCATGTTTTGTTTTTACAGGTTCCTCCCATACACACAAACCTTGTTCTAAGGCAATGAGAGTGACATTAAAATAAACTTCACAAAGAAGAAAGCACCTACAAAATACACTAACAGATGCAGCAGAATTGTACTCACTTTAAATACTGGACAGAATTGTCGGCACATTGCCTGAACAAGCCTTCAAACTCGTCACGAGCCCACTGAAAGAAAACAGAAGTGTTCATTTAAAAACAGGTCTTACGAGACGCTAAAAACACCCACCCCCAATACAAAAGATAGTGATTGAAAACCTATTTGGATGCACCAAACCACATTGGTATGTTCAGCTAGCCTATGGCAGGTATGAATTTTGATCATGGCAGGTATTCTACATCCTCACGATGCAGACTTTTGATCAACTTGTCAATGCATGCTGTGCGAAGAACATGCCTTCACACGGTGCACTGTGTAGACTCCTTTCTAAAAGGAAGCACAGAACTGTCTCAAAAGTGTAGGTAGGTATGTTAAGAAACGTTCTGCGTAAATGATCTCAGTTCAAGTTTTAATGTCTCCTTAAAAAAAAAAATAGCTGAAAAGGTCCCATATGCTCCAAAACTTCTACCTTTGTGCATCTGTTTTCTATTGTCATCAAAACATGCCAACAGGAAGAAATTCAGCCTGCAACTTTACATGTTCAGTGCATTAACAACATAACCGACAGAGGGAACCAGAGCAGAAGGTATAGGCCTCTCACAACCTCAGCCCTGTCAACATAGTAGAAGAAAAAAAGAGACACGGACCTGCAGGGTGTGCTCGATGGCATTAGGGAAGTTCTTGAGCGTGCAGATGGGGATGGACTTCTCGGGTGGATCCTGGGACGACGAGTATGACTCTGTCAGGTGAGGAATCACAACCTGCACGTTGCCCTTCGTGCCCAGCGTGCCAGACTCCAGCAGGGGCTTCCGGTAGTACACGCACCGCCGGTCCATGTAGATACCTACACATTGTGTGCCCCCATAACATTGTACTGTCAACTATTAAGAACTGCCCAACATCATTACAAACCTAGAGCGTGGGGAATGCAACCGGCAAAGAAGGCTGTTCACAACAAAAATGTGTGCTGCATGTAAGCTTTTCGATCGGTTGTGGTCCCTGCGCGATTGAGTGCAGCCTTCAGTCTTTCCTGTGGTCTAGGTTCTTTATAAGAATGCAATGCAAATAATGTAGAGCTGTGCGAATAGCAAAATTTCGGGTGCGAAGCGAATTCGAATATCAAAGTGTGAGTGCAAATCGAATTGAAAATTTTTCGAATACTTCGAAGCGAAATTGCAGAAAAAAAAGTTGGAGAGGATTCCTAAGTATATTCTAATGAGATAGCAACATGAAAGTTTCTTTTTGCTAGGTTGATGAAGCGCTGGTGGGGTGGTGTTTCATAGTTGTCTTATCAAGAATGAGGCAATGTAGAGGCCTAATTGTATTTATGTACATGATTTGGTGCAAACAAAGTGTTGCCGACAACACTTTGCACGTGATAGGCAAAGATGCAATTTCCTCAGCCTCTCCTCCTCTTAACTTCTGTGGAAGCCCAACTAATGTGGTGGACAAGGGTGTGCTCCCTTCAAGTCCAGAGTTCCAAGTCTGCCTCATAGACGTCGATATATAAGAACATCTGAAACTTTGGATGCTAAAAAGCTTCGGTGTCCGATTTTTCGGACTTTCTGCCCAAATTGCAGGTCCAGAACAGCATTAATAAAGCCCCCAGCTCTGCCACATCTTTCATCTCCATGTTGGAACCAGCATTTTTTTTTAGTTAATACATTTGCGACTGTAGCGGAGCTTGAAAGGCAGCTTTGCCGCAATACGGGGGTGTGATGAGGTGAAGCATATTAAAAATCTAGGGACCACTGCCAATCGGACGTGACTGTCTCTTGGCAAAGTTCGACCGTCAGGGAGCTTGAAAGGCAGCTTTGCCACAATACCAGAATGTGATGAGGTGAAGCATATTGAAAATTTGAAGGGGTCACTTTCAATCGAACGTTGACTATTTGTTTTTGGGAAGTTTGAATAGTAAAATTCCAGTGCAAATCGAATCGAATAGCAAACCATATTTGAAAAATATTTGAAATTTCGAATATTCGCGCACCACTAAAAAAACGCAAAATGACCCATCATTCCTATCATGCAGTTCGAGCAAAGAGGAGGATTTCGACGCATTCACACAGCCTGGGCCATTACACCCAGCCAGCACTGCACTGAAGCAAATCTACATAAGCAGTTGATGCACAGCACTCGTACAGCCAACAAACTGCTGCCTCACTATCAACAGTATTGCACCAAGCTACCGTCTTCACTGTTGAGTTGCAAGTAACAAAGCCGCTGGCAACATTGTAAATGACGCGCAATTGATCATAGCTTTGCTGTTCAACCGCTAAGGCAAACATTGTTGCTCACGATGTCTCTAACAGTCTTGGTCACCAAGTCCAATATGATAAACTTTCCTCCACTGAGTGGCAATGATCACAAGTAGAAACAACGTACAAAATTAGGGGTGCGTGACCACTCATAACTTCGAATAGTTTGGTATTCGATTTGCAAGGCACTTTTACGATTAGAAATATACAAAACTTCGTAACAGTGATTGAAATCAGCACAAAGCATTACATACCTGCGCCATATTTCGGAAAATGTGATGGACAAATAGACAAATTAGTATCGGTTCCCACATTGTGCCTACATTGTAAGAGGGGTGGATCAGAAAATGCGATTGTGGTAACCAGCTTATAAAAGACCCCTCAAATAAGGGACAAGAACTGTTTCTTGGTGCATGTCTCTTATAAAAGGGTTAAACTGTACAGCACAAATTAAAGTTTTGACAGCATGCACAGCACTTAAGTGTTCCAAAGCACGGGCTTGGGCAGATGCAGAAAAAAACAGACAACTGCCAGCAAATGCGATGGAGTGACATATACTCTTCCCACCATTTCCAGTGCCAGTCCAATGCGAGAGGAAAAAGCACTTCTACTCGATGGGTTTTTCACTAAACACTCAAGTAAAATTGTCTCAACAATTGCCAAAATGCTAACGCCTCTTGGAACAGAAGAACTTCACCATCATAAATAAGTCCTTTACAAACAACAAATGAGATAGCTTCGAACCACGGTATAGACTTGTGTTGAACTGAAACTGTTCATGGCCTTCGAAAACATAAATTTAGTTTCTTTGGCTTGAGAGGAGAACTCTGTCCCCTTCAATGGACACTTTACAAAAGATTTTTGAGGCCTTTGTATTACAAGTAAGCTGACATGAGTGCCTACACATTTATTGGACATTCCATTTTGCAAGCAGAGACAACAGACGCATAGATTTCGAAGTAGCAGTTACAGATAGCTTGCTATGCCACAAGAGCAAACTCCCATACATGTGCAGCAACTGATTTCCTGGCATGAAATTTTAAAGACCCATTCCGATACATGGTAAATTTTGCCAGATCCTATTTTTTTTTATGTATGGCTTGCTTTATCTCCTCACTCATTTGAAGTTATTGAGAATCTACTGTTCATTATCCACACAACAACAAACACTGGCGAACTAAACCCAAGTACACTTCACCAAGTGAAAAAAAAAAAATCCTCTAAAGTAATGTGCTCTACTGAGTGTTCTTTTAAAGAGTTTTCTTTATTAGCTTCCTGCTGCTTATCATTGCCTCAAACAACATCCCTAATGCCTAGCCATCCCTCAGCAGCAGCCCTTGTTTTGTCTGAACTCCCAAATGACGCTTAGAAACATGTTGCATGACTGATAACATGCTGGAACTTTGCAGTGTGCAGACCTTGTTGCAGTTGGGAAAGTTAATACGGAACACTCACGTGTGTCCACGTTGTCCAGTGCATTAGCCACCCCATCCAGGGCCTCAAAGAAGTCGTCCGTGTAGATGTTCTCGGTGTCCACTCCTACCCTGTTTTCGTGCGCGACAATCTTGACGTTCGGGTTCATCTTCTTCACAGCACCCGCCGCTGTGCCTGCCTTCATACGCTACGCAAGCCGAAAAAGAAGTGAAAAGGTGCTGTCAGGAAGTGTGAAGGTGCAACAAGGACATCTGTGTGTAAAGTTGTATGAGAAAATCTAAAAGAAATACTTTCAAGCCAGTCGGCTGTGCTGTTGTCAACACACCTTTTACATTGTTCAGTGTGACAACAAGCTACAGTATCAATACTGGTAACTTCATGCCCCAGCACGGCTAGCTGTGATGACTAGGCTTGTGCGAATAGTAAATTTTAGGTCCGAAGCGAATAGTGATTTGGTCGAAGCGAATTTCGAAGCAAATTCGAATAGTTTATATCACATATTATAAAGAAAAATGAGCATATCTGTCATGACCCAACTAACCAGCACAATATTTTTAAAGTTGAAACAAGGCATATGCATATGCCATTCTTTTTGGTTCAAAGGGAAGTGGAAGCAACTTTGAGTAGTAGGAGGATTTGACTTTCGGTAGAATGCAAGTGATAACCTGTAAAATATGTTAAGTTTTAAAATTTACTATACTTAGAGCATATAAGCCTGTGTAACAAGCTTCTAAACTTACAAAATGATCAATCGATGTGAGGGTAATACAGTAAAACCTCGTTAATTTGCACTCTTTTATTTTGAAATCCAGCATAATTAGAAGGATTTCTGCTGCCCCGTATTTCGCAATGTAAATGTGAGTGGATAATTTGAAGCGGCAGTCAGTATCAGCTCGGTTAATTTGAAAACTTTGGGTGCCATGTGCCAATTCCCCGATCCCGATTTGGCCGCAAATCTGCAAAAACGATGGCCCTTAGGAGCCACAAGGCAATGCAGTGTAGCGATACTAATGAGTGACAAGTGAAGCATCCCAGCCTCGCTGCTGCCAGCCCAATGAAAAAAACTAAACGAAAGGCGGTCTCGTGGTCAGCTGAAATGTGTGCCTGCGGAAAAGACATGCTTCACTGCAATGCAGCGGTGATACGCGGGCAGCATGACGCGTGCTTCTCTCAACGTCAGCGCGTCATGATTTACCCATTCTTTCTGGAAAAATAGAGATATTAATAAAGGGCGGCCTGACGAAATTCGTGATGTATGCGAACCTCCGATTGGCGGTTGTTCCGGCAATTTGCGTGCTTGCACTGCTGGCGGCAGTGATGCTACTGGCTTAGGCCACTTTGGAGCAGCTTTTGGAGAAGGCAAAATTGCGTTTTGGAGCAGCAAAACTAGCTTTTGGAGCAGGTGCTCTGCCTTCAACAATTCATTCTGAGCCGAAGAGTTCTTAAAAAAGTAATAAACATCGACCACAGCAGCGTCGACATCCGAGCCAACAGCACTCAAGCCGCGGGCAAATGAGTTGTGCACTTTGTGCAAGCAGCACTCTCCTACATCTATGATGTCAGGGTATGCTCCCTGCATCTTTTTTCTGAAGCTTTTCACTGCATTAGGGCCATCCATAAAAAAGCAAATGACATTTTTCTGCGGCAGGTCCATCATTGCTCTCCGCACTTCACTAGCCAAAATTTCCGAAGTCGCAGAGCCCAGCCGGAAAGACTGTAGGTGTTCCACAACTCGCTGCATTTTGTTGGAGAAATGCCTAACAACAACAACATCAAGTTATTGGCACCTCTGTTCAGGAAGAGGGGTCTCGTCAATGCTAACAGAAAAAACCACATCCGGCTTGTTCAGCTCGTCAAGCACAAGTTTCTTGAAATACGGCCCGAGGCCATCACTAACTATGTAGGATGCCTTGAACCTCTTACAACTAAACTGCTTCGCTGTTTCAGAATCTCCAAATAATGCATGTTGCTGGGCGAGTCGGTCGTACATCACGAAACAAGGTGCTGCGCGAAGTAAACACTGACAAGGAAGTGAACGAAGACGGGCGCAGACTCGCGACTGAATTTTATTGAACAACAAAACGCACATTTATACGACACAAACCGCAAAATCGTCTATGCGCATGCGAGGAACCTGCTTTCATTATCGTACAATGTTATGGAGGTATCACTGACGCAAATGTCTCTTTTTTTCTTGATGAAGAAAGCCTCGGCAAGCTCACGTGCCAACTGGTCCTGACTACGCTTCAAAATTTTTGTTATTGCCAGCAAAGGCTGGCACGGTTTGCCACAGGCAGCCGACGGGCATGCGCTGCAGTGAATAGGCAAATTAGAACCTTGTCCGTTCTTTATCGAAAGCTGGTGTTCCCTTAGTCGTTCATTTAAACAGAATGAGCTCATGCTTTTGCAAGCGGACAAGGAGGGAGGCTTCGCCGTTCTTCCGGCTGGGATGTTTCACGAGAAGGCCACTCAAGCTGTCTCCAAGAACTTTGTACCGAGGAAAGTGAAAACTACCAAGGTAAAAACTCGAGCTCTACAGCTGTGCAAAGATTTGGCATTAGAGAGACTGTCACGTGCTGTTAAGAACTGCAAGAGTAATAGCCTAGAACTGTTCTTTTCTGTTAAAACGCATAAAGTTGACAAGCCCTTAAGGTGCATAGTTAGCGAAAGGGGTACCTGGCAACGGGAAATCAGCACCTTCCTTATGAAGTGCTTGAAGTCATTAAAGGGACACTAAAGGCAAATAACAATTTATGTTAGAGTGAAAGCCCAATGTATGACAACTTCTAAAACGGCAATATTATCAACAGCAGTGCCCTACTTACCGAGAAATTAAGCTAAATGTATCACATGACGAGCGCCACGAGTGGGACATTTTCGAAGTGATCCCGATGACGTAGGGAAGTCGGCCTACAATAAATCACTAGTAATCAAACTAGCAGCAGTAAAAAAAGAACATTCCGAGCGTCAAAAGACGTAATAAAATGCCGTTTGTTCGTTTCCGCTTGATTCATGGAAAACAAAACCTCCGTGGCATTGCCATGGGGAACGGCGCGCGTGGTTCAAAGGTTCCGTTTTCGCCGAGCTGTGCCTCGCCCGTCTCAGTGGTAGTTTCGGGATCGCGTACTGCCGTGCGTGTTTTGCGCGCTCGTGAAGGTCGCTCTGACAGAAAGTTCGACAAAATGCCGCATGCGTGTGATATTGCCGGATGCCCGAATGGTCCACAACGCCAGTGCTGCAGCAAGGAAACCGGTGTGTCTTTTCACTGGGTGCCGCGGAATGAACTCTTACGCTCGAAGTGGCTTAGTGTCATGCCATTGCGCCAGTGTGCTAAACAGTCAAAACCTCTGCGTGTGTGCTCGCTGCACTTTCGTACTGAGGATTACGAGACCAACCGCAACTTGGTGACGGCTTTGAATGTGCCCATCCGAGCAAGTCTTTGCCGCAGCGCCGTTGTTGCTACTGTGGGTCCCGCTACTTCCGCTCGGCTGCTACTAGTGTCGGCGGCCGCGCAGTAAAAGCGGGCAACGTTGGGCATGGCAGCAGTGACGTATGAGAGTCGTATTTTCAGGCGGGAGATTTGAAGCGCGCTAATGCGATGCGGACCACTAAAAACGTGATTTTATTTCAAAATAAGCACTTCCTTGGCACAAAAGCAGCGCTACGAGGTTTCTGGACCGCTATTTCAACAATCAATGTCGACTTAATATTTGCCTTTAGTGTCCCTTTAAGGATTGAAGATCCTTTCATGATTAAGAACTCAGGAGAAGTGGTCACGTTCTTAAAAGATTCGTCTTCTGTTGGTTACGCTGTCTCATTTGACATTGAGAACTTGTTCTTTTCTATTCCCCATCAAGCCCTGTTTTGTGCCGTTAGATCATGTATCGAAAGTAATGGTATCGTACAGTTCCAGAACACTAGCGGTCTGACCCTGGATAATTTTTTGTTACTTCTGGAATTTTACCTTGATTCAACATATGTTACTTTTGGCAACCAGGTTTTTGTTCAACGGGAGGGCATATGTATTGGGTCATGCGTAGCGCCTGTACTAGCTGATATTTTCTTGGCCAGTGTTGATCGTGATTTGGTGTGCTCTTTGGACCAGGATATAGTGCTAAAAGTTTTTAGATATGTAGATGACTACCTGATACTTTTTAAAGAACAACCTGGTTTGACTCACACTAATTCAGTGCAAGATCTTTTAGCGATCTTTGAACGACACGGGAGAGGTTTAACCTTCACCCTCAAACTACCGGACGAGAATGGAATTCAGTTTTTAGATATTAACCTTTCTTTGACACCAGATCACACGTGCTGGATGTACTCACCGCGAGCCAGAAAAGACTTGTTACTGTACGATTCTGCGCATTCCAAGACAGTTAAACGGGCCATTGGCATGTTTTGCTTGAAGGGAGCCTTGGAAAAGTCATGTGTTCACCTGGTACATGACAGCCTGAACATTCAGATTGCCAGGTTGATGAATGCTGGTTACCCTACGGCAGTCGTGGTTGCTGTGGCGGAGAAGCTCCTCCAGAGGTACAAGGCTAGTGCGACTCAGGGGTGTCAAAGTCGTGAAAAAATGCGACCGGCAGTTGTCCCCTATATCCATAGGGTGTCGCATAACCTGAAGAATGTTGCCAATCGTTATGGTGTGCCGGTGGTGTTTTCTGCCCCATGCAAACTGGCGTCACTATGCCCCCGCATTGCCTCTGGAAATAGGAGCGTGCAAGCTTGCACTAAAAGCCACGCCACTCAGTTCGTCGAGTGCTCGACGGGGGTGGTATATGAAATCCCTCTGACGTGCGGGGGAAGTATACATCGGCCAAACGGGCCGGTGTATAAATGAACGACTAAGGGAACACCAGCTTTCGATAAAGAACGGACAAGGTTCTAATTTGCCTATTCACTGCAGCGCATGCCCGTCGGCTGCCTGTGGCAAACCGTGCCAGCCTTTGCTGGCAATAACAAAAATTTTGAAGCGTAGTCAGGACCAGTTGGCACGTGAGCTTGCCGAGGCTTTCTTCATCAAGAAAAAAGAGATTTGCGTCAGTGATACCTCCATAACATTGTACGATAATGAAAGCAGGTTCCTCGCATGCGCATAGACGATTTTGCGGTTTGTGTCGTATAAATGTGCGTTTTGTTGTTCAATAAAATTCAGTCGCAAGTCTGCGCTCGTCTTCGTTCACTTCCTTGTCCGTGTTTACTTCGCGCAGCACCTTGTTTCATGATCTCCAAATAACTTGGGAAACAAGGCAGTTGCTGTGTCGGCCCACGAGTATGGGATGCCCTTGAGAGTCATGCCAAGCACAAACAGTTTCTGCGTTTGTCACGCGGTCACACTGCAAAACGTTCCATGGACTGCCGAATTCCAAAGTCGGCTGGATCGTTTTCGGCCGCTGCAGCCCACCTGAAGCGTCTCAATGACGACTGGTAGCATCAATGTGCTGTTTCATGGTTACATGTCGCTTGATTGCCGCTACGCCATGTTGCCTACAGTTGATGCTTTGATTACAAAAAGAAAAAAAAAAAAAACCAAAACGCAGTTCCTTCGTCCGCTTGACAACACCATATTGATACAGTATAACCTCGTTACAACAGGCCTTCATAGTGAAGAGGATTTTGGTCTGTTGTAAAGGGAGTATGTAAAATCCAAGTACTGTTACAACAGACTCATGTAAACACTGAATGGGTCTGTTATAACCGGAGAGAATTACGAGTCACAAACATGGTCTTATTTTTAACGGGGGACCAAAAAAAATGCGATTTTTGGAAAATCGCATTTTCAGTTTCTGTAGCCCATTTCTATCCGATTCCAAAATATCTTCAATGAAAACTACGTAGAAGTGCTATAAAAAATTTGTTTTGCGTCTGCCGACTTGGCGAAAATTGCGGAAATAAAAAAAGCGTTTTTTAAAATTATAGCTCAGCAACGGCGTAACTGGGCGCCACCATTTTGGGCTCGTCGTAAGGAGCATTTCTCCGCGTTCAAGTTGTCCGTTTCAGCTGGCTCCTCCATTCAGTAACAAGCGTACGAAAAACACGTTTTGGCTGCTTCTGCAGTATTAACGCAGAAGCAGCCAAAACGTGTTAATGCTCGCTTCGGGATCGTCGTCTGCTGCTTGTGCGTCGCGAGGTCGTGGCTGTCGAAAATTGCGCTACTTAGTGACGCGTTCGCACTCGTTCTGTGTTTACGGGTCGACGATAATTTGGAACGCTTTAGTTGGGCAGCTGCAAGCGGAAGCTCAGTCATCAGATTACGATAGCGCGCCGCACTCGTCGCGAACATCGCAGACGTGCGACTAATAGCGTTGACTCGTTGGACCCGCTGTTCGAGGTTCTTCTTATCAGCACTTCGAAGCTTATGACGAAGACCACCGCGGGACAACTCCTGGTACTCACAATCGAGCATGACGTACTTTGAAACATCGGGCACTGCGGCCACACACATCGCAACCGAGCTTTCTACTAGATGTCGCGGTTAGGCCTAACTCCGTTCACGGTGCCGATGTACGAGCCAAATCCGAACTTTGCGGGCAAGAACATCGCGCTCGCGGACATGCAAAAGCGAAGAAGCCGTAATGTCCTTCGTCTCAAGGAATGAATCGCATTGCCCGCTGGCTCCTCAGAACCGCGGATGGGCATTTTGCGCATCGGCAGCGGATCCCCCAGCCAAGCTCGCCGCGCAGCGACCGCGCGGAGAAGCGGTGGCAACGGCTCGCAATTTCGCGTGTCAGCGTCCCAAACGCAACACCAAGCACGCTGCGCGCCGTTTTTTTGTCGCTACAGCTAGGCATAGCTGATCATTGACAGACTGGGGATCGGCGGCCTTCGTTCTTAAATCGGTACGTCGATATCCGCGGTGCGCTGCTCCCGTCCCGAAAGTATGCTAAGCGATGTTTGAAGTTGGAAGTTAATGACCGTGGTAGAAAAGTCCGCTCTAAAGGAGTCCTGACCACCTTGCTGGCCTGAAATTTTAGTCAATTATATCCGAATGTCCGTTGTACCAGAATCCGTTGTAAACGAAGATCAATCAATGGAACTAATACGGAGGTCGGCATAACGCCGCAAATTGGTATGTAATATCCGAATGTCTGTTGTAAACAGATCCGTTGTAACGAGGTTATACTGTATTTTGTCTCCATTTTCATCACTCTCATGGAGAACGTCCGTGTACAGCACGATGTCGCTCTCAATGGGGGAACCTCATGTAGTTAGTTTCATTTCTGTAAGTCAGAGTACACCACTTTGGCGCAGGCTTGGCGCAGAATCGCCAAATTTTGAGGAAATGTAGCAGGTTGTAGCAGCCAGGGCACTTTGGCGCAGTCTGGCGCAATTGGCGCAGCGGTAGCATCACTGTGGCGGAGTACTTGCCTACAACGCCCTACTTCGAAAACTCTGTTCGAAAACTTCAATGATCATCTTTTCCACCCAGAACACACAGCGAATTCCGTCACACTGGTCACTATTAAATTCTTTATTTTACCAGAAAGAATGGGCAAATGGCCGCATCAAGACGCGCTGACGCTGCGAGGAGCAGGTGACATGCTGCCTGCGTGTCACTACTGTGTTGCAGTGAAGTAAGTCTTTTCCGCATGCGCGCAATTCAGTTGACCACGAGACTGTTTTTTTTCTCTTTTTTTTTTCTTGCGCTGGCAGCAGCGAGGCTCGCCATTTCCCCGGTTTAGCAGCAAAATTGGGACCAGATATTGCCACCTCTGATTACTTCCACTAATTGAAAGTTCCTTGCATCACGCTTTTTGTATGTTTGGTTAATTCGAAAACCCGCTTAGATTTTTCACAGTCCCAGTGACTGAGTTAAGGTTTTACTGTATGTTCATTTAACCTTGAAGCGGGGCTTCGCAGCAGTGCGGACATCTGGAAAGGTGTATTCACGGTATAGCAGAACTCCACTGCAGTGAAACCACCTTTACAGGGGGTTACATACGGTTTATATATGTCTATTCGTTCATTTCGAATACTTTGAAATTTCCTAGAATTTAAGTTCGTTTCGAAGCGAATTCGAATACTGTAATATTCGTTCGAATATTTGAAATGCTCGAATATTCGCACAAGCCTAGTGATGACGTCAGGCGCCAAACATACGAAACGGCTGCTTGTGAATCACGAACGAAGTGGAGCTGCCGTGGAAATGTTGCATATTTCTTGTGCGAGCACGTGGCAAGTTCATACAATGTCGTGATGCCAGGGTAGAGTACAAACCAAAACTAGCTTTTAAAATAAGCATGTATTTCATAGGCTTTCGAACGCATGGCCTTCCATTTAAAGGGGCCCTCCAACACTATTCAACCCCCCATTTTTTACTTGCGGGTTGCGTAGACTGATGGCTGGGGATAATTTTAGCATAAGTTTAAGCACCGATATCAAATTATTTAGTATTTTAATCACGCGTTGAAGTTGCTACATCGCTGCTGACCGCATCAGCGCGTAGTGGCGCTTGCCAGAACTATAGCGGGCGGAAATGACGAAGATGGGCGCTGGCCTATGATTGGATAAACGTAACGTTAGAAGTAATAACGGCGTTGCATCAAAGTTGAGATTACTATTGTGTTTCGTTTTTCTTTTCTGTGCTTTTTCAATGAACTCCAAATAGCCGCCGTCGCAACAAAAAATATCACTACAACCACAAAGTACGACAGAGGCGCCGGTTGCCATTTCGCCTCTGGTTGCTCTGGCTTTCTTTTTTTTTTGCCTGCGCCGGTCGGATGTCCATATGAAACGCTTGCCCCTCTTCCTTCTTTTTGCGTCTGTACGTTTGCGAGCTGCCTCTTTCCGCATGTGCGGTAGGCTCATGATTGTTGTTGAAACGGTGCAAGTAATCCTCTTCGTTGAATTGTTGTCGCTGCACACTTGTAACTCGTCGGGCTGCTCACCCAACAACCCGCGTAGGGGCGACCGTGTTTAACCGCCCATGCCGCTCCACGAATTCCCTTCTCAGAATGAGAAGAGGGAATGACATGGAATGTCGTTGTAAGGAACAGTAGACAAAGCCTCCCCAGCCTCGCTACGAAGCAGTAGCGCCCACTCAAGTTCTGACAAGTCAGGAGGAACCACGTTTGTTACTATGGCAACGACGTCAACAATACGTTGGAAAGGAGAAGCAACAATGGTGTGCGAGCTTCCCCTACGTAAGAGCTTTCAGCCCATTTCATTGGAGCGCCATCCGATGTCACAGCAGAGTGAAATGTGGTCACGTGACCCCGCGAAAATCGAGTTGAGGGCAGGCATTTTTTTTCTTGTATTTTGAATTTTCTAAATTGAATAACTTCGTACTGCGTGCCGCTATCGCTGCCGTTCTTGCTGCACTAGTTCGTCCGTACTTCAGTCTACGCAATCCACGAGTAAAAAATGGGGGGTTGAAGAGTGTTAGAGGGCCCCTTTAATGCAAAAAAGAGGTAATTTTCCTGTGAGTACGCCTTAAAGAAAGAAAAAAAGAAAGCATTCCGCAGGAGTTCCTGCAAGCGTAACAATATATAAATGCACAGATGCTTTTGCGATTGAACTTCTAGGCCTACAGAGAGGGTAAGCAGTGAATACGCAACGGTCCCACCAGCTTCAACACTATTCATTGTACCCACTGGGAATATACTGCACTAAAGGGGCCAACAATAGATTATAATGAAGCCATGAATACAAATAAGTTATTATGGCATCTCTCCTTTGACTCTGTTATAATAAAGCTTGAGTTACGTATTGCACTGGCCATGCATGCCGTGCGTTACTGAAGCACACACACTACCACAAGCCCACAGGAAGCATCGAGTGAGCTCATTCTCGCCTTCGGTTCGATAAATACGGAACACGAAGAGACGCACAATGAGCATGGAAAGGAAGCACTCACGCCGACGTCCCACGGCCGGAACAGGAACTGCCGGTTGAGGTTTGACCGCTCGATGACGTCCATGTCCGTGATGTAGATGCAGCCGTCCTCGGCTCCCAGGCCCATCATGGCGAAGTTCTTCAGGAGCTCGCAGCCGATGGCACCAGCACCCACCTGCATTGGTTGTGTATCGCTCAGTAGGAATAAATTGGGCGGGGAAGGAATCGCTAGATTGTACTGGCGCAGTTTGAAAGCCCGATTTCCCATCACACCCTTGTCACAGTACCTCTCACGATACAGTGCTTTCTCATCAGTTTCTTTTTTCATCAGATCAGATGCCTCCTAGCAAGCTGATCCCAGTTCAGTGAAATTGGAGGTCGGTCTTCATTCCACTATAGCTTCCACTGAATCCAGCGTCCCTCAAGGGTCAGTGTTCGACACTCAACTCTTTCTAATCTATGTAAACGATCTACCCTTAGGAATTTCATCGTCCATTCGATTATTTGCGGGCGACTGTGTCCTGTGTCGCCAAATAACCACCACTAACGACTAACGCCAATGCAGTGACTAAGTTCGACAACTGCGCGGAATGAAACAGAGAGAGTTAAACAAATGGTGTAGAGAAATGGAGCTCTCACCAGGAAGTATTTCTGGGATCCAAGCTTCTTCTGTACCTCAGCACCGAGAACACAGGCCTGTGCACCATACCGAGTGTCCGCCTGCAAGGAAACGTGCCGTTAACACTGCCTTCCACACGATGTGTTAAGGGGGGACGCGGCCCTTGAAAACCGAAAAATCGCGAAAAAGTCGATTTTTGAAAAACCACATTTTTGGGTTGTATGTCTCAAACTACCTATTCTGTAATTATCAGCATCTAATTCAACCGCAAAGTGGAAAAAAAGTGCTATTTTCGAGGCCGCCCCGGCGTCCAAAACACGCGCAAATCGCGAAATCAAACCAAACTTCGCGCGCGCGCCATTCCCAGACCATGCGGTCGTCCCGCGCCACCTTGGTGTTGTTTTGACCGTGAATTCTTTCTCTCTCGTTTGCCGCCTTGCAAAATGGCGTCGGCGGCATGGTTGAGACGCTATTGGCGTTTACCCGCGATGCGATGCAGAGCGATGATTGGCTAGAGCAGCGCATTCATATCTCGCGGGAGAAAGCGCGCCCGCCATTGGCTGCTGCGCAGCAGCGGGGGCGGTCGCTCCCGTCGATGGCGCGTCCAGCGCGCTCGCTCGCCTCGTTGTTCTCTGCACCGTACGCTTGGATAGACGTCTGCTTACGAGCCGCGCTTGGCCTTGCACGATCTTTTCGATCATTTTCGCTTCTTTTTTTCTTTTTGCACTACTTATGTGCCCTTCGTCTTTGTTGTTGCGGACGATGCCGGCAATGAAGCCGAAAACAGTGCCGAGGTCCGGTGCGCGGAGGCGCGCTATGCGGCTTGTACGAGCATCGAAATTCCGCGATTCTGCTGCGGGTGCCGACTGCGTAGACGCTTGCAGCGGCGGAACTGTGCTGTAGGCTGTCACCAGTCGAGAATCCGACACATCGAGTGTGGCTGGAGCCGCAAATGCACCGAGTGTTTCCGAGATTGCCGCACGCGGCACGTGCTCCGTATCGGTGCCATCGAGCGTGACACCGAGTGCTTCTGAGATCGCCGGACCCAGCACTTCGTCGGAATCGGTGCCATCGAGCGTGACACCGTCGCACCGAGTGTTTCTGAGATCGCCGGACCCAGCACCTCGTCTGAATCGGTGCCATCGAGCGTGAGTGGACCGTCGCTCCATCTGCGGACGCGTTTCCTAACGAAGGAAGAAATCGATGCGAATGCGAAACGTCGTGACGCGGCTCGCGCTGAACTGGAGACACGAAATGCATCAGTCATTCCACTCTATTTTGTGGTCCCTGATGCCGAAAGAACAGCACTACATGAAGCGGTGCTGCAAAGCAACCCAAGTGATATCGGACTCCATTGGACTTCAACCAGGTCACCTGGCCGTCCAGCGAGCTCATGAAAAAAATGCTTTACGCGTAAAAAAAAATTCCAAACGACACCTAGAGATGATGGAGGGAAGACAAAAGAGGCAAAGAGTGCACAAGGACACTTCAAGCTACTCTGCAGGAGCTTTTTGAGAATAACACATGCACTGAACTTTCAAAGCCCGTTTTCTCAGAATGGATTTTTTAGCTAGTTGTGGTGCTGAGGAAAGCGATTTCTCAAGAACTGCTCATCAGATTTGCGTGCAGTTTTTTTTATTCTGTTCCTGGATGATCTGGCCAGGGTATAACAAGCTGCTTTTTTTAAAAACTGGTGCTGATAATTAAGGGGGCGGCCGGGTCTTTGGGACCGAAAAATCGCAAAGAAATCGGTTTTTTTCTAATGGCATTTTTGAATTCTGCGAGCATTTTTCCATCTGCCTGCCAATTTTCAGACTCGAGGAAGCGATAATTTACTTGTTATATCACTTCGAAGCGATAATTTACTTGTTATATCACTTCAAAGAAGACGCGCGAGCTCGAATTGCGCAGAATCCGACGAAAAACACCACTTTTTTCGCGACGCGGAGCAGGCGTTTGACGAACGCCATAGCCGCGACCTTTGTCTCGTTTGAAAGAGCGTTTCTTCGTCTACAAATTCCCGCTCATGCCTCTTCGCTCCGCTCATTGGTTGGAGAAAAAAAAGCAACCGAAAAAGAAGCATAGTGCACGATGCTATTGGCTGTTACGCGCACGTGACCGCGAGCTGGCCATTTCATTGGCTGAGCGCGTCTTGCATCGTCTGCTTGGGGCGGCAACAGCGCGCAAACAACTTGTTGCGCCGCCATTTTGCCTGTTCTTCGACCACCGACCGGAGTTGCTAGCGTGCTCGCGACTCAAGTTGTTGCAATGCCTGGATCAGCGCGGAAGTTCCATTCGCGGCATAAGTTTGGCAAAAAAATAAAAAAGTCGCAAGCGAATAACTTCAAGGCGCGTTTGTTAGCGAGAAGTGTCGACAACGAACGAGATGGGTCGCCCGCCGCTGCTGCCGATGCAAGCCCATCAGGCCCGCCAGCCTGCGATGCTCCTGATGCTCCTATAGACGACACATCGCTGGCAACGGAGCGCGCAGGAGAACATCGAGACTCTGCATCACCCAGCTCGTCCGCCGACAGCGAAGGATTCGCCGAGCCGCCCGAGGCAGCTAACGGAGAGTTAGGCCTAGCGGGCCTGACGGCCAGCGACGCTTCGCAAGGCAGCGGCCGCGTCCGCCGCGATACAACCTTGCTAACGCAATCAGAGCTGCGGGAAAGGCAGACGAAAGCCGATTCGAGGCTACGCGACCTTGCATCAAGGGCCGCGTCGAAAAGAATATTTGATTTTCTGAAAAACTACGCACCCGCCGGCGCTGCTCCCGCGGTGCCGAGCGAAGAGGCAAGTTTCATAATTGCCGATCTCGGCTGCATGGGTCCACTGTTGGATGCTATGAAATGTAAAGTCTGCAACAGCAGCGTCAGCATCTATAAACGGGACAGAGAGTACGGCCTTGCCGTGAAAATGTGTGCGCGCTGCGTGAACTGTGGTGACATCGCGCAAGCATAGAGCTCTCCGCGGGTGGATTGTGATCAAAAAGTGAAACTGTTCGCCATCAACATTCTCGCCACTCGAGCCATGCAGGCCACTGGGAACCGTCAAGCGGCAATGAACGATATCTTTTCGACTATGAACATTTCCCATCGCGGTCTCCATAAGAAAACGTGGCAAGGATACGTAAAGCGGAAATTGACGCCTGCAGCCAACCGCGCGGCCGAAAAAGTCACAGGCGAGTGCGCGAGTGCAGTTCGCAAGCTGTATAAGGAACTGCATATTGACAATTCCGACAATATTGCAGTTTCTTATGACGGCTCGTGGATGACGCGCGGGCACTCATCCCACATAACCGTGGGGGCAGTGATCGAGCTCTTCACTGGGCTTGTGCTGGACTATGTAGTTCTGAGCAATTACTGTGCCGGATGTGAACTTGGACCGAAGGCAGACTACCCGGCATACCAGGCTTGGCGTGACAGCCACGTGTGCCAGAAAAACTCCTCAAAAAAAGCTGGCGAAATGGAAGTGGAGGCAGCCGTGCTCCTTTTTGAGAGGTCTCTGGAAAAAAATGGCCTCAGATACCCCACAATCTTATCAGATGGCGACAGCCGCACCTTCCTCGCCTTGCAAGAAGCAGATGTTTATGGCTTCATCAAGGTACAAAAAGAGGATTGTGTAAATCATGTACCAAAGTGTATGGGCACTGCCCTACGCAATTTGGTTGCAAGGCACAAGGGAGGGGCCTCTGAAACCCTTGGAGGAAGGGGAAGGCTGACTGGGGACCTCATAACCAAGTTGAGCTCTTATTACGGCTGGGCGCTCAAATCTCATAAAGGAGATGTTGAGGGCATGAAAAGAGCTGTCATGGCGACTTACCATCACATAACCTCTAATGATAGTGAGTCGAACCACAGCCTGTGTCCAACAGGCCCAGGCTCTTGGTGCCGGCAGAACGCGGCAGCTGCAAAAGGGGAGCCCACTCCAAGGCACCGCTATAATTTGCCACAACATGTGTGCAAGGCTCTTCTGCCTATTTATGAGCGCCTATCAGAACGAGGGCTCTTGGAAAGGTGTCAAAGGGGTAAAACCCAGAATAGTAATGAAAGCCTTCATTCTATGATCTGGGCTTTGGCACCTAAGCAGCGCCATGCTTCACTGTTTGCCGTTGAAGCTGCAGTTGCTGAGGCAGTTATGAAATTTAACTGTGGCAACGTGAGAACGTCAACAGGTATCCTTGATGAACTCAATCTCAACCCCAGCCTCCCAAGCATCAGACGCATGACGGAGAAGGACAGGCGTCGAGTGGCAGACTAACCGCAAGCGTGCCTCAAGTGAGAATGTGCAGCGAGCACTGAAGAAGCGCCACTACAGTGCTAAGCATCAGTCCGATTATGTTCCTGGTGGCTATTAGCATCTGCATTGAAAAATATGCTCATTCTCATTGTGGTTTTTTGAATAAACTGTGTGTTTTTTGTTTTTTCCATTTTTCTCAAAATGTAAATTTATGACTATGTTCAATCTTGAGGCCTCGATATCTCGGCAGCTAGGGCAGGCAGAACAATAATTCTTTTTGCAATGGAAACCTGTATGCGTATAGAATCCAAGTATGAGAATGGAATTTAGAGCCCATGCCTTTTTAATTAAGGGGGGAGGTGGGGATCGAAGCTGAAATTCTTTATTTTTTGTCGTAGAACAATGAAATTTGGCATGCTTATTGGGAAGTGCACTGAATGACTATTTACAAAGTTTCGTTAAGATATCTCCAGCAGTTTTGAAATTATAAGTTTTTACTTGCATCATTGTTATACCAAACTTGCAGAAAGCCTGGCGTGACAACAAAACATGGTAAAAGCCCAAAGTTGCCCTCATATTTTAGCCATAGGAATGGTTCATGCTATGACATTCTCCAAATATTTTTATTACCCCGATTTTTTTTTACACTGAACATTACATCCATGCTTGCATAATGCATTCGTTATCGTCATGTCAAATTAGCTAAAGAGTAAAAAAACGAGGGAGTAATTCAAAAATATAGGAATGTCATAGCATAGAGAATTGACTAGGGAATACAATGCAACAAACCTCATGAAAATCCATCAAGCCATTGTCGTGCTACGCTTTCTGCAAGCGGGACAGTCGGGTGAAAACACACTTCTGAGAAAACGGGCCCTAAAGTTGCACAGCCACTACAGGTAAATAAAAATGCCCTGGGGCTGTAATATTTAGTGTCTTTGCTTGCAGGGGTTTTCTTGTGTCCTTGATCTTTCATTTTTCTGCACTATGTGCTTTCCTTTTTCTTTATTGGTTATTTTTGTCAGCTCTTTGAAGGGTGAGCCTTCAGGTTTAATGGCCAGACTTGCATATTACAAGTCTGTGGCATGCAAATTTAGGTGTGCTGTGGCAGTTATAGCCAAGACATTGGTGGCACAGGAATTTCTGAGTAGTACTTAATGAAGCTAATTTGGCGGATAAAAACTTGTCCACTCCTTTACACAAGTTCATTTGTCACCCCCGCCTCGATACGCTCCATCATTCACCCGGTCGTGGTAATGGTAGTCGGCGAGGCTTTGATTATTTCAGTACATTTACAAAAGCTTGCTGCGATACCATGCACGGCTTGAAGCGCACCTAAATTACATCACCAGTGAGTTCTTATTTCCCCGCGAAGTGCTCGGCCGCGGGGTTCGGGAAGTCTGTGCCCGATATGCTGGGTGGCGGCATTTGCTGGCGATGCGCAATATGTCAAGCCACAACGATGAAACATCGGCGTGCAATATGCTTGGCCTCGCATTTTGGGGCGCCGACGCGCGAAATTGTAGCGGTGCTTCGAGCGATCGCTGTGCGACGAACTTGGGGAGATCGAGTGGCCGTGGCCGTGGGGTCCGCGGCGCAGCTGCCGATGCGTCAAATGCCGATCAGCGATTCCGGGCTGCCAGCGGGCGATATCATTAGTTGCTTGCAACAAAGCGCATTGCGGATTGTTCGCTTTCGCATGTCTGCTAGCACGATGTTCTTCCCCGCAAAGTTCGAATTCGTCGGCGCCGCAAACGTAGTTAGGCCTAGCCACGGTGCCCGATGTTTCAAAGTTAGTCATGTTCGATCACGCGCACAAAAAGTCGTCCCGCGGCGGTCTTCGTCACGAGGTCCGAGATGCCGACGGGCAGAACTTCTAACCGCGGGTCCGACGAGTGAATGCAACACAGGTCCGAGACGTGCTTCTGCGATGTTCGCGAAGAGCGCGTCGGGCTATCGCAGTCTGATGCAGGGTCTGAGGAATGAGCTTCCGGGTGCAGCTGCTAACGCGTAATTATCGTCAACCAGCGAACACAAAACGAGTGCGAACGCTTCAGTAATTAGCGTGATTTTCGACAGCCGTGACCCCGCAACGCGGAAGCCGCAGACGACGCACACCGGGAGCGACCATCGGACCAATGGCGAGGCGCGCTGGAGCATCATGGCGGCCGCGGCCAATCGGGGGCCTCGAAACGACCTTTAAACGTTGGCTTTTTGTGCGCTTGTTTTTAAATGGAAAAACCAGCTGAGGCGGGAAATTTGAAGACGGAGAAATGCTCTTTCAGACGAGCCCTAGATGGTGGCGCTCGGTCGTGTCGTTACGGAGCTATAATTTTTTGAAAAACGCTTTCTTTTTTGCGAATTCCGCGATAATTTTCGCCACCTCAGCGGGCGCAACAATTTTTAATAGCACTTCTACGTGGTTTTCAGCGAAGATATTTTGGAATTAGATAGAAAAAGGGCTACAGAAACTGAAAATGTGATTTTCAGAAAATCTATTTTTTTGCCATTTTTCATGATTTGATCCCCGCGTCCCCCCTTAATTACTGATCAAAATTGTAATATGTTGCCAAGTGCTTTTTAGAATGTAAAGTTCATTCTGCTGTAAAATAGCTAAAAAAAGGCAAAAATAGAAAACTGCTTGCATCGTTTCAATCTTTAGTCATTAATATATGTTGCCATATCTTAAATGTCGCTTTTAATTAAGCAAATTTTTTTCTACTGAGGCCTTAAACAATGGGGGGGGTGAACTTAAGGTATCTCGGGAACGAGATGAGTTACAGGAAAAGTACAGTCAAACTTCGTTAATATGTACCCGCTCTAAACGTACTAACGGTTAAAACATAGCTGCGACGAATCCCCGACCGAGTCCCATAGAGCCCAATGCATTCGCTGACCGCTTAAGCCGTAGTGGTTCGCCCTATGCCTACCGGTTAGTGCGTACCCTGCGTACCGCGGTAACTTTTTGTGCCATAAAATTTTACTGTGCTGCTCAACTTCCTGACGCCAGAATGTGCCGCCAAAGGTCTTCCGCCTTTTTGAGAAGTGCGCAGATCAGTCGATCCCCGATTCCGACTTCCGCGCGATTGCGGCGACGCCTTTGCTGGTAAGCATCGGGCGCATCGGGAAAGAACGAAGGCGAGGTGGCGGCCACCGACGAACGCGCCGACATGACTTATCGCCGACAACCTCATCACAATAAGTATCTTCAGCTATCTGCTCGGGCACGCGTGTGGCGCAGCGCTACTTTTTAAGCCTACTGCACGCTTTTATTAGGCGACAACCTGAACGCGCTGGGCCACCGATCGCTGCCGCTTCGTCGTGCGCGGCCGTCTTCAAGGCTGAAGTTGAATTAATGGCACAAATGCTCGGTTAGGGTCGAAGAACTTCAGCCATGTACCAACTAGCCCGACAGCAAACGCTACTAAGCCGTCATAAGGCGCGCACCGCTTTATAGAAGCGAAAGCAGATCGCTGTTGCGTAGCTAGCGTTGCGGGTCGCGGGCGCCGAGGAACCTCGCTGGATTGACGCTACAGTATAGACCGCTTATAACGTAAGTCGCCGGAGTCGCGAATATCCGCACTATAAGCGGTACCGCACTATAACCAAAACAACCTTCTTCAAAGTCTGCACTTGCGCAAAACGTGTTGAGCATGTAGCCTCGCGTGTCCGATAATCGACATATGCGATTTGGGGCGCTTACAACCACTTAAATCTCCGAATGTTCAAAAATTAACCGCCAAAGACCCGCATTGCCAACGAAATGAACACGGGGGAAAAAGCAAACAAAACAAAGTGCCATCGCGGAAATTCGCCGACTACCTCGAGGTATGCGCATTACACAGAAACCATGTCGAATCGCAACCGAAATTTCATGTGCTGAGCGGTACCGATCGTTCTATTTCACGAGCGCGCACGCGATGTCCAAGACATTGCAATCGAATCCAGAACCACCATTCGAGAGTTGCATGTGCCAACCATGCCCTCGTTTTCATTAACGATATGATTCCCTTCCCTTCAAGTGCAGCCATCGCAAAAAGTTTCGTTGATTCCGCACCAAACCGCAACTTTTATCGCCCGCGACCGCTACCGAAAAGCAACCAACGCTGATTAGGCCTAGCCTGCGGTTCAGCATGTTGTCGCGGGAAGTTTGTCCAAGACAAGAAGAAGATCGGAGGTCGAAAAGATCGCACTCGAGCGCTAACCCAAGAACAGCGCGCGTGATACGAAGTTTGTGTTCGCGGCCGGGAGATCAACGGCGACAAAAGCCCGCCAAGCTCGTTTAAGTCCGCGCACTGGCAGAAAAGGCGAAAGCCCGCGTCATGAAGCCGCAAAACTTTTCAATTTGCGGACGAGGTAGCAAATGCGATATCTGTAGCAAGTGTGATAACGACGACGCTTTTCCCGACAGGAAACTTGCTTTAAAACGCGCTTGATGAGGACGCGATCGTACGTTCCACGCGGAACGCACTGCCGGCAAGCGGCCGCGGAGCCTTGCCGCCGCCGGTGCAAAGGCTACTCCGTCGCCTAGGCAACCACCATCCTTCCCCACTCGGCGAGCCCGCACAGCGCTGCCGCGGTCTTTTTCCTACCTCCGCCCCTCGTTCGTTCACTGCGCGAGCCCTCGCCCTTCGTAATGACCTCGTTGCTCCCTCCCCAGCGGCGTACCTCCTTTGAGAACCGCACTCGCTACCGCGTTTGTCGGAAATATTTTCCCGCAACCGCATTATAAACGGTATTTCACCTTGGGGGACTGCACAGTAAGCGGTATGCGTATACATGCGGTTCTATGGGAGGGTAAACGGGCGTCGAAAAAGACCGCATTATAACCGGTCCTGCACTATATGCGGTTACGTTATAAGTGGTCTGCACTGTATCACACTAAACGCACGTGTACGATACTGCAAGCGTAGCGCGGTTGTAACTATACTGCAAGCTTTTATTAGGCGACTACACAACGCGCCTCCGTCCGCTGCCAGGACCGCTAGAGCATCGCGGAGTGCGCATCGCTTGCATGAAGCTCGTCATCGCTGCGTTAACCGAACAAGCTACTCGCCGCATCTGTGCACGATCTGGAGCGAAGTGGGTACGAACAACAGTCCCACGATAAATGCGCGCGTGCGGCACAGCAAGCGGCCCGGTAGACGCGCTGCACGCAACTAGCCGGGAGACGATCGGCTCCCGGCTCCACGCGGCCGTACCGCGTTTCACTGGAACTGTGTCAGTTTTCGTTTAGTGGCAGATCGCGGTTAGATGCACACACATATACCGCGGAAATCACACTGTCCCTTCTGTCGCTATGTCGGTCACTGCGTTGACCACATATCAGGGACCCTGCAATAGTTTCGAAATGCTCTTCGGCGTCGCCACTACACGTTATCGGGCGGTCGTGCGAGTGTGCCAGGATGTTTTCTCCACTTTGGCAAAAAGAAAGAAGAGGCTTTGCGGTGGGTACTTTAGGCAATATTTGCTGTGGCACTCTATTTATTTGGGCGATGGCGTACGCTAGGAGATGCAAATTTGTACTTGGTGTTTAATGCGTACTACCGTTTAGTGCGTAGTTATGCCGCGTTCCCGGCAGGTACGTATTAACGAGGTTTCACTGTAATTACATATTTGAAATCAGCAGAAAAAACTGCACAAGTGTGCACAGTTTCATTAAGATCACTGAAGAAATAACAAAAAAATGTCTTAAATGAGTCTGCCCCCTTAATAACAAACAATTAAATTTTGATAAATCTCGTCATTGTGGGCTACATCAAATTCAAAGTTGCATAAAAAATTTTTGGAGGGGAAATTAAAAAAAAGGGCTTTGTAGTACCCTAGGATATCTATCCAGGGATGACCACAAAGAATTTCAGCTTTCTACTATATCCTGGGATTTCTCCCGGCTCTGCCTCAGGCCCACATGTGAACCACCCAGTTAGACCTCAGTAACTCAGGAACTGATCAACACAATTTCATGAAACTTTGCAGTTTCTCAACTTTTAGTGCAGTGAACACACCCTGAAAGTTTCATCAATATATCTCAAGAAATAAAAAAGTTCGGTCTCCGGGGTAGCCTCCCCCCTTAAGAAAGAGGTCAAATTAGAACCGAAAATACCCACCAGTGAAGTGGCACTCTCTTCTGAAACCGTCCCTGATTGCGGCAGGCACTCCAGCGCATCAAAGTAGAACCACTGCTGGATCGGGTTGAACTTGCCGCTGCACGCCTGAGACACACAAAAAAAGAAGTGTTTGCCACAGTGAAGAGCAAGAAAGAATAGATCTTAATGATCGAACCGTTGGAGAAAATGAAGGTAGGAGGTCGACTTTTGAATTTCATGCCCAAGCCCCCATGCTAATACATCAGAGCGATGTTATGGAGTTGTCTTTCATGTTTTGGCCGCATTGGTGCAGTAAAATTTTTGGAAACTACTTGCACTAAATGCCTGGCTCCCTCAAAGCTCAATGCAATTCACCTTTACCGATAACGAAGTACGCAGGCACTAACAGGTACCGTCAAAACCAGATATCATGGTGACTGTGTGGGAACCTCAAGCGCACCCTTGCGGCAAACGTGTTGCTTCTGCCGCAAAAATTAATTCTGCTAAAACTAGTGAAATCGATATTTAATACAACATTCCTTCACGTACGGAGTGCGAAAGCATTTCTATGATGACGATGCCAGAGACTGCCCTCACCTTCATGATCTCCTGAGCAGTGATGCCTCCGATGACTGCCTGCATGGGGCAAAGTGAGCCACTGGAGACATGGGCCAGAGTGGAGAGCAGCTTCTCGTCGAGACTCTCCAGCGGTTTGGCCGACGAGGCATTCTTTTCTTTCGCCAGGGCCACCACCTCGGCCGCATCCTCCTGCAAGGGTAGACCACCCAAGCGACCTTGCTTACATACAAGCACTGCCAATTTCATCAACATTTTGGCGAACCACACATGCCAGCAGTTCGGCTTGAAGCATACTAAATTAATATGTTGGCAACAAGGCAGGTGTAGGGGGCTAACTTCACAAGGATCTTTCAGTCAGCAGCTACATTTTGACACCTGTCAGCTGTTTAATTGTAGCGTGGCCATCCAGGAGTAATCTGAGCAATGTGCACCACAGGTGGAATTTTAGAAATGGAGCCTACAGAGTTCCCTGAACCAAAAATACAGTTTCCTAGGTGAGATCGCACCAATGAAAGGACCCTTTACAACACGCCGCATCACGTGAGAACTTTCGTCTACTGTCTTCGGCAGTCTAGAACCAGAGTGCACCTTGTCGGACTCCACTTTAGCAGCTGCACTATCATAAAGTAGAATATGACTGCCAAAAGGGCAATTTAAAGAGAAAACAGAAATAGGCCAATCAAATAATGAGATCCCAGTAACGATCACAAACAACACCTTGACGCCTAACAACAAACAACCACAACTGTGGTTCAAAGCCTCGTGAAGCCGATTACAGTGCTTGAGACATCGCCATAATAATGCTTATATTTATATCAGAAAAAGATGCTGATTGGTGAAGAAAGAATTAAGGGGATATGTGGGCCTTTGAAAAATATTTTTCAAAATTTGAGTTAGAATGATGAAAATTTCAAGGTTTATGTAGTTTTGTATGCTGAACTTAAATACACAGCTTGTTTTAATGTATGTTATACCATTCTTCCTTAACAGAGACATTTTGGTAAAAATCTTTTGTCATCTTTCCAAAAAAATGTACTGCATAGTTATTGCTAAACTCCACGTCATTATAACCTGCTGTAACCAAGGAGTGCCAAGCAACAAGTTTCGTCATTCTAGCTTGTCTAGAACAAAAGTTGTAGGCATTTGAAGTTCATGTTTGCAGTACCAGCTCGATTACTTTGATCAAAAGTGACATTTGTTTTAATAAATAACATTATCTTGCATTACTTGGTAGTAATACGGCACTTACCAAACACTTAGGTTCTAAACAAAAAAAGAATGATTAAAATTGGACTTGTGGAAGCCGAGAAAACGTGATCAGAAGATTGCACACTGGCTGAAAAAATGAAACTGAGAAAATCAGAAAAAACGCAAAGCATTGTTTTTAAGAGTTGTGCAACCAACATAGTAGGTTTATTTGATAGCAAACTCATTAATATGCCCCAGGTGAATAATCACTGCATGGTTTTGCTTGGTGACGCCGCTTTGCTGCTTGAAGGAAACTGGCCGAAGCTGCCCTCTTCCGCTCTGCACTAGCGAGACGTTGACAGTCTTTCTCTTCTGCCCTTTGGATGCCCTTGCTGCTTTGCTGTATTTGCATTTCTTGCAGAATCCGAGAGGAAGCTTCTTTCATGCCGGCATTGTACCTCATGACTGCCTCTGCGACCGCAGTTTCTACTGCAACTAGGGAGGCATGTTTAGTCTTTGGCATGAGAGACCAGATCACAGAATGCAGAGATTTGTTCGCATTTTGCGTCTTGCCTCGGTGGCAGCGCTCCAGGAGTCTTTTGTCAGCAAGTCGTTCATAGACAGGCAGGAGCGCCTTGCTGACATGTTCTGGCAAGCTCCGGTGCTTTGGAAGTGGCTCTCCTCTAGCAGCAGCAGCAGCATTTTGCTTGCACCACGAGTTTGTACCACTTGGGCACAGGCTGTGGTTTGGGTGCTCATCTGTCGAAGATATATGATAGTACGTTGCCATTACGGCTTTGTGCATACTATCTACATTGCCCACATTAGACTTCAGTGCCCAGCTATAATACTTAGTGAGCTTTGTAATGAGCTCACCTGTCAGGTGGCCTTTGCCACTCAAACCCCCACCATGCTCCGTTTTGTGCTTCTGGATGAGGTTGCGAAGGGCAGTGCCCATCCGCTTCTGCACATGATTAACGCAATCTTCCTTTGCAATGTTTACGTAACCATAAACTTTGGCGTCTTCGAGGGCATGGAAGGATCTACTGTCACCATCACAAAGTATTGTGGTGTAGCGCAACCCATGACGTGCCAGGGAGCGCTCAAAGAGGGCAACAGCTGCCTCTGGTTCCATCTGGCCAGACTTACTTTCGGTATTTTTTTGGCACACATGATTGGCTTTCCAGGCACTGTACCCAGGATCATTTTCTGGTGGTGCACGTTTGCAGCCAAGGCAGAAGTTTGACAGTACCTTGAAGTCAAGCACATACCCCGAAAATAGCTCTATTACCGCACCCACACCAATATGAGACAGGTGGCCCCTAGTCATCCAACTGCCGTCGAAACAAACCGCGACGTTTCCAGTATTCCCGAAATGGAGCGTTTTGTACAGTTCCTTCACTGCTGAAGCAGAGTCAGACATCACCCCTTTGCAAGCCTCCATTGCAGCTGGGTTGAGCCTTTCCTTCAGGTGTCCTTGATATGTCTTATGATGCAGGCCTCTGTGGGATATTCCCATAGCAGAAAATAAGTCATTGAGCGCTGTTTGCCCATTACCGGTGCTTTGAACTGCACGGGCCGCGAGAATGTTGATCTCGAATGGATTGCACTTTGCCGTTCCAGACACGCGCCGCGAGCTCCACTTCGCCTCCAAAACGCCGCAACTGTCACATTCCAGGCTCAATTGCACCGCGATGCCGTAATCTTTCGCACCTCTGGAAATGGAAAGGGTACCTCCGCACTCGTTGCACTTAGCCCTGCTGCACAGTAGTTCGTTAACAAGATCGATGTCGACGACCGTGTACGTCGCGGCCGACGTTGAGGGGGCCGTGTCGTTGCGCATCGTTGCGAGGGTCCGCAGCTTCCGTTCAGTGGCCGAGAGAGACGATAATGCGGCAATTTTTTCGTCGGCTTTTTGTTGGAGCTGGTCGCGATCATCGTTGCTGAGGAACGTTGTGTCGATTCTCCGTCGCTGGTCCTGGCTGTCAGGTCCAAGGGAGCCGCCGGTGGGCATAACGATACCGCCCGACGTCGTTGTGCCGGCCGTGGTCTCGTCGACCGATCCGCTTTCCGATAGCGCGCCGTTGCCCGATGTTATCACCGTCGGCGAAACGAAGGCGTCCGCTAGCCTTTTAACGCGTTTCCTGCGCCTTTTCCCGAACTTGTGGACGGTGCGGTACTTGCGGTACGGCGGCATGTCGCACGCTCGCGCTCGTCTTTATCCGATCAATCCGCTTCAAAATGGCGAGGCGATACGCATGAACGACGCGCGGGCTGGCGCGGGCAGCTGAACACCTGCGCGTCGCGCGGACCAATGAGAAACCTCCATCTGAGCATTTGAACTTAGTGCGCGCCGCGCGGGCGAATCAGAAGCCTCCTCTTTACCACGTGATGACCACGTGATGCCAAGCAGCCAATGATGGGTTCGCATTCTGCTTTTACTATTTTGCGCTTTTGTCTGCTGTGACGCGCCGCAGGAAGCTCGTTTTTGGCGGGAAAAAGAGCTGAAGGATCGCTCTTTCAAACCAATCCAAGATGGCCGCGTAACGACGGCGGGCTGTGGAATGCGACGGCGCTGAAAATGGTCGTTTTTAGCAATGTTTTCGCGAGAAACCGCGTCGCATTAGCTTGTTTATTTGACAATTTCTTAAAAACTACGCGTCTGAAATGCCCAAAACTTCGGATATAGGTGGAAGGGACCCCAACAATAACGAAAATGACAGAATTTAAAAGTGCATTTTTTCGCGATTTTTCGGTCCTAAAGACCTGCGTCCCCCCTTAAAGGTACGGCCGTCAAAGCAGTTCAGTTTATCAACAAAATTGCACAGAGTTCTTGAATTGGTTTGCAATTACTTTTGCATGCAGTTCAAACACAGTTGCACATGTAAAAGACTGTTTGGAAATTGTTCCCAAGACAAGTGTCTTCACACTCGCAGCAGCAGGCAGAAACAATCCCCTCCCCAAGTAATGTGCTCTCATTACATAAGCACTGTTATGTGCTTGCATTAACATACAGCTACAACCAGTGGCAAAAGTCTACGGCGACGTGGGCTCCCCTGCAAAAGCAAACTTATGCTTTGTCAGTGCCCGATGCTTCTAACCTAATAGTTAACTGTATGGATTGCAATAACTACTACAGGCTAGAACACTCAAATGGAGGCTCTGTTAGACAAAGCAGGAATACAGCTTTCTCAAAAATTTCACATCCGACTAACTTTTGATACAGGGTGCACACGGCAAATTACCGAGCTTGAGAACACGTGCAGCACTTGGTGTTCCAAAGCACGGGCTTGGGCAAACAACAGACATCCGCCAGCAAATTGCGATGGAGTGACATCTGCTCTTCCCACCATCTCCAGTGCCAGTCGAATGAGAGAGGAAAAAGCACTTCTACTAAGTGGGTTTTAACTAAACATCGAGCAAAATTGTCACAACACTAAAGCTTGTTGGAACAAAAGCACTTCTTTGTAATCAAGAACTCTGTGCAAGCAGTGACAAGCAAAGTGTAGTTTTTTAAGTTAAGTTGTAGTTTTTAAAGTGTAGAGTGTAGTTTTTTAAGTTAATTAAGTTAAATACAGAGTATTTTGTCGCTTCATATGTACAGTAGTTAAGGAAAATGTTTATGCTTTTTGTTGAACGAGACTAAGACTACTTTAGGAGTTCTGCATGCAAGCTAGTCTCCGCTGCCTTCCCTACACTGTGACCCAAAGCTACCTGCAGCAAGTGCAGCCAAGACTACTGGAGCAGTAACAGCCAGCATGCCAAACTTGGCAATGCAGACAGTTCAAAGTAAACAAATGCAGGCTTTCTGTGAGAAAGAAGCGTTGCTTTTGCCAACACGGCAGTCACACCAGTTCTGAAGACTCTGTACCTTGTTCCAAGGTCGCGGTAACCGTGAGTGCTTTGCCTCGAAGGCGTGAAGTGCTTGAAAGCCCAAGTGCAACTGGTCCTGGCGGTCCATCTTTGCGAAGTCCGAGATGACATATTCTGGATCCGCGAGGGCGTCCTTTAGCGACTTCTGCAAGAGTACCAAAAAACCAAAACCAACTATGAATTGCATGGCAATACAAAAACTGCAAATAATAAACAATCACTGACAGTGCTGCCAGATTGGAATACTCATCTTGAACGTGGCAACTTCGATACCTTTTTTTTTTGTAAAATGTGCATGCCCAACATCATTTTGAATATACCATATTTTCTTGCATATAACCCACGCCTGTGTATAACCTTGAACTCAAAAAGAGCACCCCCACTTTTTCAAGCACATTTGCCTTTTTTTTTTTTAGAGCGGGTTATATGCAAGAAAATACGGTACGTACAAAGGAAGTTTTCAAGCCATGTGAAGTGAAAGCTTTTATCAGCAAGCAGCCACAGCACTCTAGGCCACACCTTACCAAAAATTAACGCTCGCCAATGTTCCCCCACACAACAGCTCCCACAAACTTCAAAACACACACATGCAATACACGAATCAAACACCCCCCATGCTTGCAAAAGAAAAAGCACCACTCACAAACTTAATGTCCTTTGGCATCTTGACTTGTGTTGCGATTCCACCCCTGAGGTAATCTCCAAATTGTGTCGTGTCTCCCACGCTGAATGTGTAGGGACCTTGTGAGAGACAAAACGTACATGAACTAAAAAAATGACCCCAGAAGCAAAATAGTGCAAGTGAAACCATTACCCCTGAAGCAGTTTTTCACCTAACACAAAAACCGAGCTCACCGAGCACCTTGACTTTCATGGGTGGGCAGTTGTTGATCTCAGTCATGCCACCGACTTCCGTGAAAGTCACGTAGTCCCCATCCTCAAGTCCGTGCCGTGTTTCGTCTAGGCACGTCACCACCGCTTCCTTGTCCTAGGGCACACAAGCCATAGCAAACCATTTCGTTATGCACAAGCAACCAATTTTATTTCTTTTACATTGCGAATGTAACGTTGACGTTCCTATTCCAAGGAGTACTAATATGTTCACACTTTACATGCTCCTTGCATGTAATGCGGACGACACTTAGCAAAAGCAAAGGCTGAACAAAATCTACTCCCATAATGACCCCACCCCATGTAATGATATCCAAGTATGCTTCAATTTCTACAGAGAAACAAAAGCAATCTGTGTGCAGGTATATATGCCATAAGGAAGCCGCAAGGCTACACTATTTCAAAAATGCGGCATTTTAGCAAGTGTACCTCAAGCAATTTTTACACTGAATGTATGTAGCAAGTGCCTCCATTGTTTCAACAGATGGAGACCACACATGCTGCAGAAATTGTGGGTTTGGCTACCACAGATCACAAGCTGTCCACCGTTAAGTTTTCCTTATTCAGTGAGAGAAATAAAAGTCAATAAGACCTTTGTCTTGCAGATCGGTTAGGTTCGTGCAGTGGCTTAACACCAGTGTTCCAAAGCACGGGCTAGCGCAGATACCAAAAGAGCACTGATATCTGCTCGCAAAATGCGATCGAGTGTTGTTTTCTTTCCCACTCTTTCCACAGCGCCAGTCCATTGTACAAGGAAAAGCACCTCTACTTAAGTGGGTTGTTCAACACTGCTGTAGATAAATAATGTGAGGGTTTACTTTATCCACTTCATATTTCCATAAGACTATTTTCCTCTGAGCAGATCACACTACACTTTTGGTTGAAGGAAGAAGTTGACTTTTAGGGGCTTGTTTTTCTTTGTTAGACACAATATTATTGAGAACACTCTTAGGTTTAAAAATGCACATATATACTTCATAAAGTGGACGAGAGGATAACTGCCACAGTAGCTTAGTCGTACAGCATCGGATGCGTTATTCGAAGGTTGCACGTTCGGTCCCTGCCGGCGGCAAGTTATCTTTTCGTCCACTTTACTTTCTTCACATTTATATTCTAATTGCTACAAATAACAGCCCCTATACCTTCCTTGGCATTATTGTCTGTTAGTTCTCAATAATATTGTGACTACACTCTTGGTGTATCGCCAGTTACTGTTCATCAAACGACCACTTGTCATGTGCCACACAGTACCAAATCAAGGCCTTCAGTGAGAACCTAAAGCAAGCATTAACAACTTTTCAAATTAAGCCCAAAACACACACCTTGCTGATGGAAGCAACCATGACTGACACCGGCTGCTCTCCAGTGGTGTCAACCACACGGAAGGTCTCGCCAAAGTCACAGAAGATCTGGCTGCAACGCAGCGGTAGGAAAATGAGAATGAGCAAAATTCTGTTACCTTTCACTTCAAATCCACGCAAAATGTTTTACAGACAAAAACAACAATGGTCTAATTGACGTACCCAAAGAGACCTCGGGTGTCGGCCACGATGAGGGCAATGTTGTGAGCACGAGTGAAAGACGAGATGGACAGCTGCTCCGCCAGCGGAGTGTCCGTCAACACCACCACCTGCCAAAAGACACTCACTGTTTTTCTGCTTCCGTGACAGAGCACTTACAAGCAATGTCAAACAACTATGGAGCTGGAGGCCACCCAATAGCTTTATGCTTAGGTAAGAAGTGAAATCAAGTTAACCCTTCACCTCTCTGGACTAGCTAGGCAACTCCACACATTTCGCGCACCCAATAACCGTAGACCAGCTGAGCACTTCGACCATTTTCTTACAAAAATAACACCAGCAAGTCCATAAACCTAGTTCCCAGTTTCATGCACAGATGGTGCTACGATGCCATACGCCACTTTCCAGTACAGTGTCATCAAGAAAGCGGACTGCAAGCAGTGCAAGAAAGACATCTTCCCATGCAGCCAATGCTCTTCTCTGTGTTCAATAAACAATACTGTTCTGAAGTGCATTTCTTTTGTTCATTTTATTATGCCAATTCTACAAATCACTGAAGAAAAATTAATAATATCTGGGGTTTAACGTCCCAAAACCACGATCTGATTATGAGAGACACCACTAAAGAAAAATTGGTGATGTGGGAATGCTTCCTTTTCAGTAAAACATATTACAGGAAGTGAAAAGTAGTCTCCTACAATCACAACAAACATCTATTGTTTGGAGGGCTTTCATATCCATCCCAACAGTAGTAATCATTCCGCTGGGAAGATAAGCACAGAAAAATAACTTCAATATGCAGAGCCTTTTCTAGGAACAGAGTAGTGGTATGGAAGCATGGCACTTGTGTTAAGCAATGGAAGGAACTATTTAAAACTGCAATGAAAAAGCTACCTTTTAGAACCCTTGGCATGCAATACCCATTTCTTTTTTAACGAAGCCTGCCTAAAAGTATAGCCATATTATTGGCGCATATTGACAACCCGCGAACTTTCATTACATTAAAGAATGAACGTGCAGAAAAAGAAAGGAAATTTAGTCTAACAGGGCTAGCTTAGCAAACGGCTCAACATGGTCACGTATACAAAATCTGCCTTTGGTGCCAAGCAGGCAAGGTGCACTCACACTGAACCGTTTCAGAAAGTCCTCGGTGAGGGGCTGCGTGTGGGCCGCAACTGTGACGTACGTGTTCAGCTCCGTCAGGGCTTGGAGGCATGCCTCGGCACGGTTTTTACCAAGGGCACTCTCGTTCAGGTAGAACTGAAAACGCCAAACATCATCGTGAGCACGTAAACTGTGTTGGGACAGAAAATGAAGCAAGAATGGGGCATTATCAGGTATTGTGCAAGCGCTAGGTGGATTTTCAAGGCCTACACTGAGCTCCCTGAAACTTGCAAATAGTGTGATGCAGCTTTCCAATTTTTAAGAATTTTTCGCACCAAAACTGTGGTGGACAACTGTAATGATCATCATCAGCTTATCTAATGTCCACCGCAGATTGAAGACCTCTCCCAGTGATCTTCAACCTATTCTGTAGTGCACGAGCAGATTTAATTTTATGCCTGCAAATTTTTTGAATTCCGTTGCTCCACTTAACCCTTTATCGTCTGGCTGCACTTCCAATCTGCTGGTATCTATTCCATCCCTCTAAGTGACCACCGGTTGTCTATCCTCTTGGCATTACCTGCCCAGGACTACTTCTTTTCCTCTTAATTAATACAGTTAACTGCCGATTTTTCAGATGCTCGAAAATTCGTACGCTTTCGCGGCACCGTCACCAGCCCCATAGACGTCAATGTATAAGAACGACCGAAATTTCGGACGCTGAAACTGAAGTGATTGAAGCCCCCTCCTTTGCCGCGTCTATCATCTCGTAGGTTCGAACCAGCGCTTTCGCGAGTCGATCTGTTTGCGACAGTAGCAGAGTCCGAAAGTCAGCTTTGCCGCAGTGCCTAAGTGTTATGGGGTGATGCAGACCAAAAATTCAAAGGGGCCGCTATCACGACGCCGTGTGGCGATGTCTTTACGGATAAGCAGCAGAAATGCACGGAGGCGTTATGGCGGCAGGTGGCAAATGCGCCAGCACGGCTTAATCGCTGACAACCCTTATGATAAGCATCTTCAGTTAACTGCTCGGTAGTGCATGTGGCCTAGCGCGGTTGCATGCGTACTGCACGCATTTAATAGGCGAGAACCCAAAGACGCCGCGCCACCATCCACGCTGCCTCTTTGAGTGAGACCGCTAAGTGCGTCGCACAGACGTGTTGCCTTCATGAACGAAACCCGCTCGCCATTGCCGCGCCCGTGTGCGGTCAGGAACGGAGTGGGCGTCCCGAACCCTTTCATGATAAATGCCTGCGTACGGTAGAGCAACAGTACAGTGACTGCGTCAGCTTAGTTGGCGATGTGCTGCACACAACTATAAACGATCGGCTTCACACGGCAGCAAGTGCTGCTTATCGGCGGCAATGTGTGTGCGCATCGTTTACATGCGTGTGCACACACATCGGGGAAAGCCGGACGAGTTGTGCGCGCTTCCGCCACTGTGTTCCGCGTCATCGTTTCAAAACGCTCCATGGGTGAGAGCCGTAATCTATTCCGCGCTTTTCCGGTATCAGCGGTGCTCATCACGAGACGCAAATTTGCAAGTGGCAGTTGGCATGTAGTTAAGCGGGGTTCGCGGCAGGTACCGAATGTAGTTGCGAGAGCCTGGGCGCGCACCAAGATGCCCGATAAGTGTACTGGGAAGCATTAAAGCTATTTCGGACGTGGCTGTGGCAATTTGACCGCTTCAGCAAAATAAAAAAGTATGAATTCATTTTTTCGGACTGCCTGATTTTTCTGACGAATCTGCGATCCCTAGGGAGTCCGAAAAATCGGACGTTGACTATCTACAAGCATATAGGCTACCCTGCTCATTCTCCGATCCACCCCCCTCCGCTTCTTATCTCTCAGTGTCGTGCTTACTTCTCAGTAACAGTGGCTTTGCTTATCCACAATGCACTACAGTAAAAGCTTAACGTGACACTCGTTAATTTGGAAAGTTCCCTGGTCTGTATATGCATTGTTTAATGGCATCAAACTCTTGTTAATTCGGATGATCCCCAGAGCGTGGAGAGTGCCGTAAAGGAACGGATACTTCATTTGTGGATAGCCAAAATGGCCACAGGCACTCTGAAAGGCGTGGTCACCATGCACAATTGCGTTGTTGGGTCTAGAGCATGTTTCGGATTTTAAGTCTCAAATGACGAAAATTGCTTCTTTTGCACTGCTCTTATGCAAATAATTACTGGATTTACATATTCCTGAAGAAAAGGAAAGTGCATTGATGTAATAGACATTTACTGGTTTCATGATATTTGCATTAAGGGGAGACGCTCCTTGAAACAACTTTTTTTAAATTTTTTGCAATAGAGACTTGAAAATTCTGTTATATGTATAGTTTTTCATGCAGATTTCAAATATGTCATTACTTTCCATGTAGCTGCTACAGTTGTTGAGTTATGTCATACACAATAGAAAAATGTTACACTTTTTGCGGGAACTCTTTTATGTACTAAACTTTCAGTAAAATCATTGGGTTGAATCTTATTAGACTCTTTGTAGACTGTAGAGTGCTAATATCTATCCAGATATTCCACAGAGATAATGGAACTAATAAAAAAAATTGTACTCTGTAACTGATTATTTTCAGTCTCCTTTGAAACAGTAACCGAATATTTTCACAAGTAATGCTGATAGATATTGCAATTTCAAGTAGATATTTGCATTCTACATGTCTTGAAGAATACGTGTGCCAAGTTTCGTTACTATACAATAAATATAAGTGTATAAAAGGCTGCCCGCAAAACGTGAAATTGTCGAAAAAAATGAAAATGAGAAAAACAAGTTTGAAAGTTTGAAACGTTGGCATTTATCAGAAAAAACACTATTTACATCAAATTGGGCCACAATCCGCCTCCACGTGTGCGTGGACGAAAGTGTAGACTCGGGGCAATCGGAATTTTCACAACACAGTTCGAGGAATGCCGAAAGTCTGCGCTTTCCAGCCTCCTCTCGGACGCCGAGCTTCCGTTCGCGGCAAGGGTGGCATGCCGAACCCGCCACAAGTGCCGTGAGCGCGCCGATTTCGCAAAGCATCGTGTTGACAGTAGGAGCACCTACAAGTCTAGGCTCACTCTCAAAGAATCCAATCTTCTTTTGGGATGCACTGATAAATTCCACCGCAGCGTCAATTTCACAACCACTGTCGCGGGGTTCGGTGTCGGCGTTAGGCCTATCCGATATCGGAGCGTCGGGGGCATCGTCCACCGCTGTCGCTTTGGGAAGCGTCCGACGCCGTTTCCCTCGATACTTGTGGCGAGTCCTGAACTTTCGAACATCAGAACTGCGCTTTTTAGGGCTTGCCATGGCACGAAAATACAGAAGAAACGCAGAACAACTCGGTCGCGGCGTTTGAGGCTTCGTTCTTTTGCCGGGGAGATGGGAGGGAGGAGAGGGTGGAGCCTGGTGGAGCGCGCCGCCGTCCAATGGCGGCCTCGCGCTGCGTGCCGCGAAATTCAAAACACTCGACGTACGCGTTGTTTTTCTCGTTTTTTCTTTATTCTGCGTGAAGATACGAGACTAACCCCTGGTGTATTGTGGAGAAGACAGCTTTACGCTGCATGCGGGCAGGATTGCAAATGGCGGGCACCGCGTCATTTTCGCAACAGAAGGACGCAAACTACACCATTTTTTTCGCGATTTTTGCGCATTTCTCCCGTCACCGCTTCACACTTGGAAGCCTTTTTAGATAATTTCTCGTGCGAATTTGAGCTTGATATTTTCAGAAATAAAAGATTATAGTCCAAGGATGACAATACAGCCGAAAAAAAAAAAAAAAAAACCAGATTTTTTTCGGAAAACCGCGACTTTTCGACCTGCGTCTCCCCTTAATACGGCAAATTTGGACAGTTTTTTCGGTCCCGTTAAATCCGAATTAACAAGCTTTCACTGTACAATATTTTGTTCCCATCAGAGCCAGCTGTGTGGTCCTCTACTACTTTGAGTTTCTCTGTTATTAGGAAAGGGAAAATAAAAAACCACCCATTTGTAGCACGAAGCCACAAGGAAATCACCCCGCCCCCCCTTATACGGATTTCTCAGAAAGAAAGCCTCATGGTTGCAGAAAAATTCACCCTGGTCCGGGATTCGAACCTGGGACCAACGCCTTTCCGAGGCATTCGCTCTACCAATTGAGCTAACCAGGAAGCTAGCAAATGCCAGGCCGAGGGCCAATTCACAGAGAACTCAAAGCAACTGGACACATAATGCAAACACATATTGACAGTGGTAAGCTTGCAATATATTTCTTTGTTATTCTCCAGCTTTCTGCACCATATGTTAAAAGTGGCAAAATGCGATGAGTATACACTTTCCAATTGTGACAGTGGTAAGTTGCCCGCCAGGAAATTGGTGTACTGTCTCTCTCCAGAATTGACCCTTTCTTACGCTGTCACACACATGGACCCAACAACATGAGCTTTTCCCAGGAGGCCGCACCAATGAAAACTTGTGGTTTGCAATATTGTTAGAGCCATGACAAGCAAACTAAAAAGTTACGCCTACTTAGACTTCCTTCAATCGCGCTTCTGCACCGTCTGAAAACAGCATGACTACATTTTGTAGATATGCTGGAGACGTACAATCATCGGCAATGGCAAGGGGTACTGCAAGCCTACACATGTCACATCGCTCAAGTGAGCTGTTCTACTTTGTGCACAAATCAAGCTGTGACTTGGCCTAATATAGATTAAAAACAAATTTCGCAACTCCATGCTAACAACTGTGCCAGACCAGGGGGAACTTCGACAAAAAACCAGGGGGAACTTCGACTTCGGCTGCATCAAAAAAGAATGCAACAGACCTGTGAGGAGAGGTCGGCGGTGGTGCACACACCCTGGTCATGGATGGTGACCGACTTGACGCCGCTCAAGATGATGTTCTTGGCAATCTCCACTCCCAGGCCTCGCATGCCCGATATGAGCACGTCCGATCGGGCCATTCGAAGCATGGCCTCATGTCCGAGGACATACCTGCGAGACACGAAGTCTTGGCTTTGCAACATTTCCGCCCCAAAAAGGCAGTTGAACTTTGGTTACCTCTAACGAGAGCCACGACATTGTGGTCACACAATGAGTGCGCCTTGAAATTTGGCGCGAGCAAGGGTAAGTAAAAACTTTTTCATGCGCGCACTGTATAGGTATGTGCTTTATGTATATATCTGTTTTCCGATTAAAAAGCTTAATTGAATGTCAGTGCTTGTTCTTGTCACTCCTGTGTGCCGCATCTTTTTTTTCTTCTTTTTGCAATCTGGTCACTCTGCAAAAGCTCTTAGGAGTATGAAAAGTGATTTAGTTTTGCACAGCGGCAGTACCACTGATCCCATCAAGCAGCTCAGTTATTTTCCCTGCATACTTCAAGTATGAGTGGCGAAACGTAATGGTGTAAAACAATAAAGCACTCCTGGTGTTGACTAGACCCAGGTTCTCTATTTTTTGCCACGGTGCGACGGAATTGCCAAAGCAGGCCTGTTACCTGGCTTAACTGTTACATGGCATAAGCGATTTTCTTTCCTTTTTTGGGACAGTGTCGCTACATGAGAACCCAACGTTACTAGATACATTCAGTTGTCAAACTCTCCGTTGCCGCCATACTCCGCAGGTGGCACCATTTCTGTGCTTGTCGACAGATGGCGGGACCGTCGCATCGGGCTCCAGCCGGCGCGGTGTCGTCTGCTCAGCGCAGGCGCGTTTTTTCGCTTGATAGCGCTATCTAAGTGTTCTTAAAAGTTTTTTTAGACACTTCCCCGTATTCAGAAACGCTCCTTCACTTGAACGTGACTTGCCACCGCCTTCAACGCGTTTCGAACGCGCTGCCTTTAGGCTGTGCCAAGGCAGCACAAACGCGTTTCGAACGCGCTGCCCAAGGCGGTTGCAAGTCAAGTTCAAGTCGAGGAGCGTTTCTGAATACGGGGGTTATGCGTTCATGGCTAGCAAACATGGTACGCTCTATTGCATTATGCGCGGGTGACATGCAACATCTTTTTTTTTCAAGTACTCATTCACTCCATTTCAAAGCAGATCGGACGGTATTAACTCACTTGTTTATTTATTTTGAATACCTGCAGTTATACATCCTGCAGGTATTTATACATACATGCACTTACGCTTTTAACAGTTATACATCCACAAAAAATTATGCACATGTGCATCCCA
Organism: Rhipicephalus sanguineus; assembly: GCF_013339695.2. Classification (NCBI taxonomy): domain Eukaryota; kingdom Metazoa; phylum Arthropoda; class Arachnida; order Ixodida; family Ixodidae; genus Rhipicephalus; species Rhipicephalus sanguineus. The sequence goes on along the minus strand of NC_051181.1, from coordinate 151,181,379 downwards.
GTTGCTGGCAGTCTCCTTTTCATAGCAATTTAGCACTGTTTCTTGCTGCTTTCACTGGCACACTAGAGTCTCGCCGCTGGCGAAGAAACTTCGAATAGAAATGCATCCGTGTGGTCAAATAAAATTTGATGATTCGCGCACTTAGCTCCTCAAAATGCTCTGTGCAGCCTACCCGAGTCAGAGAACATCCAGACAGCTCTCCCATTATAGTCCAGAACAAATCTCCGAACACTTTGTTACCATTGGTCCTTTTTTCAATTACACGTTCAATGCCGCTAAGCATAGATGTCAAAGCACCTGATGGATGCTGCAGTGCACCAGGCACAAAGGATCGCATCTCTGTTAAGGCTGCTGCTGCTGGTACGTGGTTATCAGATATACAAGTTGCAAGGCAATCTTCACAACTGGTGAACTTTCGCACCTTCTTCACGACATAACCACCAAGGTAGTACAGCGCGCTTGCTTTCGCAGTCATGCGGCAGTAACTGTGCTGAAGTGTATCAGCTGTCATTGGCTCCTGCAATTCTATCTGTGAAATGATCTTGCTCAGCTCTTCCTCCCGGGCTGTCAATTCCTTGTCCGCACATGGAACTGCTTTGTTCCAAGCTGCGCGAAGACTCACGTCGGTCGGAGCGTAGAAAAAATGTCTGTCCGAGCTGCTTGCGTCCTTGCGGTATCCGCTCGCGCACCCCGGCACGCAACAAGTTGGCATGGTTCACCCGAACAGACGACACATGATGCGAACGCAGTACGAAACGCCCAAAACGCCACCACAAAAGCTGCAGAAGGCAGATAGAGAACGCGAACACGCGAACAGATGACACATGATGCGAACGCAGTACAAAACGCCCAAAACGCCACCACAAAAGCTGCAGAAGGCAGATAGAGAACGCGAACACGCGAACAGATGACACATGATGCGAACGCAGTACGAAACGCCAACACAAAAGCTGCAGAAAAAAGATAGAGAACGCGAACGCTTGTGCAGCGTTGGCCGGCGCGCGCGGTATTTTGAAGCCCGATGCGACTGCAGCGCCAACACCTAGCAAGTGTGGTGGCGGTTCCGCGCAGTACAAACAAGTTTGAAAACTGAATGTATTCTAGTAACGTTGATGAGAACCATGTGAATGCTGGCCCGCTTGTTATAATTGACACACTTGATAATAGCCATTCAGCCACTTTTCGCGACTCTCTGAAGCCTTGACAGATGTTGCACTAGACTTGTATGCATGAATGACACTTACAGCTGTCTTGAGTACAGACTCTCATCGATGTCAGCCGTGTTTTGGCCTGCGGAGCCATTTTGGGCCATTTCCCCCTGCAGAGACAGAACACTTGCAAGGAAACAAAAACAAACAAACACACATAACCAGCTACCAACAAAAGGGTTTAACTTTCCCACGTAGTGCTCATCATACGCAACACTCATCTGAATGCCCATGGAATGACGTGTTCTGTAGAGGTACATGCAAATGGGCATATGGTACCATCTACTCAAATTTTCTAGCTTACGAAATTTTGAGCCACTTAACCCCTTTTTTGCCACCATGTTGTTCCGATTTTGATGTCAGAAATGGCCACAGTTGCAAAATGCTGTAACTACAGCTCACATTCGCAATATTTTTTTTTTCTGGGTCAAGAAATTCCAGAAAATTGAGAAAAGAAAAAGGTGCAATAAAACCTCAATTAAATTAAATAAAAGGCTCATAATTCCTCCTCTAGGTAAATACGCACAAAGAATGAAGTTTTATTATGCGTATACACAACTTTTGGACGAAATCAAAATATATAAGGACCAAAAACAACTGATGTAGAAGTTTTAAACTGCGTAAGATATCGGACGATAAGAATTGACAACGCCCCTCACCTGCCATATCCGACAACAAAGGGTAGTTCTGTTTTAAACAATTACTGTATCGGGCAGTAGTAAACCTTAGTATCCCGACGTCAACATCATCGCGCGGCGGCTACAGAAGCGGAGCATTCACCACCGACGCCTCCCACAACCAAAATTCCATCGACGACACAACGATTGGGTTTGTCGGTTCAATCGCGGAGACTCGCGGGCCGGCGATAGATAAAACTGGCACAATGAGAGCGTCGGGTCAGCCACCCTCCGCAATGAGCGCTACATTACTAAACTGGAGGCAAAAAAAACCTCGCCAAATGCAACCCAACACCACCTACGTGAAAATCCGAGCGGCGTCTCCACCGCAGATGAATGAACAAAAGGTGGGAACCAGCACCGCCGATCAACAAAAGTTCGTCGACTCTCGAAAGCACCCAAGCATCGCCTAGTCACCGCCAGCGTCTACGAAAACTGTAGAGCCGCCAGTCCGGCCGCGTCAGTTGCGTACTAACAAACGAGCAGTCGCAATCGCTAGTCGGCACTAATGTTCCGCTTCATTAGACCGGGTGGTCCCGCCGCACGAGCTCGTCGCTTCTGCACTTTGTATACCTTTCCAACAGGCCGCTATTTCGAAAACTCCCATCAGCTGATCGGAGCGCACGCGTACGAAACAAGCGGTGCCCGAGCAACGGCTGTGTGCGTGACCTCGAAAAAAAAAAAAAGCGACGCTCGGACACGTCACTGCCGGCAACAGGCGCGGAAACAAAGGGGGCAGAAAGTTAAAGGGAAACGAAAAAAGTTTCGAGAGACGCGTCGTTTCGAAAGTAGACCGCGAACCGGGCAACTCCGGCACCGGAATATGGGGGAAAAAGGAAAAAAAAAAAAAAAAACGGGGAAGTAACGTCAGGCGTCTGTTCTTACATAACGCCAACCGGACTTTCGTTTCACGGCATTCTGACACAACGGCGAGGCCTAGCGTTACGAGTACGGCCGAGAGGATCCGCGAGAGCGCAACCCACCTGCCGAGACCGGGTACGCTGATGCACGGTGCTACGCCTCGACGTCGGGCTCTGCTGGGCTCGGCAGCGAAACCCGTCCGACGTGGTAGCGCTCACGGGTGTGACGACGGCGCGGCCGCCGTTAGACTCCGGCCGCCGGAACGCGGTCCCCATGGCGACGTCTAGATAAACATTTTTCTCGCCTTGCTTTTCCTCCGTTCTCGCGATCGTGCAACGTTTTCGGCCGGCACGCGATACTGCGCCTCTACACCCCTTTCTGCGGGGGTGCTCGCCGCGTGCCCTATGAACGCGAGGTCAAAAATGTCGGCGCGAGCGTATTTAAGAAGCACGTGCGCTTGAGATAGGGAGGCGGGAGGTTTCGAGGCATTGTTGGCTCTTGCTAACGGAATATCTACCGCAGAGAAATACGTATCAACCCAGAACACCTGTAACAAACTTTTGTATTATGGACTTGTATTAATAAAATTGAAACCTCGCAGCGGCCACTTTCCACGGCATTTGGAAACAATTTGCCAGGGCGGTTCATTATCATTTTATGCCAAGGCGACTAAACTACGTCCTCAAACTGCAGAAGGTTACGTGATCCGTACTGTTACAACTATATGATAAATCAGAAGTGAGCATAAGCTTAAAGATATGAGAGAGAAAAGTAACAGCTGTTGTGCATTTGAAAGCGTGGAAACTAATATATCCAATAAGGCTCGTTAGCACAGAAAAATTTCATGGTACAATTCTCCAAGTGCAAGTTACCAAAACTCGCGAGTCCCGTTCAAATATAATACAGTACTGACTTAGCTTAAATTTAACAGCTACTTAACCCCCCCCCCCCTGATTTGCTGAATATTGCAGCAGCACACGACTCTCGCAGAAATACCTAAAAAAAAAGATACCGCTGCTGGTAGCAAAACCTGCCTCGCAAAAGTAGGCTATAACCGGTTGCCAACCAGCGCTTAACATGTGCAACGATGTTACACGATTTCCCAGTATTGCAACCATTTTTGCCATTCACGGTAATGCCGTAAGCTGTGTCGAACTATCAACATTTCTAAGTATTTTAGACATTTGTAAACCGCCTCACTCCCTCTTCCAGTGCCTTCATGTAGATCAAAATGCTAAGAGCACAGGAATAAACTGTCTCTCAAAAGTATCAAACACTAATCAACCTTCAACAAGAAGTAACGCAAATTCGGCACGAAGAACCACTAGCGCGAGAATTAATTGACATATGGCGCAAAGCTTTGTACACAATGGCTATCCCGTGCCCGGCATAATCGTCATTCATCCATCCATCCAGCCTCGCTGCGCTCTCGCAAAGGCATCTCCAGTAAGATATGGGTGCATCAAGGACAGGCGGCGAAGTGAGCTTTACAGGAGAAATTGAAGGATTCCCGAGTACTGCGGTTCGAAGATGTCAGAACGAAAACGCTTCAATTCACAAATACTAAGCGCTTCTCACTGAATAAATGTTACCGGCAATCAACAGGTCTATATTTGGAGATCCGTGCTTCGTGGTTTTGGATTGTACCATATTACCATTTCCCCACAGCGGCCGATAGCCACCCCCATCCTCGGTCATATCCATTCATTCATTTCGGGAAGGGGGGAGTGGCCCAAACACAAAAACCACACTTTTTACAGGGAGGGGGGTGGGGTGCAACCCTTCAACTCCTCCAAAAAAAAAGGGGGGGGGGGTTCCCTGCCTCACATAATAATGGCGACGTTGATACCTTCAACAAAGCATCTATTCACCGTGAGAACTCACTGCGTTTGACCAGGGCTGCAGTTTATCGTACATCTACACCCTTTTCAAAAACGGCATGCAATTGAAACTGGACTAGGAGTTGGCTCATTTAAAGTGAAAACTCCGAACTACATATCACACAAACGATAAAGATATTAGTGCGCGGCGCAAGGTCTAGTCAAACGCAAGTGGGAAGACGCATCCTGCTTTTACTTTCTATGGTCTTCGTGTAAACGCAGACCTTCGCTTATCCGGCGGAAATAAGTGTAGCAACAAAATGCCGACCAAAGCACAGTCCATGCAGACGTCCAGACACTCCCCCTCGTTCACGGTGCTATTTCTGGAGCGGATCAAGTGTACTACTACGCCGCCACAAACAGCAGACGGGCGGCACTTTGTATCCGTTGCCGGACCAACATGCTTTACGAACTGTGCAAATAGTACTGCTACACACCGATTTAGACATGGCGGTGCAAATTCGTGGTATATTTTGACGCCAATCATTAGACTGCATGAAAAACTAAGCTAGGAAACGTTTTGAAACATGTTCTTGCGCAATTTTCTGTCAATTAGCGACTGACGAAGTTGTGTCAAAGACGCGACGTGGCGAGGATTTTAGGTAGCGGCGTTTGGAAAAGATTTTTTTTTTTTTAAAGCTCCGCCGACGCGAGACAACAGCTTGGCTTGAAACGCGAATGGCGCTCGCGCTGCACGAGCTTGATATATAACGCTACGCATTAAAAAAGAAAAAAAGAAAGTGCGTGCGCGTGTAATGGGCTGGACTGTGCCACACGACAGATGCGAAGCTTTTCACACCAGACTTAGAAACAAGGCAAGCGAACGAGACGCCCAGAAAACAAAACGCCGGCTACTCACGGCCGCTTATCCAGCGGGGAGAGAAAGAAAAAAAAGAAAGCGTGCCCGGAAGGCAACTTCGCCATACTGCGAGCAATGCAAGGACTAAGTTCTAACACGCGGAGCAAATAATTAAGTTGCGTAAAGCCTGGATACCCGTACGGCAATCTCGAAACTTGACTGCTCATCGACGTTAGGCCTAACCGCGTGCGAAAGACGCTTTCGCAGCGAGCCGAAAACGGTCACAATGAGCGACGAATGCTACTCGCGGCAAAGATAAGAGATACTTACAACTGCTTTTCCAGACGCGGCGTTGCCGGAACTATCCTCGGTCCTGCGTTTTTTTGCCGGAGGGCTCTTGGCGTTTTCAGAAACAGTGTCCTGTGCACAAGACATCTAAATCTTTAAGAGCACGGCACATGAATACAGCATAGGATCAGTTTTTTTTTCCGTAGCTCGCACTGTATGCTCTCTCCCCGACAAGATGTGTGCGCTTTCGCTGCAACTATAACAGTCTTGCGACTGCTACAGCAGCAAAAGCAAGGCGCCGACGAGACAGGAGTGGCGGCTTCTCCGTGAAGATGGCCGACTCGCACACAATAGGAAGTAAAAAAAGGCGCGTTTCCGAAGCGATGAGCAACGTGCGAGTAGCACGTGACATTTGTACGTGAACTGAACAATATTGAGCCAACCTCTTACATTTTTTTAGCATCCGCCTTTCTGCCGAACACAAATACAGCCGACTTAATGCAACTAATCTTATAAGCGGCGTCCTAACTCGACCTTCAAGAGGACAGTTGGTGCTTCAATCTCAATCGCAGGTCTCAGAGGCTATACTTTTGTGTACAACAAATGCCAGTGTGAACAAAAAATACGTCACGGCCGCCATGTTCTTAAAGATCGCAACGCATCTGTGAACTCGCTCAATTTGAGTCAGCTTCAACGCCAACATCAGTAAATGTGCGTTGGGATCCGATCCAATCCAATCCAAAGAACGTAAACAAAAACTCGTGTTTCTTGCGTGCATCGTATGATGCGTCCCGTGTTCCGATAGTTCGAACGCTTTCGCGTGCACATTGAACAGATTCAACTGATGAATGACTGAAGCACGTTTACCAAAAGTTGGTGCAAAAATCTGTGCTCATGGAAAGTACGAGGAGAAATTTTCGCACTGTTTGTCGGACGCAGCACGTCTACATGGACGTTTCACTGTAAGTGGATACTCGATGCCTTGGGGAAGCAGTTTTATAGGGAGAGCCGAAGCGCGAGTAAGCGACGAACGATTGCGTTCTCGCTTTCGAAGCAAAGCTTGCGTTGTAACGAGTTGACTGCAGTGAAGCAATCAGTTCATTTTGTTGCCAAGAGACGCGCGTGTTAGCATTGATTAATTTGAATTAAATATCGACGCGTGTGGTTGCACCGAGAAAAACGTTGCAAATTGCACATTGTTCACGACACAGCTGCTGTGCATATGCTCAATTTGCATACGTTTGCAGCCGAAAAATCAATTTGTTGCGCAAAAATGAAGTTAGATTTGTACAGTAATGTTCTCCATTTCATTTTTTTTTTCTTGCCACGTGCGTGCAGGCAGTTTCATAATAAATACCTTGTGGTTAGAGTGAAGCTTTCTCAAGCCGTATTGCGGGAAGAGATATGACAATAACAAGGTGTTGGAAACATGGTATACTCAAGTAAATGAATGAAAAGCGTATAGCATGCCTTCATTGTACCTTCTCAGTAATTATCTTTTGTAGACGCTTTTTGCATACAGGTTCCTAGCCTAATGCATGAGGATAAGAAATGAATTCCGTAGCGGATAGGCTTCAGGTGGCACAAGTCTTGTGCAATTAAGTTCCTGCAGAAGATGAGCAACTTCGTTACCCTGCAGTTCTAAAGTTGACATTGCAACACATTTGATGCTCAAACACCATGCGCAGTTTCCGCTGTCTTGCACCATGTTTCGCTTGTTTGTACGATTAGTGTCGTGCCGTCAAAATCGTTTACTACCTAAAAATAAGCATGCAAATGCTTCATTTGCAGCCGTTTTGAGGAGCCTGGTGAAGAAGTTGATGCAACAATGTTCAAGTTTATTATACAGCAAGCCTTGAGGACGTCGTTTGGTGAAGTAAGGCCAAAGATCCAGTTGCGTTGCTGGGATATTATATATGCACCATCGTCACCCACATCTTACCTTGCAGGTCGGTGCATCCGTCAATGTTGATGTTCTGAAGTTCCGGGAGGCAGACCTGCGCGCTTACTTGCGGGTTTTGTCCAGGTAATGTTATGAGCCTGCCACCGTGGTGCAGCGCCACGCTGTGCCAACGCCGGCATGCCTTTCATTTTCTTGTATCCGAGGGACTAAAATGAACAGAGCAGGTATAACAACCATTTGGTTGTTATTTCTTTAGGACTATTTCTTTAACCATAGAGGCAATCTGCGGTTGCACTTCAGTCATCTGGGTGGGGCCTCTCCTGCCTTAAGTTCTATAGGATGTTATATTTTTCTGGATCATGCAATTGTTTTGTGTAGTTCCCTGAGAAACGTAAGAACAGAGTTCTTGTGTGCCCCTTCTAAAGAGTTAAATCTTGTTTATACACTTTCGCCGTCTTTGATGTATCAGTTGTCACACAGGCATACGTTTGCGACATTTCTCGACATCCAATTTTCTGCAGCAACCTGGTCAGGCTTTGGAGCTCTCTCACACTGACTTCCTGTTACAATGGAAGGCCGTGTTCCTTTCGAGTGTACAAGGTATTTCGATCCTAAAGCCTTGGCAAAATACAATTGTATTGCTTCAATGCGTGGCGCTTTTCCTTTCGTTCCAAGGTGTCCCCTAGCCTGGCCTCGCTGGCCGTGTCAAGTTCGCACTACCAGCACGTTCCGGCCGCAAAGACAACTGCTCACGAATAAATGCTCGGGCTTGGTGTTTGCATCAGATTTCTCTACGCACCGACGGTGCCACCTGCGAAGCGTGTTATACGAAGGGACTGTAAAACACTTGCGTCTTCTGGCACCACATTGTGGAAAGACAGTGGCTGAGCTATTGTTCAAAGCTTGACAACCAACCGTTCTGCGAAAAAGATTCTTCACAGCTTGGACTGACCCTTGGTGGCAGTGGTGCATTTTATCCGTCAAAAAATTATGCGTGAGAATCATCTGAAGTTCAAACTTTGAATAAAATCTGCCATTCATTTTCGTTAAAACCACCATTTTTGGTGTCGGTGCTTTTTTCCCTCTTTCTGTTTTTTTTTTAACTCCTCAATGATCAGAACTTTTGATCCAGGTTGTTCCTCAGATTTTTAGTCATTAACAAAATTTCCTTTCACCTTGCACCCTAGTCCGGTGTTTCTTTGAGTCATGTTCCAGAGACTTCCAAGAGTTAATGATGAGTCTGCACTTACTCATTAAAAATGCAATCGTTCTATCGTGTACTTTTATGTCACAGTCTAGTGTTTCTTCAGGTTATGTTCTACAGATCTATTCATTATACACTAGGAACATTGCCACTGATAACCTTTGTACATTATGTATGAGGAGCAACATGTAATGACTGCTCTAAGTAGAGTTTCGTTCTGAACAATGTATTGTTGAAAACAATGTATAAGTGAATGAACAATGTCAGGTTGAAAAAAAATATATAGTCAAATAAGGTCGAAAGTAGTTTTTTTAAATGGGTCCTAAACCACCCTTCTTCAAAGCCTCAAAAATGCATTTGAGAGAGTGAAGTGTCTTCTGAGGAATATACATAAGTGAAATAATTTTTAAGAAGACCTTGTACAAGTGCAATGTTCACCTCTCCTATGTCCTCCCAACATCTTCCATTCTCGAGGAATGGAGTGGTGCTGCTTATGCTGTTGCTTTTCATTTCTGCTTGGGTGAGTGTACAACCAACCATGAGCACGTGACAATCAGTCCTCTCTAAAATTTGCAATCGCTATATAAATCCAAAATGCAGACCTTTGATTACTTCATTACGTTTAACTGTGCCATTTAATATAAACAGCAACACTAAGAAGTGAGCTGGATGTCTGGATCAGCGCACTGATCCAGACATCCAGCTCACTGGGGATCGCTCAGACAAATCGCTTAATGATATCAAGGAACAGCCACTGATGCATAACTCGCTGCTATGAGCAGGCCTCTTTTTGAAAAAGAGGTTATCTTAAGCCAGCTTTGTGCTCCACTTGTGAACTCCATGTGCTGTGTGAGACTACAAAAGTTGCAAGAGAATTCCCACAGCTCTGTCTTTTATCTGTGGAATCTGTTTTCTTGTCAAGATCAAGAGGCGGTTCGGGAACCCTTGACATAACCTGAAAAGTTTACCGTTTCTCCTGGTCATTTTGAACTGTTGCACCAAAGAAAGTTTTAAGGTAGCGGTGTCATCAATTGAACATTCAACTACGACGCGGAAGAGATCATGTAAAAAATTTTGCATTTGTCTTATATTACAAAAATAAAATATGTACAAAAGAAGGCAGTGCTATTCCTTCTCCACGTTCGCAACACTGGGTGTCACTTGAACACCTGATCTACGACATCTATGAATGCTTGGACCAAGGCCCACTCCGAGACAGGATCCAAAGGCGGGGTTTTCGTCCTGCATGTGCTTGGAGAGCCTTGACCGCCTCGCCGCAAATGTCTCTGCACTTCGGCCTTGATAGCAGCCTAGAATAAAGAAAAGAGGTAGCGAGGCATGACAGTTGAGTTTTACCTTTCTGAAATTTCTGTTAAATCATCACGCTGTAGCAAAATAAAATCTGCCGTGTTAATCTGCCTGAGTGAATTCTCTCATTATTTGGCGGCCTTGTATGCTACCCGAAAGCACCAAACCTGCCGGAGTCGAGACCCTCACTATGGGCAACAAAGGAGAAGGAAAATTGATTGAGCAACCCATGTTTTTCAAGTCACAGCCACACGAACGCAGTGAAATAATTGCCAAAGTTAATAATAATTGCTGGGATTTAATGTCCCAAACCACAATACGATTATGAGGGATGCTGTAGTGGAGGGCTCTGGAAATTTGATAATTGGGAAAGTTATTTTTAGCGTTAGTTGAAGTATAGAACCAATAACTTAATAAAAATTGCTGGTCTTTTACATGCCAAAACCATGATATGATTCATAAGGCATGCTGCAGTGAGGGACTTCTGATGAATTTTGACCACCTGGGGATCATTGGGGTTCTAAGCACACGGGTGTTCATTGCAGTTTGCACCCATCAAAATACGGCCGCCATGGCTGGGAATCAAACCCATGCCCTCGAGCTTAGCAGAGCAACGCCATGGCGGGTGAAACAATAATCAAGAAAGGAGATGCAGTCCCCTGTTCAAATAATCACATGTCAATCTTTGATTTCGAGTTCCTTTTAGCTCAAGAAATGAAGCCACAGAAATATCCTAACACTTCTAGATTTGCTAATGAAAATGTTCTTCTGAAGGCTTGCACTACAACAGTGGACAGCCCAGAGGTTATAACTAGGGGTGTGCGAATACTTGAAATTTCGAATATTTTTCGAATAGTGTTTGCTATTCGATTCGATTCACACTGGAATTTTACTATTCGAACTTCCCAAAAACAAATACAGTCAATGTCTAATTAAAAGTGACCCCTTCAGGTTTTCAATATGCTTCACCTCATTACACTCTCGTATTGCGGCAAAGCTGCCGTTCAAGCTCCGTTACGATGGAACTTTCCAAGAGACGGTCAACATTCGATTGGAAGTGGTCCCTAGATTTTCAATATGCTTCACCTCATTACACCCCCGTATTGCGGCAAAGCTGCCTTTCAAGCACCGCTACGGTCGCAAATGTATTAACTCAAGAAAACGCTGGTTCCAACATGGAGATGAAAGATGTGGCAGAGGTGGGGGCTCAATTAATGCTGTTTTGGACCTGAAATTTGGGCAGGAAGTCCGAAAAATCGGACGCCGAAGCTTTCTAGCATCCAAAATTTCAGATGTTCTTGTATATCGACGTCTACGAGGCAGATTTGGAACTCCGGACTTGAAGGGAGCACACCCTTGTCTGCCACATCAGTTGGGCTTCCACAGAAGTTGAAAGAGGAGGAGAGGCTGAGGAAATGGCATCTTTGCCTATCACGTGTAAAGTGTTGTCAGCAACACTTTGGTTGCACCAAATTATGTACATAAATACGATTTGGCCTCTACATTGCCTCATTCTTGTTAAGACAACTATTAAACACCACCCCGTGCCAGCGCTTAATCAATCTAGCAAAAAGAAACACTTTCATGCTGCTATCTCATAACAATATGCTTAGGAATCCTCTCTAACTTTATTTTTCTGCAATTTCGCTTCGAAGTATTAGAAAAATATTCTAGAAATATTCGATTCGCACTCACACTTCAATATTCGAATTCGCTTCGCACCCAAAACTTTGCTATTTGCACAGCTCTAATTATAACACTCTGAAATGAATGAACACCTTGTACTATGGCTGCTACATGATTAGAAAACTTTAAATCATTGCTAAGCTTACGTGTTTCTTAATTCCTATAAAAAACACGTATTCAGGCCATTTTCAACGTCTTGTATTTTCTGTTTACTCCTGAGGTGTTTTTTAAAAATTTTTTTCATTTCTAAACTTATCTGTTCGTGCTTATTTTAACTATTATTGCACTACAATTCTGTGCTAACAACAGTGTTCAGCTGCTATACTATAGTTGAACCAGCATATAACAAATTAATGTGTATCTCGAATAGTTGTAAAAGCCCCTTAAACATATTTTCGATATATATATTATATTTTATATATCAAATTACCTATATGTAGAACACTTCAGTGATCCCCTTCAGATTTGATGTATCTGGTGTCAACTGTAGTAGTAGTTCCGCTTTTTAATATTAATATATTACAGTCCCATTACAGTGATTTACTCTGGAACCCCTTTCTGTGTGTCCTAATCACGTACAGTATCACATTTGAAACTGATAGACGGAAACTGAAGACTACACAGACTGCACTGCTCCGAAGAGCCACGAGCAGAAAATACTACGTCCCATGACTTACGATCACCACTTACCAGGGTCAAGAAGAGAGCAGAGTGGGTCGGGGAACAAACACCTTAGCCGAGTTCAGTAATAAATGGGCATGGGCAGGGCATGTAACGCGTAGGCGAGATAACCGCTGGTCATTAAGGGTAACAGAATGGATTCCAAGAGAAGGCAAGCGCATGACGGCGAGGCACAAAGTTAGGTGGGCAGATGAGATTAAGAAGTTTGTGCGGATAACGTGGCCGCAGCAAGCACAGGACTGGGTTGATTGGCAGGACATGGGAGCGGCCTTTGCCCTTCTGTGGGCATCGTCAGGCTGATGATGATTATGACTCACCATCTCTCCACTATACGTCCGGGATAAAAGCTGCTTGTCATGGAGGGACACCTGTGGGTGCAGCCGGTACAGCAGGGCCTGTCCAAGGGTTATTGACAGGCTCATCTCCAGGATGGCAAATTCCATGTTCCTGGGTGTGGTGATAAAACACAGCTTTCCAGTGCAGCTATATCAAGGGTCTTGCCTCTGTGAAAAGCTTGCTGCTTCCAATTTTATGCACTGCTATGCAAGTTGCAAAATTACTAGTAGAACCCCTCTAATATGTTGTTCACAGGACCGCGGACACAGTGACTGTTCACAACATTTCATGCAGGAATGTTTCAAAAATGACATGTGAGAAAGGGATTTGCATAGATCTGTAGATTTGCTGCTGAGTGCGGATGCCAGGAACATTAAACACGGGAAAACGTATAAGCAGGGTTCTGCCGTACAGACACACTTTGAACTGATGTGAATCCAGCTTGTTCTCAAATTGCGCATCCCGTAAAATTTCGTGTCAGTTTGTACATCATGCTCAACGCCTTGCGGGACCGTAACGTGTTCGTCTCAAGATGCGCCGTGCACTGCCGGAGAATCTGTGGGGCTTGCGGCATACAGAAATGCCGCTTAGAAAGGCATCCATTACCTTTGTTGGCGAAGGCTCCCAGCAGGCAATGGCTGTCGGTCAACCTGCATCGGCAAAGACGTCAAAACAACAACTGAGTTTTGTTGAGTGACATTCATGCACACCTGCTTCCATAGAGTTTCCTAAAATGACCTAGAGGGAACTCTGGCGCTGTGATCGTTCAGCCACCATGGGAATGATGGGTAGTACATGGATTTGCCTAGTCTTCGTGCTTGTGGGCTTCGAACGCACTTGTGGCTTTGTTTATTGCTGTGTTTTGGTTTTCTTTCGGATAAAAGAATGGATCGTTGTGAACTTCGTGACCAGATTTGAATCGGTGAGCCTAAAGAAGTTAAAGTGGTGAAGTGAAACTGCTGATTTTTGCTGAACTTCGTTTTGCGACAAAGCGGATGCAGGCGACGCGGAGCCAAACGGAGCCGAAAGAACGAAGTTTAGACAAACCCGTGTACTACCCATGATTCCCATGCTGGCTGAAGCGCGTTGCATTGCAGCTCCCATAGACACTAGCGCCAGAGTTCCCTCTAGTAAGTATTGTAGGAAACTCTATGCCTGCTTCCACCTACAGAGCCCGTTATGAGTGCAACAAGCTATGAATCTGGTTTGACTTGAACACAGCAGTACTGAGCACTGTAGCACCACATGTTAGTTAATCTAAACCAACACATAATACCAGGAAAATGAGCTGTTTACACATATAATTAACCTTGCAGTGGACTAAGGAAAAGGAATCGACTGAGTGGGGCCAGTTTTCGGTAGACATGACCATATGAAGTCAAAAGATAATAAAGCCAAGGAAAGCATAGGAGACAGCACTTGTAGTTTTTAATTGAGATGCACTAATAATGGGGCAAAGAGAAAGTTGATGAAAAACCACCCGCCACTGGTGGGACATAACCTCTGCATTACAAGTGTGGTGCGCTACCAATCGTGCTACAGTGACGGCCGTTCCACGTCCATTTTCTAGTGTATCTATGTATGTGCGATCCTTAGAGCAATAGCCCGTGTCACTCGTGGCCACGGAGATGAATGTGGAACATACCTTTTCCGAATACCGAGCATACAGAGAAGACAAAATGCGCACAGCTGACTGTAGCTAGTATACAGCAAATAGACTACAAAATCGGACTAAACTCTTGAATACTGCTTAATGACCACTGATCACTATTTATACAACACAAATGAACCCATGAATTTCCAAAGCTGTCTCTTTAAGCTGAAGACCTTGAAGAACTAACTGTAAGAGGTACTGCTGTAAAACTGCATGGGGCACAAGGCTGCGCTGAAGAGTGCGTGATCAGACACGGGTCTTAAAAAATGTTTTTTAATAGTTGGGCGAACGCCACGACATTTAATACACTTATTCAGTATTTTCTGCAGCTTCGCAATCTCTAAGTAGATTTTGAATAGCCACATTAGAACAAAAGATATGCAATTTTTAAAACTTCACGTGCCTTGGTCAGTGACTTGAGGCACAGCTGAGCAGCTGACATAAGGGTTCCGAAATTCAGCTTCTCGTCCTGCTCCACTGACGGCGACTGAAACGACAGGTTTGCTATCGGTCGCCACTCGTCGATGTCCAAGGCCTGTAACAAATAAAGCGAAAACATTAGTTCAGCTCCTGTGCCACAACAACAAAAACAAAAATTAGAACAAGAAATTTCCGACAACTTCCTAAGGGAAATGTTCTACTATGCAAAGCATTTAATGAGGAGAGAGGAAAGCGCATAGTGGTACATGTGTATTAATTTATTACATTGTTATAAGAATGGATAGCAAACAGTAATGTTCCCAGCAGTTAGGCAACATTGGCCGGTCCTGGCATTATGTAGGTATACACGGCAGGCTACACTTAAGCTACCCACTCAAAGGTGAACATTCAAAAGATATTTATTGGGTCGGGGACATTGGAATTAAAGAGAAGAACTTGAACCAAAATTCATATGGTCTTGTATATCGACGTCTACGAGGCAGATTTGGAACTCCAGACTTGAAGGGAGCACACCCTTGTCCGCCACATCAGTTGGGCTTCCACAGAAGTTGAAAGAGGAGGAGAGGCTGAGAAAATGGCATCTTTGCCTATCACGTGTAAAGTGTTGTCAGCAACACTTTGGTTGCACCAAATCATGTACATAAATACAATTCGGCCTCTACGTTGCCTCATTCTTGAGCCGTTGTGGAGCCTGACAGGCTCCTTGAGATGGCGTCAGGATTAGCACTTCTTATATGCACAGTTCGTGCTTTGACAGGTGTGCATGGCAGCGTCAACTACGTTATAAGCAAGGATGTGGACTTCTTGCTGCACACAGCATAATAGTAACACTACACAGCTTGCACATCCACGTTAGCATTGCCTACAGACGGCAAATTATGAAGCTTCCTAAATTTCAAGCGAGAGTGATGCGCACAAAAATACTACAAGCAAAAAAAGCACTAAAGTGCTAGTTACCTGATCAGATAGGGCTTCAGGCACACTCGGACTGTATTGTTTGCAGCAGCACAAGCAGATGAACAGCAACTCCAGGAGCCTTGGAGGGAAGAGAACACAGCCACTTTGCAACATTTACGTTGTTGGCAAGGGTAAAAGAAACTTCATCCGAGTGGGTAAACAAAAATGCAAGTTACGAAGGCTTGATAAACTTATACAGACAACAAATACTGTATACTTGAGCTTGAAGTACAGTGCTAGCTTTAAAGAAACCCACCCTGTTGCCAGTGTGCTTACCGTGAGAAATGAAGAAAGAAAATGTGGCAGAGGTTTTGCAAAGTTGCAAGGAACATTCGGCAACCTTCAAAATTGTGGGCCTTCATCTACGTGTGAAGGAGTAGTACTATCTTTGTATATCTTTGACTATTTACACCAAGCAACTGAGAAAGTTTCTGCCACATTCATAAGCGCTGCAAGGCCTCTTGATGCCAGCTAACAGGCTTTCTCACATTGCATGTTGGGGTGTAGTACTGTTAAAGGGAACACAGACAGGACAAACAAACTTTGGCTCCAATCAAGCTGTGGATGCTACATGAAGCAATGTTGCCACGTGGAATTCACACGGTAATTGGCCGCAGTTTCTCTACTGCAATGACAGTTTCTTCTAGGCCTGCCACAGAGTCCTTCCTGCATCCCATGTTTAACAGTGAACCACACTGCAGAGCTCTTAGCAACAGCACTGATTAGCTCACTTCAAGCTACGGTAACGAGACGAAATACACCTCACTTCTTTCTCGCTTCTGTCAGCTTGGGCGACGGATCGGCCACGTCGTCGGTCGAAAGCTGCCGCCTTGGCTGGCTGCCCTGCTGCTCGGGCTGAGGTTTGATGGCCGAGTGCTTCTTGTACTGTTTTAAAAATGAACTGCATTCAGTTTCTAGCTTGAAAAATGATTGGCAGCTTGAATTAAAATGAAGTGACCGCATTTTCAAAGTTACCTCAAGCATATGCTGAAGTAGAGTGGGTCTGCACAGGTAGGCCACTGCTGAAGACATCACACAGCAGATGCTCCTCTGGGAATGCATAACAGCAGAAAACAAAATTAATGATTGATCACCGCTAAGCTTAGGAGGCAGATTGCAATAGTACAGCATGCATACTGTTAAGGGTGGGCACGGGTTGTTGGCATACTATTTCCTGTATTTCATGGCCAAACATGATGACAACATATATGGACCTGTCTCGCTTTTTATAGCGATTTTATTATGCAATAATTTTCCTAGTAGGTCAATTAGTTCAGGAGATAGATAAAGCCACCATTCTCTTGTTTCTGGAGACAGTAAAAATTAAACTGCTCAGCCGAAACCAAGAATGTTATTGGACAGCTGCATACTAAAATATGTAATAAGTGCGGTTTGAACATTTGCAAGTAGTCTTTGAATAGAATTATAATTAGTCATTCCACGGATGTTCAAAGTTTAGTTTTTATACCATGACCAAAGAAAAGACCTAAATCAAATGTTAAAAATACCATATGTGGAAAAAATTAAAATTCCACTCGCAGTGTTATCATATACAGGGTGTCCCAGCTATCTTTAGCCAAGGGTTTAAAAATATAATATTAGAAGCAGGCGAGTGGAATCACTTGCAAATTACTGACAGTCACCTTGCGCACTACAGACAATTTTTTGTTTGGTAATTAACCAATTTGTTAATTAAGATTATTTAATTAAATTGCTAAATATTCACTGTAGGCAAGAAATGCGTCTTGCATAGTTCGAGAGCGTCTTCAGAAGCCCCAATTCCATTATTTGCGATAAAGAAAGTTTCACGTATACTATTTTTTCCAAGCTGCAAAGAAAGCCCGCGAAATACAAAAAGAACCACGTGACTAGCGCATTCGCCCGCCGCGAGAATGCTGCCCTCAGCCATGGTTTGAGCGAACGAAATCAGCTGCGGCCGCGACTCGGCGGCTCCGTTGCGGCGGTAGGCCGATAAGTTGACGGTGGTTTGGCCCGCGCTCGCTACAACTTGCGCAGTCACGCGCGCCAACTGGCTGACGCGGGCCAACAAAAACCGCCGTTGACTTATCGGCCTATCGCTGCAACGGAGCCGGCGAGTCGCGGCCGCAGCTGATTTCGTTCGCTCGAACCATGGCTGAGGGCAGCATTCTCGAGGCGCGCGAACGCGCTAGTCACGTGGTTCTTTTTGTATTTCGCGGGCTTTCTTTACAGCTTGGAAAAAATGGTATACGTGAGACTTTCTTTATCGCAAATAATAGAATTGGGGTTTCTGAAGACGCTCTCGAACTTTGCAAGCCGCATTTCTTGCCTACAGTTAATATTTAGCAATTTAATTAAATAATTATAATTAACAAATTAGTTAATTAGCAAACAAAATATTGTCTGTACTGCGAAAGGTGACTGTTAGTAATTTGCAAGTGATTTCACTCGCCTGCCTCTAATATTGTATTTTTTAACCCTTGGCTAAAGATAGCTGGGACACCCGGTATAAAGATTGGGTTTTATGTTAAAAGAGAATTATAGCCCAAGCTGTTTTTAATCACGAGATATAGCTACACAAAGTGAAAAAAAGCAAGCAAGAAACATGTTTTGTGAAAACAAGGGAAAAATAAAAACAAGGCCTTCGGCTCGGATTGAGCAGGTACATGTTGCCTAAAACGACGTTGTGGTTAAAATACTGATCTTATAAACATGAAATTAAATATACATGTGCAGTAATAACTGACTATTTCAGAAGTGCAATGAAAACAATTGCCTTGCTCTGCAATTTCTTGGTCTCTAGAACATGTCAATGCTTAAGTACTGAGAGCAGAAGTGCAAAGTAACTGCCTTACCATAAGCTTCATCAAAGGATTCATTTGGTCACACGGATACATAGTCCGAAGGGAAGCCACTTTGCAGACAAGCCAAGACGTTACCAAGGCCTCCTCTATTTGTGTTGGGTTGGAGCGAACTTGCATTAGGCACTGAGAGAGAAAAAAAAAGACAGCAAAGTGAGAAAAAAAAAACCAAAAAACACGGAGGTGTAACACTTTAGATACCTTAGATACTTTAGAGGTCGATGGATCTCAATGAAATTCGCTGGGTACGTTTCTTTGCATGTTTCCGTCATTTATGCCAAATTACAGGCTTGAGACAGGCGCAGATGGTTTGCAAATGAATTTTAAAGATTGTCTGCAAACGCCCTCCTGGCTTCCCACAATTATTGGCAACATTGCGTCTGTGACTTCAGTATTGGTAAGGCGGCGGAAGTGACGCAGCCGAGGGCACCGCTAACTTCGGCGCTTCGGCCGCTACAGCGAGCGTCTGCTGTGCACAAGGCAAGAGACAGCGTTGGTTTGGCCGGCGCTTCGCTGGTCGTCCCGGCTGTCACAGCTTTCATACTCCGCGCCGGCGTGACTGGCATGCCTTGCACGACTTCCGGTTCGTTCGTAACAACGTCTACGTCATACGTAGACAGTACACTCGGTTGGGTTTCGGTTTCGGTGTCGCGCATTTTGCTTATTTAAAATTATTCTCCAATTTGCCGAGTATTTCTGCTATCGGGCCCGTAACAGGAGCGTCTCAGGAACATAAAAGCACCATTACTTTGACATGGCCAAAAAATCGCCGGAGTTGGCCTTTAAGAGTCACAGGGCAATGAAATGTAGCGATATTAATGAGTGACAGTTGAAACAACCCAGCCTCGCTGCTGCTAGGGCAAAAAACATAAAGAAAAAAAAAAGAAAACACGGTCTCGTGGTCAGCTAAAACATGCGCCTGCGGAAAAGAAGACGTGCTTCACTGCAACACAGCAGTGACACGCGGGCAGCATGTCGCATGCTTCTCGCAACGTCAGCGTGTCATGATTTACCCATTCTTTTTGGGAAAAGAAAAGATAATAAAGGACGGTCTGATGGAATTCATGATGTATGCGAACCTCCGATTGGCGGTTGCTCCGGCAATTTGCGCACTTGCACTGCTGGCGGAGTTCTTGCCTGTAACGCCTACTTCGAAAACTCAGTTCGAAAACGTCAATGATCATGTTTTCCAGCCAGAATACATTGCGGATTCCGTCACACTGGCCGTTATCACATTCTTTATTTTACCAGAAAGAATGGGCGAATGGTCGCATCATGACGCGCTGAGGCTGCGAGGAGCAGGTGACATGCTGCTTGCGT
Source organism: Rhipicephalus sanguineus (assembly GCF_013339695.2). Classification (NCBI taxonomy): domain Eukaryota; kingdom Metazoa; phylum Arthropoda; class Arachnida; order Ixodida; family Ixodidae; genus Rhipicephalus; species Rhipicephalus sanguineus. The sequence goes on along the minus strand of NC_051181.1, from coordinate 151,161,336 downwards.
GTCACCACTGTGCTGCAGTGAAGCATGCCTTCTTTTCCGCAGGCACGCATTTCAGCTGACCACGAGACTTTACTTTTTTTTTTTGTTTCGCTGACAGCAGCGAGGCCCGCCGTTTTCCCAAGTTTGCGGCAAAAATGGGACTGGATATTGCCGGAAAAACACCCCTGGAGCCGCAAACTAGAAGGCAAAATGACCACCTCCGATTACTTTCAGTAATTCAAAGTTCCTTGCATCCCGCTTTTTGTATGTTTCGTTAATTCGAAAACCCGCTTAATTCAAAAGTTTTTCACAGTCCCAGTGACTTTGAATTAACGAGGTTTTACTGTACATCAGCGCACTACATTCATACGGCACCTCAATATTTATTAATCTGAAATGGGAGTTACGACCCCCCCCCCCCCCACTTCCCCTGCAAGTTTTTTCACAGGAAGTTATTCATAAAAACATCTTGCGTGAGTCATATCTATGAATAAACAGTTCGTCACTGGATTGCAACCACTGAGATCTCGTATTTGAAGGTATGAGATCAAAAGGCGCTAAGTAGAGCACCGATTATACAAGATATTTGTGTTAAAAGAGCACTGACACCATGGTTGAAAATGCTAATTATATACGCTAACGGACTCATGAGTCGACTCATTCAGAATCACTCAGGCTCAGATTGAGCCACGAGTCTGAGTGAGTCCGGACGAAAAAAAGTTTAGCAAGTCTGAGTCCAAGTGAGTCCGGTTGATAAAAACTTTGGCGAGTCTGAGTGAGCTCCACGTTTTTTCCGACCTATGACTGTAATATTCGTTCAAATACACAAAGAGCCTGAATATTCGCACAGGCTTAGTACTAGGACTCTATCACGTGATTTCAACTGGTCCCAATACAATGCTTTACTGTATGCAGGACTTTGAGCTCAGAGGTCAACAGTTTGTCCTATTCCCTTCTTAACTTTTCATCTCATCGTTTCTAGACCGATCTCGCATCTTTGATTGATTCATTGTAAAAAACATGGAAGCTCAAACAAACGAGACATGGAAGACGTAATTATACTGCGCGGTAGTAAACACGGATGACAAGAAGACACAAGGACAAGCGCAGACTATCAACTGAATTACTACCGTGCAGTATACTTACGTCGATCATGAATCACCAACTCGCCCAATCGTCCACTTTGATCAGAGACATGGAAGAGCAGGACCCAAACAAACGCAGTGCTGAAACCTCACTTTATTCACAGTATAAATATACTCCTATACCACAAAACCCAAGAGGAGAGGGAAATAGAAAAGGTAAGGATCAACCCAAATCAAGTGTCGTCGATAATTGAGATCTTGCAATCTAAAAGCAATGCAGAGGGTGAACTGACACAAATATCAGTGTTCTTATTTATAAAAAAAGGCGGTCCTGCGCTTGTTTACGGCCTGCTCTTCCGTGTATCATTTGTTTGTGCTTCTATGTTTTTTACAATGAATCGGTCTGTACCAACTAGCCTGCCTATCTAACCTTCTATAACTTTAATAGCTCTTTGATTCACAGTGGCACTCACAGAGTAGAGTCGGTCGGCGTGCAGAGCCATGAACCCCAGAGCACTGTCGAGAAAGAAGTGGCGCTGCATGTGCAACAGCGCTGTAACCAGCTGAACCATCAGCCGGTACACAGACAGCCAGCCCTCATCGGTACCCTGGTAGCAAGCCGACAGGAACGGGCTCACCTGGTCCACCACTCCGCAACATTGCAGCACCTCGGCCATCTAGCCCGGCAACGTGAAAACGAGTCGGTAAAAGGATACTAACAGAAAGTCTATGGTAAGAAAACCCCGTACCTGCGGTAAAGCCGTGAGTGCGAGAAAGAAATGGCAGATGGCTTGAGATAGGCGACTGTCCTTCATCTTCTGCAAGCAGAAATGACTAACGTGTTTGTCGATGTACAGAAAAAGAAAGGTCGGCAGCATACACTTGAAGCCAAAAGCCTGCTGCAGCATGCTTAGTAGTGCATTGCAGGAGCGCACATAACTGGGCTGGTTGGTACGTGATTAAGATGGGAAGAAACAGCGCTGGACACGGGACGGTCACTGTCCTGTGCCCAGCGCTGTTTGTTCCCCTCTTAACTGGTAATGCATTAAGTTACCCATATCAAGTATCAGACGTCCCGCAAGGCATAACGAGTTGCAGCGAGAGTGAGACACATTAAATTACCTTGACATTCTCAGTCCATTGCATTGTTTCTGGGTGTCACTTAATTAAACATTTTACTGGCAATTTAATTAAAGCAAACTTTATGATGCTTCAATTGCTATGAAGTGGAGAAAGCTGCTGTAAGTCGGCAGAGTACTACATAATGCGGGCTCATAGTTGGGGCCTCAGAGCCAGTGCCAAGCTGGAACCCTCAGGCAGTGCAAACAGAACAACACATAGGCAGTGCAAACAGAACTCAACCTTTACTGCTAAGCTCCGTGGCTAGACTGACTGGCTGCCATGATGAAGAGGAGCGTGAGCGTGCCCAAACCGCTCATCGCTCTCTTCTTATTCCACGCCTGGCCAGCGCCCCCTTAATATATAACGAGCGTGACAAATTCACAACTCTTTGTGTTCATCAAACCTGACCTGAAGTGAGACCTGAAGCAGGTTTGTCAACTGGGCCACAACCAGGTTCTGCTGAAGTATGGGGATGCAGCCGGCGTTGTTATTGGAAAGCGACAGCAGGTCCTTGAGGAACGTGGTCAGTGTCGTGCACACCTGACCATCACATGGGGAGAACAATATGACAGGTGCCTATTAACGCTTCTGAGAGAGTAGTTACTTGTACACAGAATCTTACCTACTACAGTAGAACCCCGCTGTTACGTTCCCGGCTGTTACGTCGTTTTCCGCCGGTCCCGGCATAGCTCCCATAGGATACAATGTATTGGGAACCCCGCTGTTACGTCGTAACTGTCGGACCGTTCCCGTATGATACGTCACGAAGTGCGCCCGGAGCCGACCGAGTGACTACCAAAGAGAGCGGCCATGGCGCATTTTCACGCAGCTTGGCCTCGTTTGACCGTAATATTAGCCGCATGAGAGGCGCAAGCAACAGAATCTTTCAATTGATGCAAACAAAAGCATGGCCTTCGAGATTCAAATTGCAAAGATGGCGGCTATGACGTAACTGCTCGCGAAAGCAAGGCCTTCGAGATTGGCATTTACTATTGACAAAAGCATAGCCTCTGAGATTTGCATTGCACAAACATGGCGTGTATGACGTAATTGCTTGCGAAAGCAAGGCCTTCGAGATTGGCATTCACTTCTGCCATCGCGTTGGCGTAGACTCATCATCATCGTTATTTGTCGGAGAACGGGAGGAGTTCGAGCTGGTTGGAGCTCGCATGGTCGTGCGTGCGGTTCGCGGTCGGACTCGCCGCGCCGGTCGTGATTGCGTGTGCTTAGTTTTTTCATGCCTACAGCTGTTGGTGTTAAAAAAATCACATACGTTGATTACATTTCTGTGGATAAGGCCGTCCTAAGCTCCGCGTTTCTATCCATCGACTAGATCGCGGCTGAGCGCGCCAATTTTCGTGCTGCTCGTAAGAATTGAAATAAAATTCTGTACCACTAAATATTTTGCCGTTTTTCCTGTTTTTCGGCTGTTACGTTTCCCGTCTCTTACGTTTATTTCCTACGGTCCCTTCAAAAACGTATCAGCGGGGTTCTACTGTATCCACTCATCATTGACTAAGTAACGTAGATAAGTAAAGTACCTGGGTAAGTAAGTAATCTAACTAGCGAACTCGCCAACAAGCCAACCAAATACACATTTACAACCTCATTCACGCACTGAACTTTCATGTACGTCCAGCATTTATCATAAGAAAACCAAGGATGTTGTTTGGTGGTTTTCCAGATGTTACCCAACAACAACAAGATTTTCAGATTGAATAAAAAGCCCAGTTTAAAATAAACAGTGTAGGGATATAGGAGTCTCCGTACAAAATTCCATGTCTGAAACACAAACTGAAGCGTCATGGAAAAAAAAACAATTAAAGAAAGCAGTCTTTTTATCAAGAAAGGCCGTAGTATCTACTTTACTCCTACTCCTTTTACTTTACTCCTACTAACTACTACTACTAACTACTACTACTGCTAACTACTACTACTACTACTACTACTACTACTACTACTACTACTACTACTACTACTACTACTACTACTACTACAACCACCACTAAAAATAACAATGAGTTTGATCTTGACACCTAGATTTGTACACAATTTATTAACTCTCATTTACCTCTAGATGCAGCACACAAGCAGTAGCAAACTTAGAAACAGCATAGAACAATCACGTTGTTTTTATGTCAGTTTCTTCTTGCAGCACCTTTGCTGTTGCTAATTTCGCCTGTTTCTGAACCTCATCTGAGTAAACTTCCTCAAACTGAGTACCATACCCTCCTACATTTTTCTTTTCTATATATTTTTTGTTGCATACATACTTACAACCTTGCACCATCCCATATTTTCAGCTATTCTTAAAACATGATGAAGAACAGGATCTGCATGTCACAAAACTTGATGGAACATCCATAAAATCACAGAACGAGTACAAATTTACAAATGCATAAAAACTAAGGTACTTTTGGGAGAGCTGACAGGTGTGCCTTAGTCAATAAGTGGCACGGTTGCAAATGCAGCACATACCTGTGCCGATAGAGAGCTGGGCAACTTGAGGCCTTCCTCAGCACATTTCCGGCCGTAGAAGGTTAGCAGAGGACACAAGGATGCCACCCACAAATGCACACTTAACTCACACTCCTCTGTAAGCAGGAAAAAAAAAAAAGATTTCAAGCATAAACTGGCACCCGGATGCTCCACATGTAACTTTATCAAAGTGGAAATGCGCATGTTTCAGATGTCAATGAGGCAGTATCCTTGATGCATTAAATCTTATGGGGCATACATTAGAAGTAAAGAAAGCGTCATTATGCTGAAAATTTCGGTGAACCGGCATTCATCACGCAGCTATTCAATTTTAATTCCAAACGGCTCTTAACGCGACGTCGTGAAGTTCTGGCTTTGTCCCATCTTTATGCCGCCTGCCCCACATGGTTCTAAAGCCAATCCGGCTGAAAAGTGCAGTGGTCTAACCTTTCTTGGTTGCCAGCTGTTGCTTCAGTATCTTCACCATGGAAGCACCAATGGCACTCAGTACGAGGGCTAGCCGTGGATGAAGAGACGTGGTGCCTTGTTGCAGAATGCCCAGCACGGTGTCTATGCTGTTCGTCCATTCCGTTACCGTAGATGTGATGTTGCTGTTGAAAGATGAACAGGTAACATAGTTACATGTGGAAATCCAAATAACTTGAAATAAGGCAGAAGTTCAGGGGAAGATGGAAGCTTAAAGAGATGAAAAATTCGTGAACCAGGGGTGTTGAAGAATTTTTCATTTCTTCATAGTTCCATGTGAGAACAAATTGTGGAACATTGCTGAGACACTGTAGAATTGCTGTGAAAGACAACAACAGTAGAAAACACCAACGTAAAGGAGCCTCCGAAACAAATGAAGGCAGCTCAGAATGTAGTTTCAAGTTGGATATTATTTTTCTCGCAAACTTCGAAACTGTGACATTTCACAGAATTTATACTAATGGAAACACCATCGCTGCTGATTGTGCAACGATTAAGCATCCCCTAGCTTTCCCAAGATAATTGGTGCAACAGCTATCAGCAGAGAATGGTTATTACGCCAATATAGTGCCGTGCTACGAGTGCCAAGCTTGTGATGGAACAGCACTCTCACACTTGAAAATGACATCTATCCAATGAAAGTCCACTTCTACATTTAGCTGCACATTTATAGTTCATGCGAAAAAGTTCACATCACTATTTGATTTTCAGCAAAACGAAACATTTAATAAAAAAATTACATTTTAGACTTTTGCTTGCCACGATGATGATACAATCGTGGGGCACTGATTATACATACTTTATTTACCACTGTGTTGCAAGGCTGTCGACAAATTAAAAATGCAATAAAGGGACACTAGAGAGAAAAAGGACTTATCTCGTTTTAGTAATTTACCCACCCGCAATACCAAGAGCCCTGATCTTACCACGAGAAGACGCTTGGCAAGTTAAAAAAAAAAAGAGAGAACATGTCTAGAAAAAATACAGCTATGGCCACTGCCTTGAGGTTTCCGCATCAACTCGTAAATCTTTTAAGATGTCGTAAATCTTGATAGCACCTACTACAGCCTACATTATTACTGATTAATAAAAGCATTGTCCTCTAAGGGGGCCAGAGTATTAATGTATACCAGGTTCCGGGAATTTTTGAGCCAATAAAGCCAGAAATAAGAGAAAAACGGATTGAAATCCACGACGTCACGCCGACACTCATGCACGGAGATTTTGGGGCGAAATAAAAAAATGAAACCACGACCGTTGTTTTCTCTTCTGTCAATAAACCTGTGATGGTTTATTGATAGACTGATAAACTGCTTAATTCTTGAGTGTCCATTTAACATAAAGAAGACAATTTATGAACAATTCTGCTACAAGCCACACTTCTTGCAACATCTTCTCTCCATTACACACCGATTAGTAGTATAATAACGAAGACAACTACCATGAAACATTCGCTAAATGTCAGATAGTAACTTTATGTGAGGCCAGTAGCTTTCTTGTTCTTTGAACTGCTGTCACAGATAGCCCAACAAAGGAGCCTTCCTTGTTAGCAAAATCTGTAGCACCCACCTGATCCAATGCTTGAGGAGCACGAGATACAGTTCACCAAGCACAATACTGATTTTGAAATTATCCGGGACACCCTGAAAAAGGAAACAAGTGAAGATGACAAATCTTTCATGAATTACAATAGTGTTAATGAATTCTACGAGTGCACAAAGTGTCACAAGTGAACGCAGCTTTTGCATGCACAAAGCTTTTGGTTATGAAGTAAAAGCTGCAGTTAAACACCTTTCATAACAAAGTGTTCAGAACCTTCAAAATACTTCATTACGCAGGTCACCTAGTTGTATAGGTCACATCCAGTAACTCTCACAATATAGCCGTGACATAAGGAATACTTCATTATACAAGTAATTTTGTGATAATAATATCTGGAGTTTAACGTCCCAAAACCACCATATGATTATGAGAGACACCGTAGTGGAGGGCTCCGGAAATTTTGACCACCTGGGGTTCTTAATGTGCACCTAAATCTAAGTACACGGGCTTCAAACATTTTCGCCTCCATCGAAAATGCAGCCGCCGCGGCCGGGATTCGATCCCGCTACCTTCGGGTCACAAGTAATTTTGTTGTACACGCACTTGACTCTATGGTGTTTATAAAATAAATGATTCACGAGTTTAAGTGTAAGTGTTACATCTATGCATTATGCACTAAGACTCCTCCTATGACTTGTACGAATTGATGAGTACAGTAAAACCCACTTATAACGATACTAGTTTTAACAATATATCGGTTATAACAACGAGAAGCTGCTGCACCGTCAACTTTTCTATGGTTAAACTTTTTTCTTGGTTAAAGAACCCGCTTACAGCACTGCCCGCATGCTGCATTATCGGTTATAACAATGAATTCTGGCTATTGGGTATCCATGCTGAAAGGTAGTGGAGTGCGAAATCCTTGGAAAAAAAGAAAAAAACAAAAAAATCAAGTTGCTGAACTGAACCCCCGCCCACAACACTAACGTCCCACAGTGCCCCTTCGGATTCAAAGTACGCTTCACCGCATAACGTTATGGCATTGTGGCATAGCTGACTTTTGGAATCCACTACGGTGCGGTAGTGGCGGCACTTTCGGACATGCAATTTGAATAAAAGGTTGAGACCTCGAGGAATTTCATCGCCCAACACATCAGACATTGTCATACATTGGCTCAATGGGGCTTATGGCGGTCCCGTGAAAGCGTCCGTGTTTTCAAGCATGTCTAAAAAATCGGCAGCTTTGTCATCCTTATCAGTGATGTCTGTTGGCATATCCCATCCAATATCATAGTTTTCTCACAACAGCCTGCCATCCCCCTATTTTGCTTTTTTTTTGTGCAACCTGTTTATGGCAATTATCGGTTATAAGAATGAAATCTTCGTGGCACTGGAGTAGTGCAGGGGTGAAATGGCTGAAATTGAATTGGGAACAGTTTTTAAAGCAGCGAAATTTCGATTTGGAGCAGAACACCTTTGATTCGGAGCAGTTAGCAGCATTTATTGTCATCTTATGAGCTTGAAAACACAAATTTGTACACTCAAACCTCGATATAACGAACATGGATATAACGAATTATCGGTTATAACGAAGTAAATGAGGAATAGTCTTGTAATAGATACAGTGTTACAAATAAATGTTTATAACGAATTTTCTGATATAACGAAGTTATTTTCGTGGCAGATGTGACTGTTATAACGAGGTTTGAGTGTAGCAACTTGGGGGGACAAGTCCATATTTTATTCGGCTTAGAATACACAAAACAGCCTTTGGAGAAACTTTTTTCATATGATTAACGCCAGGTATGAACTGCGCTACCTTTTTACATACCACGCGGCCTATCTAGCCCAAGTAACAAACAGCATATGAAGTAATAATAATCATAAAGAAAAGAGTTTGCAAGCTAAGTTCAATTCATAAACATCTAAAAAAACAAACAAAAAAGCATCACACTTCTCAAAAATAAAAAAAAAATTGTGATTGCACAAGAATTGTCGTTACATGGCCATAGGGCTTTGCTTAAGATCAGTGATATTATTTAGAAGATTACTGTTTTGTTTTTTAGTACGTCTGCTTATTTAGCTTTTCAAGCTTCCCCAGTGCTTCCTGTTGCTCTGAGTTACTCTTTGTTAAGAGAACGCCACAATAAGCGCCTTCAGCTTTGCTCGGCCGTGCGGTTGGCATACCGTCAAGTGTGCTGCATGCTTTTAAGGTGACAACAAAAGCGCAATGCACCGCCGTTCGCTGTCACCTCGTGCGGGACCGCCTTCAAGATTGCGGCGCGCGCGCCAGGAAACCTCGCTGCACTGACTACCTAGTCAAAAGTGCACGTATGGTACTGCAAGCTAATATGAGGGGACGACACCAAACACGTTTCGCATCAGTTCACTGCAGCCTTCTTGTGCAAAACTGCTAGAGCATCGCGGAGGCGCGTCACATGCACGAAGCTAGTTGTCGCCACGTTGAGGCAACAAGGCACATGTCTCACCCGTGCACGGTATGGGGGGTAACTGTACGCTCCTACGGCAAACCCGTGCTTTGGTGACCACACGCAGCAGCATTGACGCGAAAACCGCAACGACCGAAGGCACACGCTATTCAACAAAGAACCTGAGGGTCAACCCCGCTACGCATGCCACTACATGTAGTTTTCGCTAAGCGACAGTAGCGCCAGAACACACAGCCTAGCGAGTAGAAGCAGCACGCTTGGGCACGGCCAGTCTGGAAGTGCGTGCTCGCTTTGCACCTCTAGACCTGCCGTGGCTGAGGGCACGGTAGCACATTTTTTCTTTGGGGGGGGGGGGGGGTCACACATATTTACAACAGCCAGAGGAGATTATGACGACACCACGGGAACCTTCATTAGAAAGGTGCACAGAAACATGGCTGGGCATGCCTACGTGCTCTGCGAACGTTTAATTTTCTAGGTATTCCTGGCACTGCTTGGAAAATCATGTCGTCAAGCTGACGTGGGCATCAACGTGGGCTGACGTGGGCATAGTTGTCTTATCAAGAATTCGGCCTCTGCATTGCCTCATTCTCGATAAGACAACTATGAAACACCACTCCGCCAGTGCTTCATCAACCTAGCGAAAAGAAACACTTTCATGTTGCTATCTGATAAGAATATGCTTAGGAATCCTCTCTAACTTTTTTTCTGCAATTTCGCTTCGAAGCATTTGAAAAATATTCTAGAAATATTCTAGAAATATTCGATTCGATTCGCACTCACATTTCAATATTCGAATTCGCTTCGCACCCAAAATTTTTCTATTTGCACAGCTCTACAAAATATTTCAGCAAATAAAGGTATGCTTTTACAACTCGATTTTAATGTTGTTTTTCCTGTTCATTCGTTAATTCGGACATTTTTTCCGGTCCCGTGAAATCCGAATTAATGAGCTTTTACTGTAGTTCGTATTTTATGACTGTAAAGCTGGCAGATGTCCAGGGCATAAGGCAGCCCTGCCACTTCAATATACGAGAATCAATGTTTAGCTCACCTCAGCAACCAGGCTAGTAAACAAGTCCTGCAGAATGGCATTCTTCTCTGCCGGTGCAATTTGCATGTGCCGACACTGGAAGTGCAAGGAAGGGAAACACTCACTTCCAATGCACTGATGGTGAACAAAGTTTACACTGTGGAATCTGCAGCGAAATGTGCTGTTACCTTGGCAAGGACCACGCAGAGGTCACGCCAACCTGACAACAGCACATAGCTATCAGTGACAGGGTCGAACATCTCACTGGCATCGGCAATGCTCAAGGCTGACGTGTTCAGGCTTACGTTGCCAGCTCCGGGGTGTTTGTGCAAGCCGCTGGTCACAAGCTGAAAGAAAGCACAGAGCTATCAGTATAGTAAATCAAATCACAGCTTTTGTTCCTCCTATCATCAGCACCAAAATCCTAACAAATTAAGGCAACTAAAGAGTAATTTATAAACGACGCACACAAAATGGGCACCTGCCAACTTCATTTGTGACGTCGCCCACGTCGTCCAGTCGATGCATCACAGTTTGACCAACTAGCCCAAGTTAGCATTCCTACACAAAGTGTACTCTTTCAGTGATTCTGCTTAGTTTCAGTTTGAGCGCTTAGTTTAAGGCACATAAAATGACCTGATTGCTTAAAGGCTGCGGTGTAATGGCACTGCTTCGAGTATAAGAGCCTTTGCAAGGTGGCTCTGATGACGTCGGCACATGATGACTTCAGATGCAACTGCAATGGTTGGACACGTCACGGAAATTCTTCCACTGTGAGTCTGCAGCCGCGAGGTGGCTTTAGGTACAGTAGAATCTCGTTAATTCGGCCCCCGTTAATTCGGAAATTCGGATAATTCATCATTCCCACACCCTCCCTTCAAAAATGTTCATAGCCCTATGGCAACAAACATTCGCTCATTCGACGCAAAATTGCACGCGCACTGGTTAATTCAGACTGGAGGCAAGCCAAAGACGGCGAAACTGAAACTGCGTCTCGGAGGCCATAATATATATCGCATTGCATTTTCTTTGCCACACATGTGCAAACTTATGGTCTCCGAGATGGGCTCCAGCAGCAACGTTGCGCTGTCGATGCCAATTGCGGAGGCCAAGGAAAACCGCATTTTTTTTCGAAAACTTATGGACGCAAGATGGCGTTTTGGAGCACGCATTTCTTTTCATTTGTAATTGAAGGCTAGGATGCAAAATTTGTTTGCAACCACCCGATGCAAAGGGAAAGCCACAGTTTCATGATCATCGGCAGAGAACGGATAACAAAGAAACAAGGCTACAGTGACTAGAATACTACAGTGGCTACAGTGGCTAGAATTCTAGCCACTGTAACAAGGCCTCTGACGGATAGCGTGCAGACTTGCAGACATCGGTCGTGCTTTTTTCCCCCTCTTCAGTGCGTTGTTCGGTGTATCGGAAGTGCCGGTGCGCGAGGTGGTGGTCGGGCCATAGTGGTGGTGTGATATATCACCCTGCCGCGATGTCGCAACTGGCGAAACGCGCGAAGTACGCGGCGAAGGACTTGGCAACTAAAGTGAAGATACTAAAGGCACTCAAAGACGGCGCTTCCAGAGAAGAAGTGATGCGTCAGTTCGACGTAAAAAGAAGCATGCTATCGACGTACGTGAAAAATGAGGCTCAAATAATGAAAGCGTTTGAGGGCGAGAAATTTCACACCAGACGAATGCGATTGCGCACTGCAGCCCACCCACAACTGGAGGAAGAGCTGTTGCAGTGGATCGTTACTGCACGCGAGTCGAAGCTGCCGCTGAGTGGACCACTTATATGCGCGCAAGCAGAGAGGTACGCTCTACGAATGAACATAGATTCCTTCAAGGCATCGGTGAGACGGACGAGGCGCCCTTGATGAAACGGATGAGGTGTCCGACGAAGACCGGTGCGATGAACTACGCCCGGTGCGTCGTACTGCAAAAGAAGCCGCGGATGCTCTCGTCATTCTAGAGGAGTTTTGTTACGATGTCCCAGGCAATGCTCTTGCGCTAGAGGGTTTGTCACATGCCCACAAACTAGTCCTTGCTACCCAGCTGTCCATAAAAAAACAAACAAGCATCACGGACTACTTGTCAACATAAATTTATGCAATAAAGGAATTGAAAATGTGTGTTTTTGTTATGCATTCGTTAATTCGACATTCAGATAATTCGAACATTTTTTTCACTCCCTTGAGATCCAAATTAACGAGGTTTTACTGTAACTGACAGTTGTGGCCAAATCGCACACTTGCATCTAAATCTACTCCACATTTTCATTCCCAATGATCTTTAAGCACTAGTCTAAGTTCAAGTTATTATAGCAGCTGCCATTACTGCATAATCAATCACATGTTGTAATGCTTGTGGCTCACCTTAGACCAGGCCTTTATTGGGGCTCCTTCCTTCGCCTTGTCGAGAACAGCTTTCACGTTGGGATCAAGTTCGTTCCTGCGCATGTAAAAAAGACCAAACGATAGTAAAACAGTTCTGGCTCGTAAACATGCCCTGGCATGAGGAATAACGATGACAAAGGTGCTAAAGGAAAACCACCACTACAATGCATGCACTGGCAGCAAAGCACAACAGCTTGAATTATCCATGTTCTTTTTTTTCTTTTTTTTTATAAGCAACGCCATGACAATGCGGCTGCTGCACATGGCATATTAACGACCAACCTATGTTTAAACACCGCAGCCACTGTGCTATCACAGCAGGTGGCGCAACACATCCGCATCGCAGATAAGTGTTGCTCATTCGCTCATTGAGGCCTGAAAGTTATGTAAATGGGAAGAATGGAGATTACTCACTTGGACTGGTAGAGCTCTAAGGCGAGTGTCTTGAAGATGAAGGCCACGAGTCTGCATTGTTCTGTCGCCACAGCCTCTCCCATCAGGGGAAAACACACCATGCTCCAGAAAGACTTACTAGAAAAAAAAAAACAAGAGAAGAACGTTCTCAGCAAATGAAGATCAAGTTTGGCTAGTAGCATTAGAACGTGGGCTTGTTGCTACAACATACCATACGAACGCTTGACACCTTGAACGACACATGAGAATGACGGCAATGAAGATGAGGCTGTGTAACTGGCCCCCTTTGTATGAGCGAGTTTCTCGTGCACTCAAAGCATGTTATGTGGGCATTTTAAGCACTAAACCTTGATTTGGAATGGAGCTGCCATGGCTGGGATTTGAACTCACAACATCGTGCTCAGTAACACATCCTTGCCAGTGAGCCACCATGGCAGGCAAAACAAATATAAAATGAAACATATTAGAGCAATCTTTTCATTCTTGTCTCACTTGCATTTATTATAATTTTACTGATTGCAAATAAAGTGTCAGAGAACATCTAGCAGAGGTACGAAGCCACACGTACACCTAATTTTGACAGATGTGTTCTTAGTTGCGCTTCCATTTGACTGTACTGTACATTCACGAGCGATGATGGATGTTCTGCCTTCCATTCTATTTAACCTGGACATGCCTGAAGTGTTCAAGGGTGCGTGTTTTTCTGCAGGAAGTGTTGGAAACATCTGGACTGAGTGACTTGAATACTAATGTGCCAGTTTAATATGCCTTACAACCAAAGCATTCAATGTCCACTCCTTACAACGTCCATATTTTTTAAAAGCTAAGCAACTGCATATCTTCACTCTTCGGGTTCTGACAGTGATTGTACACAAGTATTACATCAACCCCTAGACAAACTTTTCAAGACGTTTCATAATGTAAAAGTACTAGAGATCATGAAAGAAACTGTGAAATGTTAAAGGGGTACTGACACCAATTTTTGAAGCTGAGTTTACCATGCCATACAAATCTCTTCAATACAGAGACAGCTCTGAGCATGTGTGAAGCTCAGCAAATGCTAAGACATTTTATATTGACATCAAAGGGTCCCAAACCACCTTCGATAATTTTTTAAACATTTCCAGTAAACGCGCACATTGAGTTCAGAATGCCGTCACGACCAACAATGCCAAACGCGGCAGCGCTATGAGCCACAGGCACCCCACAAATTCCAAGAAACAATTTCTTCTCCTCTCCATGCCTTTCGACATTCCTCCTCCCCTCAGCATTCGCCATGACGTCAACATGTCGTCTGCTTGTCATCTACAACACCTGTTTGTCCACTCGCAGCTGCTCTTCCTCATCACATGCTGAGGAGGAGCACTTGGCCAGGAGGACAGACGAGCCAACGAACGGGGCATAGCGAAGGAAAGAGGGAAACAAGCAAGGGTGTCTTTTCTACCATCAAACATTTGTAACTCCGCTATTACGTCGCCATTGCGTAAAATTCTCACAGCTACGTGTTCATTGTAGATTCGTACACAACTGTAACACCACAACTAAATTTCAACCTTTGGGTGGTTTAGGGGCCCTTTAAAGTCAATTTTCTCATGGCGCACCTACTGACATCAACACTATCGTGACGTCAGGGTACAGTATCAATTGACTCTGGTGACTTCACACACTAGTATGACTAGTTTTGATGACGTGAGGTACAAAAACATTCGAAATGGCTGCTTGTGTGTCATTAACAGAGCCACAGAGTGGAGCATCCGCGGAAACGTCACAATATCTTGTGCGGGCATGTGACGAGACACAAGATATTGTGACTGTACCCTGTCGTGACGTCAGGGTACAGTAGGAACTGAAACTAGTTTTTAAAAACGCATTGTACAGTCAAACCTCGTTAATACGTACCCGCTTTAAACGTACTAACGGTTAAAACGTAGTTGCGACGAATCCCCGACCGAGTCCCATAGAGCCCAATGCATTCGCTGACCGCTTAAGCCGTAGTGGTTCGCCCTATGACTACCGGTTAGTGCGTACCCTGCGTACCGCGATAACTTTTTGTGCCATAATATTTTACTGCGCCGCCCAACTTCCGGATGCCAGAATGTGCCGCCAAAGGTCTTCCGCCTTTTTGAGAAGTGCTCAGATCAGTCGATCCCCGATTCCGACTTCCGCGCGATTGCGGCGACGCCTTTGCGGGTAAGCATCGGTAAAGAACGAAGGCGAGGTGGCGGCCACCGACGAATGCGCCGACATTACTTATCGCCGACAACCTTATCACAATAAGTATCTTCAGCTATCTGCTCGGGCACGTGTGCGGCGCAGCGCTACTTTTTAAGCCTACTGCACGCTTTTATTAGGCGACAACCTGAACGCGCTGGGCCGCCGATCGCTGCCGCTTCGTTGTGCGCCGCCGTCTTCAAGGCTGAAGTTGAATTAATGGCACAAATGCTCGGGCAGGGACGAAGAACTTCAGCCATGTACCAACTAGCCCGACAGCAAACGCTACTAAGCCGTCATCAGGCGCGCACCGCTTTGTAGAAGCGAAAGCAGATCGCTGTTGCGTAGTTAGCGTTGCGGGTCGCGGGCGCCGAGAAACCTCGCTGCATTGACGCTATCACACTAAACGCACGTGTACGATACAGCAAGCGTAGCGCAGTTGTAACCATACTGCACGCTTTTATTAGGCGACCACCCAAAGCGCCTCCGTCCGCTGCCAGGATCGATAGAGCATCGCGGAGTGCGCATCGCTTGCATGAAGCTCGTCATCGCTGCGTTAACCGAACAAGCTACTCGCCGCATCTGTGCACGATCTGGAGCGAAGTGGTTACGAACAACGTTGCCACGATAAATGCGCGCGTGCGGCACAGCAAGTGGCCCGGTAGTGACGGTGTGAGCCGAGTAGGCGACGCGCTGCACGCAACTAGCCGGGAGACGATCGGCGCCACGCAGCCGTACTACGTTTCACTGGAACTGTGTCAGTTTTCGTTTAGTAGCAGATCGCGGTTAGACGCACGCACATATACCGCGGAAAGCAGACACTCTCCGTTCTGTTGCTACGTCGGTCACTGCGCTGACCGCGTATCCCGGACCCTGCAATAGTTTCGAAATGCTCTTCGGCGTCGCCACTACGCGCTATCGGGCGGTCGTGCGAGTGTGGAAGGATCTTTTCACAACTTTGGCAAAAAGAAAGAAAAGGCTTTGCGGTGGATACTTTAGGCAATATTTGCTGTGGCACTCTATTTATTTGCTGGCGGCGATGGCGTACGCTAGGAGATGCAAATTTGTACTTGGTGTTTTATGCGTACTACCGTTTAGTGCGTAGTTATGCCGCGTTCCCGGCAGGTACGTATTAACGAGGTTTCACTGTAATTAATTTTTCAGGGTGCACTCACGCTTACCAGTACATTTTCTCGGCTCTTGAGGGATTGACCTTTCATGTGACACAAAAGTCACAGTTTCACCGCAAGTGCGAAGCAACGAATGCGATAGCAACAAATTGTAGTGTTATATGAAGTGAGGCTGGCAACTAGTAACTGTTTTGTCTCCGATCTCGTGTAACTACAAAACGCTGGTGTAAGAGAATACGGCCACTCCAGGGAGAGCTGCTCTCCGCATAGTCATTTCGTGTTGAGAGTGCAGCACGTAGAAGGGTATACGAGCCGCCCGCTGTGATGGCTGTAGAGATAGCGCGTGCGCCAGTGACCGCGAGCGCGCCCTTAGATTCAAAGTTGCTCCTCGCGTGACACCCCCACCCCTTCGCGTCTTTTACGTCTTTTTATGCTCGTTAAAAACGAACGGGTCATTTCCTGTCTGCTTCGCCTCCCGAGTGGGGTCATGTTATCGCATGCACCCTCCGAGCGACAGAAATGGGCCGGCTCGTTTTGATCTCTGCTTCGGCTGCGTTCGTCGCCCCCGCTCGCGCGCTTTTTACCCATGGTAGAACATACGATGCGCGGGGGGGATCTTATCAATTTGGACTTCATACGGGAGGAACATGATGGCGACGGCAAAAACCCGCCGAGACTGTCCATATAATTGCTATCGCAATAAAATAAAAAAGGAAAGAAGAGGAAAATTTTCATGTCAGTACCGAGTCGACAAGCTATAACAAAGGCAATCCAAGGGTAGCTGATGAAATAATGCGGCAAAAGGTGTGAACTTGCCTCTTACGCAGCTGCTCCATGGCCCGCAGCTGGTGGCACGCCCACAGGCTGTGTATGAACTCCACGCATGAACAGTGCAGGTCTGCCGGACAGTAGTCCTTGCCCTGCGAAAAGTGGTGCATTGCGTCATCACAACACCATGAGGGCAGTACACAATAGGCCCCTGACCCGAACGCTACTGCAGACATGTCCGAATTAACAAAAATTTTCTAATTAATGGGCTTTAATTAAGAGGCTTCTGAATTTTAAAGAGGCTTTACTGTATCTCATTTGCACTTCAGTTATATACAGTAGAACCCCGCTGTTACGTTCCTCACTGCTGCGTTTTCCCGGCTGTTACGTCGTTTTCCGCCAGTCCCGGCATAGCTCCCATAGGATACAATGTATTGGGAACCCCGCTGTTACGTCGTAACTGTCGGACCGTTCCCGTATGATACGTCGTGAAGTGCGCTCGGAGCCGACCGAGTGACTACCAAAGAGAGCCGCCATGGTGCATTTTCACGCAGCTTGGCCTCGTTTGACCGTAATATTAGCCACATGAGAGGCGCAAGCAACAGAATCTTTCAACTGATGCAAACAAAAGCATGGCCTTCGAGATTCAAATTGCAAAGATGGCGTCTATGACGTAACTGCTCGCGAAAGCAAGGCCTTCGAGATTGGCATTTACTATTGACAAAAGCATAGCCTTTGAGATTTGTATTGCACAAACATGGCGTGTATGACGTAATTGCATGCGAAAGCAAGGCCTTCGAGATTGGCATTCACTTCTGCCATCGCGTTGGCGTAGACTCATCATCATCATTATTTGTCGGAGAGCGGGAGGAATTGGAGCTGGTTGGAGCTCGCACAGTCGTGCGTGCGGTTCGCGGTCGGACTCGCCGCGCCGGTCTTGATTGCGTGTGCTTAGTTCTTTCATGCCTACAGCTGTTGGTGTTAAAAAAATCACATACGTTGATTACATTTCTGTGGAAGAGGCCGTCCTAAGCTCCCCGTTTCTATCCATCGACTAGATCGCGGCTGAGCGCGCCAATTTTCGTGCTGTTCATAAGAATTGAAATAAAATTCTGTACCACTAAATATTTTGCCGTTTTTCCTGTTTTTCGGCTCTTACGTTTCCCGTCTCTTACGTTTATTTCCTACGGTCCCTTCAAAAACGTATCAGCGGGGTTCTACTGTAGTTGGAGACCTCATTATTACTAACTGACATGCGGACTTGAATTTTCTCTTCAGCAGATTTGCTTTTCCATCCAGGAAGTGATTTTTCCCTCGCTTTTCAACAGTCGTGAATCTGTACAATATGAAACTAGATTTGCATGTCCAGTACAGTAGAACCCCGCTGTTACGTTCCTCACTGCTGCGTTTTCCCGGCTGTTACGTCGTTTTCCGCCGGTCCCGGCATAGCTGCCATAGGATACAATGTATTGGGAACCCCGCTGTTACGTCGTAACTGTCGGACCGTTCCCGTATGATACGTCGCGAAGTGCGCTCGGAGCCGACCGAGTGACTACCAAAGAGAGCGGCCATGGTGCATTTTCACGCAGCTTGGCCACGTTTGACCGTAATATTAGCCGCATGAGAGGCGCAAGCAACAGAATCTTTCAATTGATGCAAACAAAAGCATGGCCTTCGAGATTCAAATTGCAAGGATGGCGTCTATGACGTAACTGCTCGCAGAAGCAAGTCCTTCGAGATTGGCATTTACTATTGACAAAAGCGTAGCCTTTGAGATTTGTATTGCACAAACATGGCGTGTATGACGTAATTGCTTGCGAAAGCAAGGCCTTCGAGATTGGCATTCACTTCTGCCATCGCGTTGGCGTAGACTCATCATCATCCTTATTTGTCGGAGAGCGGGAGGAATTGGAGCTGGTTGGAGCTCGCACAGTCGTGCGTGCGGTTCGCGGTCGGACTCGCCGCGCCGGTCTTGATTGCGTGTGCTTAGTTCTTTCATGCCTACAGCTGTTGGTGTTAAAAAAATCACATACGTTGATTACATTTCTGTGGAAGAGGCCGTCCTAAGCTCCCCGTTTCTATCCATCGACTAGATCGCGGCTGAGCGCGCCAATTTTCGTGCTGTTCATAAGAATTGAAATAAAATTCTGTACCACTAAATATTTTGCCGTTTTTCCTGTTTTTCGGCTCTTACGTTTCCCGTCTCTTACGTTTATTTCCTACGGTCCCTTCAAAAACGTATCAGCGGGGTTCTACTGTAGTTGGAGACCTCATTATTACTAACTGACATGCGGACTTGAATTTTCTCTTCAGCAGATTTGCTTTTCCATCCAGGAAGTGATTTTTCCCTCGCTTTTCAACAGTCGTGAATCTGTACAATATGAAACTAGATTTGCATGTCCAGTACAGTAGAACCCCGCTGTTACGTTCCTCACTGCTGCGTTTTCCCGGCTGTTACGTCGTTTTCCGCCGGTCCCGGCATAGCTGCCATAGGATACAATGTATTGGGAACCCCGCTGTTACGTCGTAACTGTCGGACCGTTCCCGTATGATACGTCGCGAAGTGCGCTCGGAGCCGACCGAGTGACTACCAAAGAGAGCGGCCATGGTGCATTTTCACGCAGCTTGGCCACGTTTGACCGTAATATTAGCCGCATGAGAGGCGCAAGCAACAGAATCTTTCAATTGATGCAAACAAAAGCATGGCCTTCGAGATTCAAATTGCAAGGATGGCGTCTATGACGTAACTGCTCGCAGAAGCAAGTCCTTCGAGATTGGCATTTACTATTGACAAAAGCGTAGCCTTTGAGATTTGTATTGCACAAACATGGCGTGTATGACGTAATTGCTTGCGAAAGCAAGGCCTTTGAGATTGGCATTCACTTCTGCCATCGCGTTGGCGTAGATTCATCATCATCGTTATTTGTCGGAGAACGGGAGGAGTTCGAGCTGGTTGGAGCTCGCATGGTCGTGCGTGCGGTTCGCGGTCGGACTCGCCGCGCCGGTCGTGATTGCGTGTGCTTAGTTCTTTCATACCTACAGCTGTTGGTGTTAAAAAAAATCACATACGTTGATTACATTTCTGTGGATGAGGCCGTCCTAAGCTCCGCGTTTCTATCCATCGACTAGATCGCGGCTGAGCGCGCCAATTTTCGTGCTGCTCGTAAGAATTGAAATAAAATTCTGTACCACTAAATATTTTGCCGTTTTTCCTGTTTTTCGGCTCTTACGTTTCCCGTCTCTTACGTTTATTTCCTACGGTCCCTTCAAAAACGTATCAGCGGGGTTCTACTGTAGTACATTCAGAGTAAGTTGAAAAATTTGCTATCCGCACTGTTTATTCTAAAATAAATGTGCTGTCTGCTTTATAAAGCGAAAATTCCATTTGGACCAACTCCTTTAGGAAAGCTCTCAAGAAAGAATGTCGCAAAAGCAGTAGGACCCACCTCTTGCTTTGTTTTCAAAATCTGTAGAACTTCTCCTAAGCACAACCCCAAACCTGAGGAGCTCTGTAAAAAAAGGAAAATAAAGGGAATTTCTGTTTTGCAGAGGAATCCTGCCAAAGTCGATGACAAATCATTTCACACGATTGTCACGATGCGTAAAAATGTGGATGCAGCACCTCCGAGTGTTCCTGTTCAGTGTTAACCATACAGGTGCCATGCCCATGCGTATTTCTCTAAAGTATGCTTAGGCCCTCTGTAGAGAAGTTTTAGTTTAGCCTATTTTTAGATTAGTATCATTCTCTAGGTTTTGGTGCATGTCCCTGGCCACATCTCAGTAAAGCGGTGCCATGCTTTTGACCAAATTCCCGCCTTTACCAAGACAATTTGTGAACATGAAACATTTATAAATCTCATTTCACAATCTATAGAGGAGTACGCTAAGCAGAACTAGCACGGCAGGTTTTACATGACAGATGATGCGATAAAACTTATCTGTATATGTATCGACGTTGCCTGTGACCCTCTTTTCCTTTTCTCCAACATGTCGGACTGGCACAAAAAAAGCCTTTACAATAATCGGACAAAGAAGCAATCCGAGAAGTCCTCATGAACTCATGGGCTCTGCTTCAGAGAACTTTTGATGTTGACAACCAGTTTTTAACAAATGACATTGACAGCGACAAATACGAGATGTTTCCCTTTAATAACTCATTTTCTACATTAAAACCATCATGTCAAGCAACTGTAAACACTTTCTAACACCCTAAGCGTTTTGTAAATCAAGCCGGAATGTTGAGCCAAGATGCTAGTTGTAAAAGAATACGGAAGGACTGAGCTGTTTCATTTAGGATTGATTTGGTAACAGCTAAATTTCAGAAACAATGAAACAATGGATGTATGAGTACAAAAGTTAGCAATTCTGATACCGTCCACAAATCAAAGCGGCATTTAAAAAGCGTACCGAGGCATCCCCTGAGGAACCTGAGGAACCCGAGGAGGGCGTAGACGTCGGCGACGAAGTCGTAGTACCCAGGAGCAGCTCGAATAGTCCAGGCTGCGTACGTGTGCACACAGCCAATAGCTGCAGGAGGGCAACCTTGAGACGCACGTCCTCGGTGTCCTTGCTCAGTCGTAGCAGCAACTGGTCACGGAAACTCTCTGCATCACGCCCCAGGCATGCCAGCAGGCTCATCGGGTACAACTGCAAATGGCATGGGAAACAGAAATGTTGCCTGTTATGCAAGTAATACGGTCAAACCTCGTTATTAGGGACGGGCGAATAGTACACTTTAAGTTGGAAGCGAATTTGAAGCGAACAGTGATTTTGTCAAATAACTTCTAATCGAATAGCTCAAATAGCACATATCACATACTATAAAGAAAAATTAACATTTTTGTCGTGACCCAACTAACTTGCACAATATTTCAAAAGATTGGAACTAGGTGTGTGCAAATGCCACTTTATTGGCTCGAAGTGTAAACAAATTCGAATGGTGGCCGGATTTGAGCAGTAATAGGGCGCAAGTTATTGGCTTTAAAATACCGTATTTATTCGAAAATAGGTCGGGCACGAATATAGGTCGACCCCTACTTATAGCGCTCTACGAGAAATAAAAAAAAATATTCGAAAATAGGTCGACCCATGTTTTTTTTAGAAACAGGAAAATTGAAACATGGCACACCTTTATTTGCAATTAACTTAGCGCCCTAGTCGCTGCCGGGAGTGTCATGTTCGTCAGATGTGCAAGGAAGGTTGTCGGATTCTTCGCAGGCATCCTCGGCATCCCAAATGACGTCGACTTCGCTGCCATCGATTGCGTTGGAAATGCAGCACTTTTTAAAGCCAGTCACGATAATTTCCGCTGGCAAGTCTTTCCGCGTGTCCTTCACCCACGTCGCAACTTCATTGAGGGAAGCCCTTCTTGCGGCGTCCCGTCGGTGTCATTGCAGCATCCTCCTTCATGAGCCACTCTTTGTAACTCTTCGCCACCCGGTCCTTAATGTAGCCGGGACGTCATACCTAGCGGTATGACGACCAGGTCTGTTGGCCTTCTGCAGGGCCTCCTTGACGCCCGGAGCCTCAGTTCTTTTTCAAGAGCGTCATGCCTGCCAGTTGCTGGGCCGCGAAAAGCACGACGCTATCCATTGCACGCGAACAGTCGGTCCCGCTGCTTCCGCCAACCCCTAATCAACTTTTACGTCGAACTCACGCTGAGCGGCACAATTGCTGGAATTCTCGGCAAAAAGTATCACTTGACGCTTGAAGTCAGCTGTGTAGCTCTACCGACGTGACACCGTCGCAACCGCGCATATGCAAATGCAAACCGTCACGTCCGATCAAACAACAAACGAAGAGTGAGGTCTTCAGTGCCAGTGCGGCTGCGCGTCGGCAGGCAGCACGGCTAGGGGGCTAGGGACTTCACGGCCTACCTAGGGAAATCACGGGTTCCAGCGCAAACATGGCGGAGCGGCTGCATTTCGCGGGGGCTTTGAAAAGACGGTGTGCAGCTATTGCACAAATAACTTTTTTTCTTAGTTACTTAGTCGGAAAGGCGAACGGGTACGGTTTTTATACCAGATTTTATGGTATATAATGTGCGTATGTAGCAGGAACTGCTTGAAGAACAGCAGGCGCGGCAGTTGAACGCCATAGGTGCGGTGCTTTTGGTCGCTTTGATCGCGAATATAGGTCGAGATTCTTTGGTCACGAATATAGGTCGATAGCTGATTATGGGCAACATTTTTGGGAAAAAAGGTCGACCTATATTCGAATAAATACGGTATGTTACATTTTAAAATTTGCTACCTAGCGCATATAAGCCTGCATAACATGCTTTTAAGGGGAGACGCGGGTCGAAAAGTCGCGGTTTTCCGGAAAAAATCTGTGTTTTTTTTTTCGGCTGTATTGTCATCCTTGGACTATAATCTTTTATTTCTGAAAATATCAAGCTCAAATTCGCACGAGAAATTATCTAAAAAGGCTTCCAAGTGAGAAGCGGTGACGCGAGAAAGGCGCAAAAATCGCGAAAAAATGGTGTAGTTTGCGTCCTTCTGTTGCGAAAATGACGCGGTGCCCGCCATTTGCAATCCTGCCCGCATGCAGCGTAAAGCTGTCTTCTCCACAATACACCAGGGGTTAGTCTCGTATCTTCACGCAGAATAAAGAAAAAACGAGAAAAACAACGCGTACGTCGAGCGTTTTGAATTTCGCGGCACGCAGCGCGAGGCCGCCATTGGACGGCGGCGCGCTCCACCCTCTCCTCCCTCCCATCTCCCCGGCAAAAGAACGAAGCCTCAAACGCCGCGACTGAGTTGTTCTGCGTTTCTTCTGTATTTTCGTGCCATGGCAAGCCCTAAAAAGCGCAGTTCTGATGTTCGAAAGTTCAGGACTCGCCACAAGTATCGAGGGAAACGGCGTCGGACGCTTCCCAAAGCGACAGCGATGGACGATGCCCCCGACGCTCCGATATCGGATAGGCCTAACGCCGACACCGAACCCCGCGACAGTGGTTGTGAAATTGACGCTACGGTGGAATTTATCAGTGCATCCCAAAAGAAGATTGGATTCTTTGAGAGTGAGCCTAGACTTGTAGGTGCTCCTACTGTCAACACGATGCTTTGCGAAATCGGCGCGCTCACGGCACTTGTGGCGGGTTCGGCATGCCACCCTTGCCGCGAACGGAAGCTCGGCGTCCGAGAGGCGGCTGGAAAGCGCAGACTTTCGGCATTCCTCGAACTGTGTTGTGAAAATTCCGATTGCCCCGAGTCTACACTTTCGTCCACGCACACGTGGAGGCGGATTGTGGCCCAATTTGATGTAAATAGTGTTTTTTCTGATAAATGCCAACGTTTCAAACTTGTTTTTCTCATTTTCATTTTTTTCGACAATTTCACGTTTTGCGGGCAGCCTTTTATACACTTATATTTATTGTATAGTAACGAAACTTGGCACACGTATTCTTCAAGACATGTAGAATGCAAATATCTACTTGAAATTGCAATATCTATCAGCATTACTTGTGAAAATATTCGGTTACTGTTTCAAAGGAGACTGAAAATAATCAGTTACAGAGTACAATTTTTTTTTATTAGTTCCATTATCTCTGTGGAATATCTGGATAGATATTAGCACTCTACAGTCTACAAAGAGTCTAATAAGATTCAACCCAATGATTTTACTGAAAGTTTAGTACATAAAAGAGTTCCCGCAAAAAGTGTAACATTTTTCTATTGTGTATGACATAACTCAACAACTGTAGCAGCTACATGGAAAGTAATGACATATTTGAAATCTGCATGAAAAACTATACATATAACAGAATTTTCAAGTCTCTATTGCAAAAAATTAAAAAAAAGTTGTTTCGAGGAGCGTCTCCCCTTAAACTTACATTTGACCTTCACGTGTGGCTTTGCGGCAGTACGCATTTCCCTGGACAGATGGTTTCACGGCATAGCAGCCCCACGCTGCAGTGAAATCACCTTTTGAGGCGGGTCACATGAGGTTGAATATAAGTCTATGCGTTCATTTCGAATGGTACTTCGAAATTTTGACTAATTCAAATTAGTGTCAAAGCGTTTGAATATTTGCCCATCCCTACTCACTATAAAAAAAGTCACGTTGAAGGTGACAGTACCTTTACTATACCTGATGCACTACTATAAGCATATATTTGGTTGCTTATGAGGGTTTAACGTCCAAAAGCAACTCAGTCTATGAGAGACACCACGGTGGAGGGCTGTGCACAATTTATAGCTGCGCAATGTGCACTGACATTACGCAGTACACGGGCCTCTAGCATTTCACTTCCGTCAAAATGCGACCAGTGTGGCTGGGATTGAACCCACGTCTTTCAGGCCAGCAGCCAAGCACCGTACCCACTGAACCACAGCGGTGACCTATGTATAAGCGTATATTTATCATGTGCCAATGCTGGCAATGAATATTTTACATGTTGTTCGCGTTAATTTGCGTCCTATCACAGGATCTAATACAGAGGCTCGACTGTATGAGTAATGTCTATGTTCGATTTTTCGAGCTCTCTAGGAACTGCAATACACTCAAACCTCATTATAATCAAAATCGCATCTTCCACGAAAATAGCTTTGTTATATCCGAAAATTCGTTATAAACATTTATTTGTAACACTGTAGCTATGACAAGACCATTCCTCATTTACTTCGTTATAACCGATAATTCGTTATATCCGTGTTCGTTATAACGAGGTTTGAGAGAAAGGTTCACTACGTTGGTAGACGGCGACGTGCTATCCTCAAGTTCAGGAAACGATTTTGTCGGGACCGCCGTTATATATAAAAAAAGGCAATTGAACTCTGGAGTTTTGCATGAAAAAGGCAATACATTATCATTATGAGGCAATCAAAGTACACGGGAAGTTCTGAATGTCGCCTTCATCATAGTGTGCCCTCTATGGCTGGGAATCAAACCTTGGTGTGTCTTGTATTCTTGAAAGCATCACATTTATTGGAATGATTTGAAAGAGACATCTTGCCTCTTACGAACAGACGAACATTGCAGTGGTGGAGACTATGTATGATCTCTTATCATTTGGCTCTTTGACTCTGATTTAGGCACAGGAGAGTTTTTGCATTCCACCCACCAGCATAATGCAAGAACGAGAATCTCGAATTAAACCCACAACCTTGCGATGAGCAAAGGATTGCCACAGCCCCTGAGCCACTGTGGTCAGTTTCGCAAGCGTACCAACAGCTCCATTAAGAAGGTATTTACAGTGTATCATAGGTCGGCAAACTCACTCATGAGTCGACTCACTCAGGCTCACTCAGACTCAGATCGAGCCGTGAGTCTGAGTCTGAGTGAGTGCGGATCAGTAATATTTTGATGAGTTTGAGTTCGAGTGAGTCCGGTTGATAAAAATTTTAGTGAGTCTGAGGCCGAGTGAGTCCGGTTGAGGAAAACTTTGGTGAGTCTGAGTCCGAGTGAGCTCTAAGCGCAAAATATATTTCTTGAGTGAGTCTGAGTGAGCTCCACACCTTTTTGCCGACCTATCGTTCAATCTACACCACTTAAGCATTTAAGCATTACTATCAGCCTTATGTCGGCTCGCGTTTATACTCCCGTCAACTCACACATACTTCCAAGAACTAGAGTTCATATGCCAGATCAATATTTATTGATCAGAGGCGTGACTTACAGAGGGGGGGGGAGGTGCCAAGACCGGCCCCCGGAAACTCTTTCACAGGAAGTTCTTGATAAAAATATTTCATGCGAGTCATCCCTTTCAATAAAAATATCCTTACTGGATTGCAACCACTGATAGCTCATATTTAAAGGTACGTGACAGAAAGGCGCCAAGTAGAGCACCAATTATGCGAGATATTGGTGTGAAAGGGCATTGACACCATTGACAAAGCCAATTATACGCTGACGGACTCATGAGTCGACTCACTCAGATTCACTCAGACTCAGATAGAGCCGTGAGTCTGAGTTCGAGTGAGTCCGAGTGAGTAATAATTTGGTGAGTTTGAGTCCGAGTGAGTCCGGCTGAGAAAAACTCCAGGGAGCCTGAGTCCGAGTGAGTCCGGCTAAGGAAAATTTGTGTGAGTCTGAGTCCGAGTGAGCTCTGACGGCAAAATATATCTCATGAGTGAGTCTGAGTAAGCTCCACATTTTTTGCTGACCTATGCAGTGTATAGACGATAAGGAAAAGGGACAGTCCCTTTTACTTATTGGATCCTATCCCTTTTCCTTATCGTCCATGCCCTGTTAATACCTTCTTAATGGATCCTTACCAGCTCACCCAAGCTTCAGTTCTTACAAGATACCAACAGCTGTCAGGAAATACTTAACACTTGCCTTGGCAATGCGCTTCAGCAGCTGCACAGCCAGGGTGCAGAGACGTGGGTCAAAGCGGAGGTAGAGAAAGCGTGCCACCGAGACCGTCAGCGATGGTGCACCACCAGCGGTCTGGCTGGGTGACACCAGCAAGCGCTGTTCCAGCAGGGAGCCTGCACCAGCACCCACTAGCAGCAGACGGTTCAGGAGCGAGAAGCACAGTCGCACAGAGTTGAGAAGGTCTTTCGAGTGGCGACTGCGTCGGGGCACCGAAACACGGTTGCAAAAATGGTTACCATATTTATTCCGTCGCGAAACGCATTATGATCGACTGTCCATAAATGCGTGAAATTTCCATAATTTGGTGCAAAGGTTCTGGAGACCAAGTTTAAAGCAAGTGGAAGTGTTAGACTAAATTATTGTGTATTTTACAGCAATGAGTTGTAATTAGAAAGTAAATCATTTTTTAGTTATTGTACAGCCAGTCACACTATATTTGTTGATAAACTGAACGCATTGACCCATTCAAATTATGTGCTGGAAGCGAGCAATCCTAAAAAAATAAAAAAATAAATATTTTGAAATTCCTGCAGAAACACCCCACGTCCAATCTCTAGTTAAACATGGTACTACCTTCACCAATGCAATCGTGTGTAGCAAAATGTTTCAACCAGAAGTGATATAAACGAACTTCAGGCAACAAGAATGCTTAATTTACCATTAGTCGAGTGTTTGTGGTCTCTTCCTCGCCAATAGCGCACAGAAATGGCAAAAGTAAGTTGAGTCTCCAAATGAGGACACTGTGTCGTAATAGGTTATGCAAAAAACGGTCGTCACAGGAGTAAGCATAATGTGGCAGTTGTTAGGACAACTGGTACAGTACACTGAAGTTAACAGTACATTAAACCATTCCCAGTGGCTAGTCGATGGAGGCACTTAGTGATGTATGGTACTTTCTAAATTTCTGTAAAGAAAGAAATTAAGTAATCAAGAGAAAGCAAACATCATGCACCACAACCAAGTCACAGCTCGTTGCTGGTGGTTGGTCATACCACATGTGATATTACTAGGGGTGTGCGAATATTCGAAATTTCGAATATTTTTCGAATAGTGTTTGCTATTCGATTCGATTCGCACTGGAATTTTACTATTCGAACTATTCGAACTTCCCAAAAACAAATACAGTCAACGTCTAATTGAAAGTGACCTCTTCAGATTTTCAATATGCTTCACCTCATTACACTGTCGTATTGCGGCTAAGCTGCCTTTCAAGCTCCGTTACGGTCGAACTTTGCGAAGAGACAATGTCCGATTGGAAGTGGTCCCTAGATTTTCAATATGCTTCACCTCATGACACCCCAATATTGCGGCAAAGCTGCCTTTCAAGCTCCGTTAAGGTCGTACTTTGCCAAGAGACAGTCAACGTCCGATTGTAAGTGGTTCCTAGATTTTCAATATGCTACACCTCATGACACCTCGGTATTGCGACGAATCTGCCTTTCAAGCTCCGTTACGGTCGAACTTTGCCAAGGCACAGTCAACGCCCGATTGAAAGTGGTCCCTAGATTTTCAATATGCTTCACCTCATCACACCCCGGTATTGCGGCAAAGCTGCCTTTCAAGCTCTGCTACGGTCGCAAATGTATTAACTCAAGAAAACGCTGGTTCCAACATGGAGATGAAAGATGTGGCAGAGGTGGGGGCTCAATTATTGCTGTTTTGGACCTAAAATTTGGGCAGAAAGTCCGAAAGATCGGAAGCCGAAGCTTTTTAGCATCCAAAATTTCAGATGTTCTTATATATCGACGTCTACGAGGCAGATTTGGAACTCCGGACTTGAAGGGAGCACACCCTTGTCCGCCACATCAGTTGGGCTTCCACAAAAGTTGAAACAGGAGGAGAGGCTGAGGAAATGGCATCTTTGCCTACGTGTAAAGTGTTGTCGGCAACACTTTGGTTGCACCAAATCATGTACATAAACAGAATTCGGTCTCTACATTGCCTCATTCTTGATAAGACAACTATGAAACACCACCCCGCCAGTGCTCCATCAACCCAGCGAAAAGAAACACTTTCATATTGCTATCTCATAAGAATATGCTTAGGAATCCTCTCTAACTTTTTTTCTGCAATTTCGCTTCGAAGTATTCGAAAAATATTCTAGAAATATTCGAGAAATATTCGAAAAATATTCGATTTGATTCGCACTCACACTTCAATATTCGAATTCGCTTCGCACCCAAAATTTTGCTATTCGCACAGCTCTAGATATTACTCAACTGGTGTTCGGTCTTCAGTATTTATGCATTACCGTCAAGGCTATTGACAGAGCAAGTTCAAGTGACACACATATCAGTGAGTGCATTGCGATACAACGAAGGTTTCGAGTTGTACTGATGCTAAGTGCAGCTCCACTTTACTGAAATGGTAAGCTGTCAGCGAGAATGCAAGCATTGTAATAGTACGACAATACAGCGTAAAACACATGAGGCCACAAGCTTATCTACAAAAGCAACTCAACTTACCTCCCTTCAAATTCGACAGCCCGGGCAACAAATTCCTCGGCGGAGACAATAAGCCGAAGCAAGGCTGGACACGAATCACCGTGAAGCAGCCCGTACACGCAAACCTCGGTACTCCTGTGCAAGGTAAAGCAAACAATCAAAGAAAAAAAAAACAACAAAAACAACACAAAAATAAGGAAACAGTATTACTTCCTTTCGCAGGTTGAATAAGCTACCATATTGTTTGAATAAGTGCATGTTGTGAAATAAACAACAGTTCTAAACCTGCTTTCGCCACTTACCCTACGGTCTCTGGCTTCAACTTGGCCGAGACAGTCACCAGTTTGTGGAAAACGTTTAGGCAGCGATGGCCGATGATGTCCCTGTCGTAAGCTCTGTTGTAGCGCCACTTGTGGAACGAGGGAAAGATGTCCTGCAGCACCACCGTCAAGCATGCCAGGAAATCTTCGTCTGCAGTGTCCCTGAACGTCTGAAACAACCAAAGGAGGCCGCTCTACACCGAACTTTCTCCACGTGCTCAAAGAACTACACTCAGACGAGGCAGAACAGTGGAGGCTTGTAGTGACAAGAAGTCGCGGAGCAAAAAATGTTGCAGGAGTCAGTGTTCTGACAATTCAGTATATACCAGCATTGCAACAGTTCAGTATGTACCTTGAGGGCATTATAAATAAATAAATAAATAAATAAATAAATAAATAAATAAATAAATAAATAAATAAATGGACTTCTCTATGTCAGGGCAGCTGCAACAAGTGCACTTGCTAGAAGGGTGGCTCCACGGACATTTCTTGTTCCACAACTTCTCATCTTTCGGACCGTCTCCAGATAGTAGTTTGCGGTTAGTACATGTATACAGTTACTGTACTTCAGCTTTCCCTTTCAAATAAGTCAATTTTTTCTATATGTTGACAGTAGTAACTCACATTATTCTGCCCCCCCCCCCCCTAAATTTCCCACTGGTTTGTGTGTTTTCATTTTAACTATTGTAGTATTGCAATGCAATGCATCATTGAATCACCTTAGTTTTGATTTGGCTACTTAGGCTGCTTTTTCAGCATTTATTGTGAATAATGCCGAAAGATTCAGTCCAATCTCCTATTTTGGGACCCTGTTCTGCAATGCATATAGGAGTTTTTTGCTGCAAGTAAAACTTGATGATAACGAGGTTCAACTGTACGTGCATATATGTACGTGCTCTCTCCTAGTCACCTTTCATGCAACGCTTCTTTAGAAAGCCCCAGTTGTTATACTCTCACCGCCTTCCACAGAAAACTAAAAAAAACCAATATAACTCCACAGCAGGCAACGCTACCTCAGCAACATTTCCAAGCAGCTTCAGAAAGGCGAGGCAGATGGGATGGTCCCCGATAACCCTTTCTTGGGAGACCATGGCTTGACTCAGCACGTTGTCTGTGACCATGTAGCCCCTGTAAAATAACACCAGATAGATTCACGGGGCAACTAACTTTAAAATTGGCAGACACCACATAAAATTGCACACTGCAAGACTGTACCGACAAATACCCCTCAGGGAAAGACACACTGCAAGCCTGAAATCACCTTTGACATTTTGAACACACTTAAGATGTATTTGAAACAGAATACTGGGACAATTATCTCTGGCAAACCCTCACTTTTGGCCGTGGACACCTAGCCAAAAACTCTGTGCTCAAAACAAAAAAAAAAAAACTCTAGCTAATACTCCCAGGTTTTTGTGCAGAGAAATACCCAATAAAGTGTACGGGAGGACGACCACTATCGCAGCTCAATTGGTAGGGCGTTGGACGCGTTATGCTAAGGTTGTAGGTTTGGTCCCTACTGGTGGCAAGTTGTCTTTTGGTCCACTTTAATTTCTTTATACTTGCAGCATAATTACCACACTACAGTGAAGGCCTACAGATAATGTTTCCCATACCTTCCTTGACTTTGTAGTCTGTTGGTTTCATTAGGCTGTGTCCAACAAAGAAAACTAGCCCTTGATTCATTCAACTTCTTTCGTTTAAAATTGAGGAAAGAAAGATTCCTTTTCTTGAGGATTGTACTGTTTTGGGACAGTTGACGAGGCATAAGAAAGAGCTCGTCCTGTGTTCTCTCGCCTGTGGTACTGTCTTTTACACTCGAGTTTTCTCTACATTTTCTTGTTTCTTTGTTCCCATAGAAAACACTCATCCATAAAAGGGTTAAAAAGACAAAATCCTGTTGTTCGATACTCTAAGTATTTCGTTACCACACACTCCGACATATGGGCAGTCTTAAGCCTACTATGGCTGGAAGATGCACCTACTTAATCAGTTCTTCCACGGACTTGGGCTTCGTGCTCAGCGCTGGGAGCAACCCTGTTGCGACTAGCCGCTTCCAAGACTTTTCGGGATCCTTATCAGCCAAGATGGCCACCATCTCAAGGCACTCTCCCAGCACTTCAACTGGAGGGCTCATCAAGGGTGTGCTGAGCAGTATTAGTCTGAAAGGGACAAAACAGAGGAGCTTCAAAGGCCAGTCTAGTACAATGAAATTTCATAATATCTGGGATTTTACGTCCCAAAACCATGATATGATTTTGAGAGACGCTGTAGTGGAGGACTATGCCTTAATGGGGACACTAAAGAGAAAGTCTAATTCAGGTTTAGACTGATAAAATGTTAAAAATTATTTGTTCGTTAATTTAATATTATGAGGTCAATCTCTAGAAAATGCAGCTTTGGTCTTCGACATTGTTCCAGATAGCTTCTGTAACGAATTTAACTTTAATGTTATACTACGTAGCTTATTTGTGCATGTTTCATAAGCCTTTTTATTTTTGTACTCTTCTGAGGGTAGTAACACCTGACACAGCAAATATTCAAACAAGCCAAAATGCTGTACTGTTTTCTTTCACCATTGCATTATCATAAAGGAGTTCGGAAAGCTATCACTTCAGTCAATTTTAAAGGGGTCATGAACCACTTTTCCAAGTAATGATCTAATGGCCTCAGTATCGGAGTGTACTGCCTCCCGAATCGATTGCCGCAAAAATTTCTCGAATCCGTCAAGAATCAGCGGAGTTACAGGGGTTTGGCGCACGCTCCCAGCGCTTTCTCTCTTTTCTCGTGCCGACGAGCGCACTGGAAGCTAGAGAGGGAGGGATGGCATGGGGGAAAGAAGTTACGCCAGCGCGCGTCATGAAACGCGATCGCTCTCCCGCTGTGATTCGCTTGCGCGAGTGCGGCTACCGTGTACTGAGGAGTGCGGCGCCGGCAAGTGGCGGCACCCCGCGGCAAGAAGCGCATCTGATCCGAACGCCGCTCTCGATTTACGTCGGCTATCGGCCAATAAGCATGCTATGTCTCTTGCGACGTACAGCGGACAGACGCCCCGCCCACCGACGAGAGTGAGAACCGGCCTCTGTTTGAAAAGAGGGTGCCTGGGGAAACGGCAACTTCGCGCTCCGCTTGTGGCCATTACGCGGCGCGCACGACTGTAATATTTGGCAGAGCAGTTCATAGCCGTGTCAGCTTTCCGCAGGATGTGTTTTTTCAACCAGCCCAAGGGGTGCTTCATGACCCCTTTAACACAACTGTAGCAGCTCCTTGGTCATTCAACACACAAAAATAACATGAGAAGGAAAAGAAATGTCGAGAGTCAATTGCCACAAGAACTAACCTGTGCAGGGCAGCAAAGAGTTCATCGATGTTGTTCGCCAGTAAGTCTTGTAGTGATGAATCGGCTTCCAGAAGGCTTCGGATAAGGCGAGCTATATGCAGCAACCTTTGAAGCCAGCCTCTGTCAGAGTCGCCTGTTCCAGAAGAACAACAAGGTACGCTTTCAGTATTGTTGTTGTTGGGTACCATCTAGTCGCTTATGACTTTTAGTGACTCCCCGAGTGTATGAATTCCAGTCCATATCTGTTAACTTAATACGACTTCATAACTTCAATACAAGATGGTAGACTGCTAAATACAATGTTAACGTAACTGCTAACATGAAACTCGCTTTCGTTTCTACAATGAAGATCGTAGTTACATTGAAAATCATTTTCCTTTCTCGCTAGATGCCAGCCTGCATCAAAATGAAATAAAATGTTATGAAAAGGGGAACTATTTCGGGGCACAGTGTAGCTGTAATGATGATGCAATACAAATCTCTTAGAACAGGCCAGTCTAATAATAATTTAGCTGGCTTACAGCTAACTAACTGTAACCAACTTACCCTGCTAATGGCAAATCACTTTTGAAACCTGCACATACGAGCACCGTTTGCTTGTTTTGTGACATGGCAAATGTCACAAAAGCATGATGAAACCATGTGCAAGAGACAAGCATCAGCATATTCAGCGTAACTGCTAATAATTTCTCTTGATTTAAACGCGACCAGCCACCACTATTAAAGAGGCCCTGCAACACTTTTTCAGCATGGTCAGAAAACATTGCCAATCGGTAGTCGAGGCTACTGAAAACATGCGAGCCATATATTATAGCGCAGCACACGGTCTGGAATTACAATTAATTTCAAAGTCAGCTAGAAATCGTCCCCTCTTCTTTCGACAAATGATGCCATAAACCCAAAGTCAACGGCCATTTGTTGATTTGAGCATCATGAGCTGCATACAGTGAAACCTCAATGATACGATCACAGTTCATACGAATTTCGGGGTGATACGAATTTTTAGTTGGTCCCGGCCAAGGCCCATTGGCCTGCAGCGTAATGGAGTACGGTTGCTGAGAACCAACCAATTTTCACTCAGCGACATTTGATACGAACACACGCTACCACCCAGGTACGAAGAGGTGCTGTCTGCACTGTCGCGGAAGACGCGCCAAGCACGTGCGAGCGCGGGAACGCAAGCATGGGCATGCACGGCACACCGCCAAATCGTCAGAATCACGTAGTAAGAAAAACACTTTTCTAAAGGTGGACAAGGACCGAAAGAAGGTGAGCACGGTCTTGGCGAAGGAGTCAGGCCTCACAACGTCAACATATGCGACCGTTGAGGTCGCACTTGTGCGGGCACAGTTGTAAATCTCAAAAAAAAAAAAACAGCCAACACCTCATGATAACAAAACCAGAACACAGGACCGTGGTTCTGTAATTTTGTGGCCTTGATCCATCGCATCAAAGCACTTTTTTCGTTATTTTTGCTGCAGTACTCCGGTGTCATGCAAAAAAGCATACTAAAATTTGGAAGGGGCTACTGCTGTCGCGGGTCACAACGCACCTGGTTCATTAATTAAATACACGTGTACGGACCGTACATTTATGAGTGCTGGTATGATTGCCGACATATAAAAACTTAACTGACAATCATTCAGGGTTCTTCCTGACGTTGCTGCGGCCCTGAAAAACAATAAATGAAAATGTACTCCAGCTTTCTTTTGTCGCATACTAATTTTCCATGCTTTCTCGTGATACGAATTTCAGATGATACGAATATTTTTGGTGGTCCTGCGAGATTCGTATCACCGAGATTTCACTGTAGTTAGTGTGGCTGCTGCAGGATGGCACCATGTGCCCACACGCACGCTCGTGATCCCACTGAAAGTAAGCCATGCGTTAGAAAAAAAACAAGAAAATAAAGTGCTCAAGGGCGTGATGCATGCTGACGAATAGACGCATCTTCTTGCCCTCTTGTCATCTCTCCCCTACGTAGCTTTCAGTGCGCTCGTTGAAACGTAACGAGAGAGAAAGCGCCTAAAGCGTACAACGAATCCCTGTAACTCCGCTCTTACTTGACGGTTTCTAGAAATTTTGCAGCAGTCGATTCATGACGCAATAAACTATTTTAATGAAGCCATTCGACCATTACTTGGAAAAGTGTTGCAGGGGCCCTTTAATAGGGCGAGTAAGCAATTACAAGAAGGTGCACTTGCAAATTTGAAAAAGTTTCTATTGTCTTACAGAAAACACTGACATTAATATTATTGTAAAGCAGAAGTTTATGTCTAAACACATAAAGATATTATGAACAGTGCCGAGACAGACTGGTGACTTACAAGGTTTGGAGAGTTCACAGATGATAACTTGCCAACCATTAACCGTCGCCTGCCATCTGACAAATGAGCTATCTGTAGCAAATGACAAAGAGAGAGAAAAACAAACATAACATTTATAATTACACTTCTTCCCAAAGTGAATGATAAAGCAGAACATAAAAGTATGTTGTCGCAAAACTCACTTCCAGATTTGAACACAATCCCTTCTGTCCCATACGGAATGAACAATGCACCTGCATGAAAACACAATGTAAAACACATCATGCGCACACCTAATCTACAATGAGCCAGATACAGGTGCAAGCATGAGCAAAATTGACATTACCATGTCGTCTGCTAAACAGGCATTCAATGACATGCATCAGGCACGTTTTCTAGTGCACTACAATAGTCACTTTTCTTATCAAGCCTTGGAAACGGACTCTAAACCTAGCATTTATCAGAAGCAAGCTTCCAATGCTGTCAATGGGCAAATTTCCTTACGTGGCAGGTTGTGAAGTGTTCACCCCTGCAGCTCAAGTGGTATAGCACCAGATGTGTGCTTACAACAACACTACAATTGCTGTCAGTGCAGTGATGTTTTTCAGCACTCGCACTGCTCAACTCAACAACGGCAACCTGCTTTCGTTTCTACAAAGCGACGCATACTTGAAAGCAGCTCTGCACAATGAGTTGGCACAGCTTGCTTTGGCCGTCGCCTCATGAAAGCATGCAGTACGCTTAGAATAGCACTTCACTCTAAGTATGCCTGAGCAGATAGCTGAAGAAGCTTAATGTGATAGGGTTATCACAATCAGCGATAAGTCATACCAGCACACCTTTCAGCGGTTATCATCTCACCTTTGTTCTTTTCTGATGCTTATCCGCAAAGGTGATGCCTTTGCAAGTATCAGAAAAGATGCTTGTGCAGAAGTTGGAATAATTGATCGACCGGTCTCTGCATGCATCGAAAGGATGGAAGACCTTTTGCGGTACATTGTGGCGTTAGCAAGTTGAGAGGAGCAGTTATTTTTTATGGGGCACAAGGGTGCACACTAAACGGTGGGCATAGGACAAGCTGCTATGGCTTGAAGCGGTCACCGAGTACATTAGGCTCCATGAGACTCGGTCGATGATTCGTCCCAACCATGTTTTAACTGCTAGTACGTTTAATTGAAGGGGTATCTTTACTGCATAACAGTGGCGCCATGTAAATGCAAAACGTGCAAGACAATGCCATAGTTCATACTCACGGTTGCCATAGGGATATCGATTTGCTGTCAGCCAAACATGCAAGCCATCTTCCGCGACCTGCATCATGCCACTTGGCACGCTGTCCAGAGGTTCCAAAAAACAAGGCACAGCTCTGAACCTAGTGATCACCTGCACCACAAAGAGCCACATTGATAAGCCTTGAAGTCAAAGCTGTCACTTTTATCAAGAAGAGAAGCAGGAAATGTGCTTAACAGCGCTAGTTCAGAGGCTGGAAACCACAGTTTAGATGAAACAGATGCAGCACATATTTAAAGGAGCAGCGTACTCACATTGTGCGAACTGTCACGGCTGGCCCTGGCTAATGCGGCAAGCATCTCGATCAGTGGTTCTGCCTTCAAGGGGAACATTTCCTCTGCTTCGACGAGCAGATGGCCTAGTCCAGAATTTTCCCCCTGCGACAAGGGGCAAAGCTCAGCCACACCTTCAAAGAGTGGCTTTTCACACTCTTCAATGGTAAGTGACAAACCTCCTTCCAGAAGTCTTGGGCAACAGTTGGGTACTCAAGAAGCTTCTCCGCGAGACGATACAGCGGCTGCAGTAAAGACAACAACCGTTGATTATGTCAGCAACATGTTACAAAGTGAGGCAGTGAGTGCATCTCTATTCCTTCACACATGAGCAATACAGTAAGGCACTCAAGATTCTATTAAGACATAGTCATGGAGTAAGAGAATTTGGCAGACTACGGCGATTGCTCAGGCTCATGCATTGCAACGGAAGCAGCGTCTCATGATTGAAACTGCCGAAAATTCCAAAAAAAGAATTTATAGTTTATTATGCAATTAACATCGTCCTCGCACAATCAATTCTGTGTATAATACATGTGGATATGAGAAATCATCGAATAATGAAGTAGACTTGAAAAAAACTTTTTTTATCAGTAAGTAATGAGTATTTGTTCTTAATGAACACTGCACATAACGAAAGTGTTACACCTAATGACATTTAGATATGCCAATATATGCCCAGATGCTGGCGTTCCTCTAGTATGCGTATGGTGAACAACACTTTGCAAAAACATAAAGCATGAATTCTTCAGTGCATCTAGATCCAAAAATTTAAACTACTGCAGGGGCATGGATTCGATTCCAAATGGCTTTGGTGAGCAAGGTTTTGTGTTTCATTACCATATGACAACAGCAGAGCTGAGAATTGGGCGGTGGCTTGATGACAAGGGCATGATGAGAATGGTTTAATGGAAAGGATAAACAGGGGAACACAGAAAACCCCGTGTCATGCTGTTACCTGCAGCTAAGGTAAAATGCTGCAATGCTTTTGGCAATTGCCCTTGACAGAAAAGTCAGGTTTATGTTTCTTTTATGGGAGGGTCTGCACCAGGTTTTGCCCAAATAACATGTTGTACATATTACAAATAACGCCAAGTACATGTTATAAAAAACACCAGATAAAATGACAACAGACATTCCCGAGGGCACTCTGTTAGCCGTAAGACAAGAAGAGACAATGGAAGGGGTTACAGCCTGCACGATAACGGGCATCAATATTAGCACAACGGTTCACCAACTTTGATCACGGCCAAGCTTATGGTCAAGACGCCATCCATGCAAAGTGAGGAGGAGGGTAAAAAAAAACTTCTCAATATCTTCACCTCAATGGGGCCTAGGCTGCGATGATTGAACGAGGTAACCAGCAGAAAGACGAGCTCGTAGACAATGGCGTGGACTTTGTTTGGAAGGATCTGAAAAACGTGTCAATGTACAGTCACAGATGAATGAAATGCATTAAGAGGTAGAACAGCTTTCACAAGCAATAACTTGAGAGCGCTATCTTGTGCTGGTAATTATGTGATTGCAAAAGGTGCTTCACGACTCACGATAAGCACGCAAGCTGAAATCACATGGATGATATGTGCGCTAAGAAAACAAAAACGAAAGAGCCCATTATGTCGAGCCCTGGCCCGTTCACATTTCAGTCATCCACGACAGTACTTATGATCTAGGACATTTATATATGTCTTGATGGTACACCACTTATCTTTTCATAAGTCCACACATACTAGGTACTAGTGTTCAACTGCCTTTGTTTCGTATGACCTCATTGTCACACACACAGCCTAGCAAAGCCCACTGCCTCACCACTTAGCACTCTCATATCCCTGACAGTGTTTCTGTCACAATTTTCATTTCATTTTTGCTGTGCAACCGTTCTGTACCATTTGTATTCTTATTGTTAATGTCATTTTTCTCTTTTTACATTAATTTCTTGCACGTAAAATTTCATAAGGCCCCACTACCAAATTGTCCTTCTCGCAGCTGTGGTTTTAGGAGCACCCCTAAACCGTGGGCAGCAACAAGACGAGACCACAATTGCAATCACCCAGAAACATACCCCATCCCCAAAGAAAGCGGGGTGCCTCAGAGCATTGTTGAGATAGCCAAAGGCGTCCATCCGAAGGGCTTCCTTTCCCAGTCCAGCCGTCCAAGTGCCCGGCAGGATCCAGGATCGCACTAGCAGCCATGAGAGCAGCAAAGGGCCATGGGCTGGATTCCCACCCAGACAGGACATGCTGCGATCTAGTTGCTGCGAGCAGCCATAAACAGTAATGACGCCACTGTCACAATTGCACATGTGACAAAACAACGTAGCCACTTTCACAGAGAGCACAAGAGAGAGAGAGATAGGGGATACAGGAACGGCAGAGAGGTTAACTAGACTATGTCCAGTTTGCTACCCTACACATGGGGAGGGGAATAAGGGAGTAAAAGACAGAGATAGAAAGCATGAGTGCACACAATACACATGGACAGGACAGCGTATTTACAGGTGATCAATCACTTAATTCAGTTGCCTTCAAGAACTGCAGGAGGGGTCGTATGGCTCTCTGGGCTGACGAACTGTGAGGTCAAGCTCCTGAGATCTTTTCTTTACTGAAAAGCCAATGATGCTCTCATGGCACAGTGGAGATTCCAATGATGTTGGCAAGATTGAGGACAGCAGCACAAGAGGTAATCCACAGTCTCTTATTTTACAAACAAGAAGCATTTAATAGATCTTATATTCCACCAGTTGCCATGGCTAGATTCTAGATCGGCATGCACCTGGAAAATGTCGAAGTCGGACTTCAAAGCCAAAAAGAAAAAAAAAAAACTAGTTAGTGTGAATGAAGCATTAGTCTACGTACAAAATACAGAGCAACCGACATGTTATCAAGCACTGCCTCACCTGCAGTGCATCGGAATCCTTTAGCAGCTGATGGTCCGTCCTGAAAGGAAAAAAAGAAAGCTCAAATTCCCGACTTGACTCTTGACCTAGAGGGCAAAGGATGAAGACGCTCACATGCTCTTCAGGTGACATCGATGAAGCCAGTCGAGATCGAGGCTCTCTACGAGCACAAGGCATTCCAAGTAACTACAACATAAGAGATAGCCATACACAAGCAGGGAAGTTGCATTTTCAAAGTAAAACATTGTGCACGAATGCAAGCTTGAATTATGTGAGGAAAAACTGGTATGGCACAAAGAAGGTGAGGACGAAGTGAAGACACGAAGTGAAGACACGAACTGACAGACACGGGCGTCATACCAGTTTTCGCTTCATCCTCGTCTTCTTTGCACCATACCAGTTTTTTCCTCAAGTAATGAACCAACTAGCTGACCAACAAGCCTTGTTGAATTATGTGGAAGTGTTTCTTCGTAACAATCTCAAAGCTCACTCAAAATGCAACGGATGAAATCCTTCCCATTCGCTTTAGTCAAATGCACGTGTGAAACATCGGAGCTAGATCTCTAACGTGCCCGCTTTACATACCTGATGAGGTCCAACGTAGACCTGTGGCTGTCACCCAAAAGCTTTCTGAAAGAACTTCTCTGGCCAAAGTTGTGCTTCTGTGGGAGAACAGGCAATGATAATAATCACTAATCAAGCTCAATATAATGAAAGTATCCCAAGACAGCAGAGATGCCAAAGCGATTTTACTCAATGATTGAGTTTCATGTTGTAACTCAATAATGTTTCGTGTTTCATGTTGTAATAATTGTTGGGGTTTAACGTCCCAAAACCACGATATGATTATGAGGGACGCCGGAGTGGAGGCCTCTGGAAATTTTGAACCCCCTGGGGTTCTTTAACGTGCACCGAAATCTAAGTACACGGGCCTCAAGCATTTTCGCCTCCATCACAAATGCAGCCACCACGGCCAGGATTCATTGCAAATGTTGCAACGTTGACATTCCAGCAGGTTGAAACTGATCCGTTACATAACGAGGGTAGTGAATCAGATAAGGACAAATAAAGAAAAAACCACAAACGTTTTTAATAGAGCTGTGCGAATATCAAAATTTTGGGTGCGAAGCGAATTCAAATATTGAAGTGTGAGTGCAAATCGAATCGAATATTTTTCTAATATTTCTCGAATATTTCTAGAATATTTTTCGAATACCTCGAAGCGAAACTGCAGTTAGAGAGGATTCCTAAGCATATTCTTATGAGATAGCAACATGAAAGTTTCTTTTCGCTAGGTTGATGAAGCACTGGCAGGGTGGTGTTTCATAGTTTTCTTATCAAGAATGAGGCAATGTAGAGGCCAAATTGTATTTATGTACATGACTTGGTGCAACCAAAGTGTTGCCGACAACACTTTACACGTGGTAGGCAAAGATGTCATTTCCTCAGCCTCTCCTCCTCTATCAACTTCTGTGGAAGCCCAACTGATGTGGCAGACAAGGGTGTGCTCCCTTCAAGTCCGGAGTTCTAAATCTGCCTCGTAGACATCGATATACAAGAACATATGAAATTTTGGATGCTAAAAAGCTTTGACTTCCGATTTTTTTGGACTTCCTGCCCAAATTTCAGGTCCAAAACAGCATTAATCAAGCCTCCACCTCTGCCATATCTTTCATCTCCATGTTGGAACCAGCGTTTTCTTGAGTTGATACATATGCGACCGTAGCAGAGCTTGAAAGGAAGCTTTGCCGCAATACGGGGGTGTGATGAGGTGAAGCATATTGAAAATCTAGGGACCACTTTTAATCGGACGTTGACTGTGTCTTGGCAAAGTTCGACCGTAACGGAGCTTGAAAGGCAGCTTTGCCGCAATACTGGGGTGTGACGAGGTGAAGCATATTGAAAACCTACGGACCACTTCCAATCGGACGTTGACTGTCTCTTGGCAAAGTTCGACCGTAACGGAGCTTGAAAGGCAGCTTTGCCGCAATACGAGAGTGTAATAAGGTGAAGCATATTGAAAATCTCAAGCGGTCACTTTTAATCGGATTGTATTTGTTTTTGGGAAGTTCGAATAGTTCGAATAGAAAAATTCCAGTGCGAATCGAATCGAATAGCAAACCCTACTCGAAAAATATTCGAAATTTCGAATATTCGCACACCCCTAGTTTTTAATGTTTGACTTCTTTGCCCGTCTTCCTACATTCATTTCGTAATGGCTCCAACGTTTCATATTGACACCCAGTTTACGAAAGATGCCGTGGACAGCACAAAAGAGGGGGGGACTTTAGCAATTTTGACCTGCCAGTGCTTTCTGAAATAACAACCAACAAAAAGCCTTTTCATTTCTTTGTTGAGATACAATGCGAGAGATACAATTTCTTGCAAGCTGTTACGACTGGAGTAGGGCCCCTCGGGTGTACAGCGCAGGATAGGAGGTCGTGGCATCCCACCGCTGCCACCACTGTTAGGTATGAGGTATCGTGGCCCATCGCTACCGCCACCTTTAGGTTCCGATGTCGTCCCTCTGGCTCGCTGCTGGGAATACGCGTCGTTGCATCCCTCCTCTGGAACCGCTGTTGGGACTCGGGTTGCGTGGCCGGTGCGAACACGGGTGTGTATCGTGCTCGGAGTAGTCAGTAATGGCAAGGTGAAGAAGGAAAAGATTTTATGTACAACTATTTACATATTTTTGCTACCAGGCAACATGACTGCCAGCCCGACCACGTCGGCTGGTTCGACTCCGTTCGAGTCGTTCTCCTTCTCTGATCTCCTTCTCGACGGACCGGCACGGCCTTAAATCGTCTAGCCGTCCATTGTCCTGTTGACCGTCCGCCGGTCGCAGGTGTTGGGCTCCTATCCAAGTTCTCCAAATTGCGGCGTGCGGCCAGAAGTATCAATTGCGACGCGCTGCCAGAAGCCGCACGCAAGTGTTGGCTCCTATTCAAGTTCTCTAAATTGCGGCGCGCTGCTAGAAGTCTCAATTGCGACGCGCTGCCAGAAGCCGCACGCAGGTGTTGACGTCCTCTTCGTACTTTGACCGTCCGCAGGTGTTGACGGTCTTCTAGTCTCTTGACCGCCCGCCGGCCGCAGGTGTTGACGGTCTTCTAGTCTCCTGACCGTCCGCCGGCCGCAGGTGTTGACGGTCTTCTAACCTGTTGAGCGTCCGCCGGCCGCAGGTGTTGACGGTCTTCTAACCTCTTGACCGTCCGCCGGCCGCAGGTGTCGACCTTTCTCCGAACTGGGATGCGCCGGCATGAGCAACACGCAGGTGTTGACCGAAGTCCAGGTGTTGACTCCTCTCCTGGTGGCCTGATAGCAATGCTCTGGCACACAGCACACAGGTGCTGATTCCTCTCCTGGTTGCCCGAAAGCAGATGCCCAGGCACAACAGCACCCCCGCCGCCAAACAATGCATCAGGAGGACGAGCTGCTCCACGTAGCTCGGCTGAATTGATGCGGCCGGACACCAGGCTCATCCACGGCTCGAGGCGAAGCTCCCAGGATCACTGCTCTCGTGACATTCCACACGAACACTCAGCTGGCACGGACTCGAGGTTCCTGTGGATAAGACGAACTCGACAGGGCAACCATTGTCAAACTACACCCAATGCTGCAAGTGCCCTCCGCACTCCCTCCAATTGCCAGACATGAATGAAACAAATCCTACTGACAACTAACGTTCCCGCTTTAAATAAAACGAGGAGAAGTGCGTATCGCATGGCGACGAGTTCAACAACAGACCTCAATTTCAGGTGTTGTTAAAGAAACAACTACGAGGTAATACAAGAATTGTAATTGTACTATAGCTGCTTAGGCATGGAAGGTAAACAACCAAGGAAGCCAACGGAAGCTCAAAGGCTTCGCTAAATTCTCACTAAACGCTCCCAGCGTAAGCGTAACACACTAAGAACACAACATGGTTCTACTAACTATGAACTGAAATTGAAAATAAAGCTTGCACGCTCCACATAACACAATGTTGAACTACCTTTTTCGTTAAATGCTCACGCTAACTAGTACAAAAACAAAACACAACCTACAGCTAGCTCTGTTGAAACAATTTTCAACTACCACGCTAGAATATTACCCTCCAAAATATAGACACTACATAGGTCAAAATTACTGCCTCTACAGTAAACACAAACAAGTAACATTCGGTTACGCTCGACAAACACCACTCTTTCACAATTAGCGGTCGTACAAATCTTTACTCACGGCTAACGTGTATTATTTTACGCCGACAACTCACTCCCATGCGGGTCACTACTTCCGCATGTTATTCTTAATATTGTGCCACTAAAGCTAGACATGTTCTCGTGAGCACTCTGTCACGCTGCACCCACATCAGGAACTGAATTCGCAAACGACATCCGTAATTGCACGTACTAGTGCCACTGCGAGCTTCTACTCCGCGGATGTACCACTAACCTAGCTCTACTCTTGCGGTCACAATTTT
This sequence comes from Rhipicephalus sanguineus, assembly GCF_013339695.2. Taxonomy (NCBI): domain Eukaryota; kingdom Metazoa; phylum Arthropoda; class Arachnida; order Ixodida; family Ixodidae; genus Rhipicephalus; species Rhipicephalus sanguineus. The sequence continues at coordinate 151,116,593 of NC_051181.1, read as the reverse complement.
TACAAACAACCGAGCGACTCGTTATAACCTTTCCTCACTACATAGAACGCACGCGAAAAAAACAAAAAAAAAACAAACAAAAATAAATTTTTGCGTGGCTCTACCAAAACTCGCACAAAGCCTAGCCTTGCCTATCCTTCTCGCAAGCTCTCAGCTTACCGCCTAAGGTTCCGCTATCAACTCGTGGGACACCTTGACTTACTAGGGAGCTCCCGAACGGCGCACACAAAGCCCTGCGCCGGCCTTTCGTGTAACTGCGCACGTGTCATATGCCAACCGCTTGCGGGCTCCCGCCAAGTGACGGAAACAGCAGGCCTCAAACGCCAACGCTAACTCAGCGCACGCCACCCGAGAACTGCCCAATGTTTCCTTGCGTCCACGCATGACACGCAATGGAAACGCCACAAACTCTTTTCATAGGCAGCTGACGTAACCCTATTCAAGGCGCTCATCTCTTAAAGCCCTTGACTCGCTCTGATGCGTGTCACTAACCTTCCGATAGCTAGCTGCACAACGCATATCGGCTAACAAACAAAACCAAAGAGCGCTAAAGAAAACAAGGTTAAATAACAGTTAACTAAGCTATCAACACTCGCGGAAATATCAAGGAATATAATTACGAACCAAAATCAACACTCAAAATTCCTTCCAACAAATCCGGAGTCGATATTCCAGGAAAAGCTAACAGCTGTCCTCAACAACTTTTCAGGCGCACTCGCGGTGGTCGCGCCCGGAAGGCTTTTCTCGACAAGCGGGGTGTACGATACGCCTGAAGGTTAATTACACCCTCGTCGAGCCTCACTACTTTCCCTGTAGCGGACTTTTCTTTGTCGCCTCCTGCCACCTCGCGAAGGTCACCGGCCTCGCGGTGTCGCACCTGTTTCAACGTTCCTCGAAAGGAACAACGGGGAGTTCTTTTACCCACTGACCCTTTCCGCGAATCATGCGCTTCTCTTTTCTTTTTCTTTCGGCGGCTTGGACGCCTGCGATCTCGCACCTGATCCGACGCTCTTCGAAAAGAACAACGGGAAGTTCCTTTGCCCGCCGACTCTTTCCGCGAATCATGCGCTTCTCTTTTCTTTTTCTTTCGGCGGTACGGGCGCATGCGGTAGAAACCTGTCCCTGACGGCAATCGCACTTGTCTTGCAATTTCGCGCCGACTTTTGAACTTCTTTCTCAACCGCGTCGCGACCTTTGTCGCATTTCTATCTTTCGGACGCTTTCTCCCTTTCGCACGCTTCTTGGTGCAGACTTTGGAGCATTCCGTCCGCCTCCGATGCTCATCAACATGCTCCTCAGCTGTCTCGCGCTTACTGTCTTGATGATTGCGCATCAATTCCTCCTCTGACCGATTCCGCGAACCATGCGCCACTCTCCTCCTGTTCTCTTGGTGGTTCAGACGCGTGCTGTAGAAACCGGTCAACAATGACAATCGCGCCCCTCTCGCAATTTCGCGCCGACGTCCGAACTTCTTCCTCAAACGCGTCGCGACCTTTGCCGTATTTCTGTCTTGCGGACGCTTTATTTTTGCACGACTCTTTGTGCATACTTTGGGGCCTTTGTCACGATACCTATGTGCGCGACACCTCGTTGCGCTCCTGCCTCTACACGGCAGTGAAAAAGATGAGAACAGACGGAAACCTCGGCGCCTGAATCTCATGGACATTCGCTTCCTCGCGATGTGCTTAGCGCACAATCTAGATCCCCGCGGGAACTTGGGACGTTTCCCAGCACGCCTTTTTGGGAATTCTGGCCAAGCCTTCAACTTGGCGTCTCGAGAGATGCGGTCGTCGCGTTCTGCTAGCGCTTTAGCACGCTTACCGCTACTAGTCTCTTTTGCGTTCCCCTTTTTCTTTCGCCGGCGCCTTTTCCTCACTGAACGGCTCGGAACGCTGGCAGCTTCGACGCACGCGCGCGCAAGTACGCTGCCTTCGATATTCATCGCCAAAATCTCAGGCGGCTCAACTAGCCTATCCTCGGTGTCGTCGCTAGGTGTCCTTACTTCTGACATAGCGACAGTCTCGACACTCTTTAACTCAGTTAGCTCGCCCTGAGATGTCTCTCTAGCTTCGGGTGATCTATCACTATCCTGGATAGCCCCTTTTCTCAGGCCTTCGAAGGCAACCTCGGCGTCCTGCGCTTCGCGACGTATCTCGACCTGTTGGTCTCCGCGGCGCGCCTCGTCTTGCGCCTTACGACGCGCCTCGTCCTCACGCGCCTCAGCTTCTCGCGCTATGTGAAGTGCCTCTTGTACTCGCGCCTCTTTCGCTTTTCGAAGCGCCTCGTCCGCTCTCGCCCATCGAAGCGCCTCAGCCTCTCGTTTTCTCTGATGCGCCTCCTCTTTAGGGCCTTGTGACGCGCCTCTGCGTCCTGAAGCGCCTCGCGACGGGCCTCAGCCTCCTGTGCCTCGCGACGCTTCCCGACCTCTTGGTCTCTGTGGCGCGCCTCATCCTTTCGCGCCTCGGAGCGGCTCAGAATACTAGACGCCTCGTCCCTCGTACTCGCATGTACGGAACTCTGTGGAGTCAAAGCTCCAAACGGCTGAACTGAGCTACCCTCGCGGTCTTCGTCAGTTATGTCCTGTGACTGAACGACAGCCGCGACGCTCTCTAAGCTAGTCAGCTTGCTCTGAGGAGTCTCTTCCATTACTGGGGCTTTATCACTGCCCTGCAAAGACCTCTCTCTTGGGCCTTTGCATTCGGCCGAACCTACATTACCCCACTGGCTGAACAACGTATCCTTAACCTCAGTTACTTCCTGCAGGCCGTCTGACACTAAGGCTAAAACTGAGCCTTTCCCACGTCCGAGGCACTCTGCGTGCCTGTTGGCCATCTTTCCTCTTCCCCCATGCGTGCCCTCGTCCGATGTCCTAGCTTTGCGCGCGTGACTCAAACGCTGTCTGAATGCTTTTGCTGACAAGCGACATTTTCGCAACAGCGCCTCTTTGACCTTGTCATACGATACAGCGTCCTTCCTATTGAGTCTAGCTATAACATCGGCGGCCTCGCACGGAAGAAGAGTTAGCAACTCTTGTGGCCAACTTTCGAGGGAGAATCCTGCCTTCTCGCACGTTCGCTCAAAATTAACAAGAAAGAGCGCGATGTCCTGGCCAATTTCGAACGGCTGCAAAAGGTCTTCCATCTTTACCGCCTCCCTCACTATGGAAACCTGTCTTGCGGCGGATATACGAAGTTCCAGCTCCCTTAGGTTCAACTCATGTTCCTGCTCGGCAGCTTTCTCTTTATCCCTTTCCTCCTTTCTAGCTCGAATCTCCTCATGAGCTTCCTGGGCCTCCTCGACAGTCACCTTCTCTGCCTCCATAATCGGGAGGATCTGTCGTTTCCGCTTGGCCGAGCCAACCGAAATGCCCAACTCCTTGCAAATTTCAAGGAGGTCCTGCACACTGAACTTGTCCATAATGACACTACACTCCGCCTCGCCTACCCTCTACTGAAACTAAGCGGTCAGACCATCCAATTCTTGGCTGACCAAACAAAGTTACAAGTCTGCAACAAAACCTGCTAACAAAGACTTAGGCTAGCTAGGTCTGGCAATAAGAGAGGTAAACTTCAGGCACTCACCACACCAGGGTAGCTGACGCTGGCCGATCCCACCGAGCTGCCATCCACTGTTAGGACTGGGGTAGCGTCCTTCGGGTGTACAGCGCAGGATACGAGGTCGTGGCATCCCACCGCTGCCACCACTGTTAGGTATGAGGTATCGTGGCCCATCGCTACCGCCACCTTTAGGTTCCGATGTCGTCCCTCAGGCTCGCTGCTGGGAATACGCGTCGTTGCATCCCTCCTCTGGAACCGCTGTTGGGACTCGGGTTGCGTGGCCGGTGCGAACACGGGTGTGTATCGGGCTCGGAGTAGTCAGTAATGGCAAGGTGAAGAAGGAAAAGATTTTATGTACAACTATTTACATATTTTTGCTACCAGGCAACATGACTGCCAGCCCGACCACGTCGGCTGGTTCGACTCCGTTCGAGTCGTTCTCCTTCTCCGATCTCCTTCTCGACGGACCGGCACGGCCTTAAATCGTCTAGCCGTCCATTGTCCTGTTGACCGTCCGCCGGTCGCAGGTGTTGGGCTCCTATCCAAGTTCTCCAAATTGCGGCGCGCGGCCAGAAGTATCAATTGCGACGCGCTGCCAGAAGCCGCACGCAGGTGTTGGCTCCTATTCAAGTTCTCTAAATTGCGACGCGCTGCCAGAAGCCGCACGCAGGTGTTGACGTCCTCTTCGTACTTTGACCGTCCGCCGGCCGCAGGTGTTGACGGTCTTCTAGTCTCTTGACCGCCCGCCGGCCGCAGGTGTTGACGGTCTTCTAGTCTCCTGACCGTCCGCCGGCCGCAGGTGTTGACGGTCTTCTAACCTGTTGAGCGTCCGCCGGCCGCAGGTGTTGACGGTCTTCTAACCTCTTGACCGTCCGCCGGCCGCAGGTGTCGACCTTTCTCCGAACTGGGATGCGCCGGCATGAGCAACACGCAGGTGTTGACCGAAGTCCAGGTGTTGACTCCTCTCCTGGTGGCCTGATAGCAATGCTCTGGCACACAGCACACAGGTGCTGATTCCTCTCCTGGTTGCCCGAAAGCAGATGCCCAGGCACAACAAAGCATAAAAGATTAATTACTTTGCTTTTTGATGATAACAGTTTGGGATGTGTACCAAGTGCAATGCAACTTTGGAGGTGAAAAAAAAAAAAGACAACCTACGTCACCGAAGCATGATATGATGGACGTCTCGTGGTACCTAACACCACCATTGCATAAATAGACACACTACGTCTATGCTGCCGAAAACCGTGTCCTTTCCACTCTCGTCCCGACAAGACAAGAGGGAAAAGCAGGCACCCAGTGTTTTCGAAAGAAGCATACGATAGGAAAAGTCAATTTCTAAGCTTTTGACGAGACAGTCGTTATCCTCTTCAGATGCGACGTGTCCACATTTGTGGACACAACTAGTTTTTATCACCTTCGTCAATCGGTGGCTGAGAAAAATCAAAAGACATTGAGCTTCAAATAAATTGAACATATTAAATTGAGCATATTAAATGTCTTCATTTAACCTGAACATGCTGTGTACTGCCCCAAAATGACCACTTTGCTAAAGGCACTACTACCATGTTTGACGAGCCCGTACCTGAAACACGTCGAGTAGCTGAATTATGTTTTCCAGCTTCGGCTGTATGTCCTTATAGTAGAGAAGGACAATCTTTAGAAGTTCGCACTGAAAGGAATGGCAAGTGAAAAATAGAGAACACCAATAGAATGCGAGATTAAGTGAGAGAGAGAGAGAGAAAGCAGGTGACATGCTTGAGAGCACTCACTTGTTCCTGCAGAGTGTAGTTGACCCACTGACCGATTAGGGTGTTAGTCTGAAATTAAGAAAATTTGTTGTCTCAAATGAAATTGTGCAGCTCAGTACTGAAGACAGTCTTCAGTACAACTGAAGCCCAAATTAAAAAAAAAAAAACAGTCCGTGAGTAACAACTGTCCCACATGCGTTGTTGTGTTCATTGGTTTAATTGCAAAAGAACCTTGCATTTTCTGCTCACCACTTCTTTCTCTTTACATAAAAGGCTAAACTTTGAAAACCCTGGATGAAAATAGTGAGAAGTTTTAAAGCACCTACAATAATTTACTCCTTATAACACTTGGTTGCAATCCAGTTACGGAGCCCCGAAGGTGGATCTCTTATGACATTGTGATGCACTGGCTCGATTTGTACCCGAAGTTTCATGGAGAACATATGTTGCACAGCCCTCCTTTTCTTTTAATGCTTTTTACGAGCAACGTTGTCACGATTGCCCTTACCACTGCATGATGTTAGCAGATTCTGCTGCATGCCAGGTCACGATGGTAATGCCGATAAAGGCAAGTATGGAATTCAGAGACACTACTTCAGCATCAAATTACAATATCTTACGCAGCAGGCCCTTCCCAAACTTTATCCTTTACAATTGTCATTCTTTCAGACGTAGTAAATAAACACACAGTCATTTTTGCACAACCGGAAAAGATGCATCAGCGTGCTCCTTCAATCTTTCATCGAGCTGAAAAAAAGTTCTGCGTGCATGCACTGCAAAATTTCTGCTTTGTTATTACGGATAGATGTGTGTGTCATAGAAACTACTACAGGCCAAAACTTTTCCATTAGAGGACATGTTATCTGTTATCAAGCTATGCAAGATTACACCTTTTCGTAAATCTTGTGCCCCGGGCACCTGTGTCCTCAAGAAACTACCCGTAGCCTTTGCGACCACTTAAGGGGAGACCCTGCTTCTGAAACATGTTTCTTGTTTTTGAGCGTATCATTATGAAACTTTCACAGCTTATGTATTTTTATGTGCTGATTTCAAACATGCAATTATTGTTCTAATACAATATGTAGTTTTGAAACTATTAAATAGTTTTTGTATTGTTAGCAGCAGGCTTTATTTCTAAACTGTGAGAGTTATCAAGCAAATCAGCCTATCGCAATAACCTGGAATCAATGCTGTATGCAATAAGGCGAGAATGGATGTTCTAAGCCCATTTGAACAAAAGTTATGGTACGTTGAACATTCCCAGCTTGATCCCAGTTTGACCGAGCTCGAAATCGCTGACTTGCCGAGTGTTCAACGTACTATAACTTTTGTTCAATTGGGCCTAGAACATCCATTCTTGTTTTATTGCAAACAGTATTCATTTCAGCTTATTGTGATATGCTGATGTGCTTTATAACTCCTACAATTTATAAATAAATCTTGCTCCCAACAATATACATGAAATATTTGATATTTTGAAAACAGCATAGTGTACTAGAAAAATAATTGCATATTTGAAATCAGGACATAAAAATACATAAGCTGCGTAAGTTTCATAAAAATGTACTCAAAAACAAAGAAATATGTCTCCGAAGCAGGGTCCCCCCTTAAGGCCTTCTTTCTTTTCAAAAAGGCTGTGAATTGTCAAATACATAGAACATGGCACAGATGCACTGTATCATAATGCATGAAACAGTTTGTTGTCCTGAAAAATGAAGAGGAACAAGAGCACGAGGCACTTGGCTCCCGAAAACTGATGTTGGCTTACCATGTAGGGTCCATGAGACTCCCTTGTTGGTGGCTGAGTATCAACTATCAAGTTCAGTTGCTCAATGATCTGTGGCGGCAAGTAATTACGTATCATCAGTTGTCCAGAAGCTTCAGAAGCCAAATACCAGAGCAAGTCATGGCCATCACAACACCCAAAACATATCTACCACGCATTGTAAGTGTGACGAGCTTTATTATAAATGTGTTCACAGACACCTTTTGTTCATTAAACCCCCACCAGGCACATAAAAATTTTTCTGAACAGTCCTACAGCTCAAACACACTAACAATTTCTGTTAATTCAACCTCCATTAGGTACATAAGATTTGTTTCTGTTAAGTGATATCAAACAATATGAAAAAGCTTGACAGCCTTCCATATATCTTGAACACGACTGAATTGGGAACGAATTCAGAGGAACCAATCTTAAATCAAAGGAAGTTCGTAATATTAGAATTTACACAGGTGTTGTGAACTTTAACTATTTACAATTATTGCCATGTCGAGAACCAGAACTGTCAAACATTTACAATCTGGGTTTGAAGTGCAGTTTTTATGTAAGCTAATAAAACCTTATTAAGTGCTTGTGCAAACCAAATCGCTAGATGAATTCATTTAATGTACGAGAGTTTAAAAAAATAAAGGCATGTGCCAATGTACAGAGAGAAATTCAAAAAATATACATATTCTGTGACCAGCCGACACCATTAAAAACAAAGAACAAAAAAAGAGGACCTATTACTTCGTTTACTGCTGCAAGTGCTTTTTGATTCATTGTAAACATGATTTATGAAACTGTAAAGCAAAAAAAGATTCTAAACTCAAAGTGATCAAAAGTGGAATTAGCACCTTTTTGATGATTATCTCATTTTCATTGAAGCGCTCCAAAAATCCATCAAATAATTTCTGAAAAGGAACAAAGCTCACGTTAGAGAAAATGCCCTGCAATCAAAAACGTTAATGTACAAAAATTAACTCTACTTTCAAGTTTACAGTCTCGCTTTCAGTTTCGAGAGTGCAAATAACTTTATACGTTCCCATCAGAATACTGTTAGTCAACACATGTTGAACGCACTTGTGTTTATGCAATGTTTCTTGGATGTGGCATTTATAATGTTGCTACAAAACAGTAAAAGTAGCTCTTACCACATACTCGTGAGAAGGGTTCTGCCAGTGCTCAAGAATGTATCTCAAACAAAACAGGCTGAACAGGCGTTCCATGCGATAGTAGTTCCACACCTGCCAGAGAAAAAAAAGTTTAACATTTTAAACATCTTGAAAAGAAACGAGGAACGGAAAATTGGGTCGTAGCAAAACTTGGTAGCATGTAGACGAAAAAAAAAAAAGTTACCTCGTTTAGTATGTGTGGTATATTCCGCTCACTCGCCACTGTTGCCTTTAGTAATGAAAAAAAAAAAAAGGAATCGTAAGTCAGCAGTGTACGCTAAGAAATCAGAGCTCTACGTTTTGGGGAATTTGCCTTCGAAAGAATGCGCACGCTGACGCGCTTATACGAAATGTCCAGAAAGAACACGCGGTTACCTTCAAGTCATCCGGGGTACCTCGATACTCGTAGGTCAAGTAGGCACAGAACAGCTCGTAACTGCACTGTTTGTCCAATCCCTGAAATAAACTGGTTTGTTGACATCTCACGTATACACACACACACAAAAAAGCAGCAACTTCGTAATGAGCTTAATTTTTTAAAAGGACACACTCTACTTTCACTTACGAGAAGAGTGCTAAGCTTGGAAAGCAGTTCTTGATTAAAGCTTTCGGGTACAGTCGTCTTCGATTTCCTAGGCCCCCACAAGGAAAAAAGTGACATAGTTCGATTAGCAACAGTGAGTAATGGAACGACAAGCACATTACCTTTGCTCGGTGAAGTAAAGGAGTCCATTGAGAACTTGGTCGGCATTTTTCGTCAGCTCGATGCCAATCAATTGCTATGGAAAGTAAGCAGAGAGGAAGTAAACAGTGGTGTTACACCACTCAGATGCGATGTGACAGCCCAGAAAGGCTACTTACGTTTGATCTGAGATTAGTGTTTCCGGAAATGATGACCCACAGGTCCTTGATCGATCTGCAAAAAGCCGATTTATCCATTTGCACGCCACGAGCATCCACGCCGGCGTGAGTCGAACGCTTATAATTTGCCCCTAGTGCCAGTAAGTACAACAACGTTACAAAGAAAAGGAAAAGTTACGATTTATTTACGCCTTCGTCGACATACTGACGGAAAATTAAGCTTGACTTGGCACATTTGTAATGCAGTTTACACAGAAACCGGCCAAAGCGAAGAAAAACATCACGCACCTTTGAATGTCCGCCATCACACAAGCAAAAAGAAGTCAGTGGAGTGATGACATGAGCAGTGCTACCTTTACCACCTGCCTTCACTACCGCCGCAACGCTGCCTCTCTTAATTAAAGTCAAATAAGGGCGTAAGAACTGCCATTATGACGGTGTTAATGCGTCTGGAGCAGTCTGGAGTAGGTTTATTTGACAGCTAAATAACAATGCTCGAATAACATTTTACCTGCTTTACCTGCTTTAGCGCGAGCGGCTTCAGGACGGTTATATGGCCATCATTGATCTATACGAAATGTACAAATATATCTTTAACTTTGGTTACTAAATTATGTTTCGGCATGTCATAAGATTTGAAAGTTAATTTATAAACAATATTTAAGCGCTTCAGTTTTTTTTTATCAGGCCCGGAGTGATCTTTACAAGTGCGGGACGTTGTTGGTTGCGGGACCACGAAACTGGCCGCTTCTTGCATTTTGCTGTCTGCGCTGTTGCTTATGTGGCAGCTTGCCGCTCCCTGCGCCGGCGGCGCGACAAATATTGACAGGTGATAAGCGCAGCTACTCTTCGTCCGTTACATCATGGAGCGCCTGTACCACGCTTCCAACAGCATCGTGGAAGATATCCACCAGTGCTTCAAGAGGTATGAAGTCTCGGTTGGCGAGGAAGCGCAGCGTATCGAGGGCGTCATTCAGGAAAAAATCAACGAGCTATCTGCCAACTGCGAACGTCTGGGCATTTTGGCGAACAAGGAACCAGTGTCGCGTCGACAGCACGCAAAGATGAGAGTGGACGAACTCAGGTACGAGCAGAAGCACCTTCAAGCGGCGTTGGGAAACTTGCAGCGGCGTCGGTTTGAACGAGAAGAGGCCCTTCAGTGCCGAGAAGAACTGCTGTCCAAAAAGTTTTCTACCAACGACGCCCGTGACACGGCCATTAACATCGACGAGTCGTTACAGTTCCATTCCAGGGCTCAGTCGGCCAACAAAAACGTGGACGATTTGATTGGTAGCGGCACCAGCATACTTTCCAACCTGAGGGAGCAAAGGACAACGCTCAAAGGTGCGCACCGCAAGATTCTCGACGTGGCCAACACGCTCGGAATGTCCAATACGGTGATGAGGATGATCGAGAGGCGAACTTACCAGGACAAGTTCATTCTTTTCGGTGGAATGTTTGTTACCTGTGTCGTGATGTTCCTCGTGGTGAAGTACCTTACGTGAGACGTCGCACGAGTGTTTTATTTAGAAGGTGCTTATCGAAGTTTAACCAAATTATTATCAAGCAGAAATAAAGACTCTTCGTATCAAATTTTTTTTATTGCAAAATGACTGTGTCAAAGTACTCTGCAACTCTTTAACTGTACGACTGCATCACTGGTTGAGCTTCTTTTTGAGGTTCTCGGTGACTGCTTCGAGGAACTCCATTGTGTTGAGGAAGTCGCTCTCTTTGACGCTGAAAGAGGTTCAAGAAAAGGTCAGATTATTTTCACAGGAGCATAACTGTACAATTATGCAACTCCACGTGCAACTTGCATGTCACTATATCCAGTGCTTAAAAGTGCAATACATGTGCACGGTGCTATGCACAAAGTGAACCCTTGCAACCTTGTATAAACTAGCAGCATATATACAGTGTTAGGTTTAATTCCATCCTCACTTCTTTATTCCGTGGATGCATCCTGCCAGGTCTTTGGTCATCTTGCCAGACTCTACTGTTTCGACGCAAGCTTTCTCGAGTGCACTGCAGAACCTGAAATTTAAGAAAAAAACGGTGTCAATTCCGAAGTTGTCGAACGTACACTATTAATCAATATTTTGCAGCCCCAGCTGAAATGCTTGGTGCAAAAATACGCAATTCTCTTTTACTTCTGTTCCGTGCTGAATACTTTCGACCTTGGTTTGTGTCAAAAGACGCCCCGCCCATGTCAGACGTATCAATCTGTTTTTGTAGCAGGTGACAAAAATTGAGTAAAGTAACTGAAAGAATGAGCGTATCGGGTCGGGTGCCTGTACCATCTACGCATGTCGCTCAGTTCATGTGTACTGTAACACTGCTAGACAAATCATTTGTGTAGAAGTTTTATACATAACAGTGAAATCATAAGCAAGCAAAGCCAGGTAAATGAAACACCTGACAAGGGCCAGATAAAACTTTTGGAGGCCTTACTTTTATTTGCAAGATGAAGAGAAGTTTCTTCAAGGAGCAGTGCAAAAATTGACAGGACATACAGAAGATGCACACAGCGCCGTTCTTCTGTATGTGACAGTATGTCCCATCTTTTTTTGTGATGTTTCTTGAAGTACACTCAAACCTCGTTATAACAAAGTAAATGAATATTCTTGTCATAGCTACAGTATTACAAATAAATGTTTATAACGAATTTTCGGATATAACGAAGTTATTTTCGTGGCAGATGCGACTGTTATAATGAGGTTTGGGTGTATGTGCAACTAACAAGCCCAACTATCTACACTTTCGAAGAGAAAAGCATTGACTAACGTCCTATACATTATACATACAACATTACAGATAATGGAAAGTACCTTTGATAACAGATTTGACAGCTGGGCTAGTTGGTCTCGATTCATCTCTGAACTGCCTGTACAGTGTATGATACAGCACGAATGACAGCGCTGTCCGTGTATGCTTCTATGCCGTCCACATATGCCAGCCCTGGCTAACCTCCCTGCCTTTCCTTTATCCTTCTCTTCCTATGCCGCTCACATTCCATCTTGCGCTGTACATGTCATTTCAAAGAGGAACCTTTGAGTTTGCTCTTGTCTCAACATTTCAATTTTAGGATAAATGTACAAAACAAGGGGGGAAAACAAACAATGCCTGCTCAGATGCTACAAGAAAATGGTCAGACATAGGCTGTTTTGCTGATTAGTATTACCTTGGCTCTTTGATAGGTCAGAGTTGACAAAGGCTGGCTTACATGCCTACTGTTCCATGCGATATGGTAAGTGACCATAAATTTCTCTACCACTCAGATGTATGCTTTGCACAGCATGTGCAATTCACTAAAGTGCAGGCAGCAACCTCATTTCTTGCAGTGGACCAGTGCCATTCGCTGTATGACGATAAATGGCATCCAACAAAGCTGAGCTATGCTCAAGATATCCCGTAGGTTCTACTGAATAGTGTAGGTTAAGGAGATACAGAATACATAAATTTAAGAAGCTATGTAGATGCCATGCACTTTGCATGTGGGAATTGATGTTGTTATACAGAGTGATTTTCTGGCAATAGTGTACCAGGCATTGTTTAAGAGTTCAGTCATGAACTACCGTATGGAACAAAGGGTCTGTGCATGGCAAACATATGTGTGACAATAGCAGCAAGGTGGCGGTACTTACAAGTGATTTGCTGTAATTGAGTTAAAGTTATAAGGAAGCGTGGTCTAATGTCTTTTTGCTCATCTCCAAGGCAGTATGCTCTAACACAGCATCTGCACAGCGCTATGCATAACTGCTTTGAGGAAAGGACAGGGGAAAACGTCTCTATATGTCAAAGGTTATGCACTGTAACGCAGTACCTGAAAGCATTAGCCAGTACAACAGAATGAGGATAAGCTGATGCTTTAGGCTTGCAAAAGCAACTTGCTGCATTTTGCAATCAACTTAAACAACTATAGCTGACGTTGGCACAAGTAGAGCAATAGGGATATGCATGTGTCTGTGGCTAAATGGTAGAGCATCAGGTTTCCGAGCCTGACAGTTCCCAGTTCAGTCCCACCAGTGAACACAAATTTTATTGTTACTGAAGAGGCCTGCAACAAGGCGGAACAAGAACCTACCACACAGTGCTCGCTATATATAGCGAGAATACCTTGCACATAAATTTCTGGACAGACTCCAGGAATTTTAATGCGATCAACAGTTCTGATATTTGGTCTGAAAGTTCGAACAAGTTTATGGTAGCATATGCTCACTGGTGGAGGTCAGTGTTGTTGTCCAGCTTGGCCCTGTGATCCAAACCTCGTGTCCACGCAAAGATGCTTGCAATGGGATTTGTGCTAGTCTTTTTGCCCTGCGAAAGATCAAGTGGGTTAAGAATCAACAACGTCATGTAGGTCATGCATCACTGAGTCATTGGCTTTTTTGGATGCACATAGCCATCTAACTGCAGCTTATCTTTGTGCCATTCCAAGTAGCAACTGCTTTTAAACGAGTTTTTATTTCATTTTTCCTCAGCTCGATTCCCTTTATATTTCATGCCATGGTGCACACACTGCTTCATGTCTGGTTTCTTACAGCGAAACTGTATATAACACAGCCAGTTGTATATCTGTATGCAGAAAACTACCTGGCAGCCTCTAAGGTGCGAGGGAAGAAACTAATGCAGAATATTTTGTTACCAGTGCTGGGATTTGAACCCGGGCTCCCACACTCCGAAGGCAACTTAACCACTGGGCTACACACCCACACTTGCATAGTGTGAATATATTTCTGAACAATACGAACATCATAAGGCCTTCATATTTTGATTTAAAAAAAAAAAAAGGCTGACATTGTCCCTGAAAAAGTGTCTTCCCAGCGATGCATTTGTTTTTAAAAGTGTAGCTGACTTTAAAGGGGTGGGTGTAGGCTTGGGTGTTGTAAGATGGCTTTCCGGCATCGTGTGTTGAAGTGAAGCCTACCCATAACCTCAATGGTGGTGTCATCGTCGATGTGTCGCAGTAGGCTCTGCACATTGGTTTGAATGTTGATGGGCACATTCACAAACTGGCCTTTCATACCAAACTGGTCTCTGCCATGTCACCTATGTGCCATGTGCTAAACAGCATTGCTGGTCATCCATTTTCACACATTGAAATGGCTTCTCGATTTTATCTTAATTGAAGGCCTTAAATCTCCACAAGTGTTATGCATTCTGGAAATGAATTTTATTTGCATTAACATTTGGGTCACATTCTGCAATTGTACGGTTCATTTTCAATTCTTTACTCATCTTTTGCTGCACTGAGTAACCAGTTCTTGCCAACAAAACAGTGGGGTGCCGGCAGTGACGAAGGACAAAAAGATGGGAGACCGAAACACATTACACAATACGGTGAACCTATTTTAGCCATGACAAAAAGGGAGGGCATGAGCATAGAACACAACAGTGTTTCAATGACCACAGATAACCAACTCGCCCAGCTGCGAAGCACAATCCCCATCTTCTACATACTCAAGGCACAGTGAAATATTGTACTTACGCGTAACAGCGTGTGAAACAAAGGAAGAAGAGAGAAAGAGGGATTGGTTATCTGACACCAACTTAAATGCCCCACTGAAACTCAAGCTTACATCAATGTCTGGCAATGGCCTACCACCAGTTCTCGTTTCCTGAAAATGCACATGGTTTGGATGCCCGAATTTAGCACATGAAATGACGACGGCACAAGGTGTCCTCATACGTTATAATTATGAAACAAGTTCAGCACGTAGTTCTCAGCTGTTGGACAAACCTTTTGATGTTCTCGGTAATGCCTGGTAACTGTTCCATGTGCCGCCTCAGCTTCAACTGTCTTTCCGTCGGGGCAAACCAAGACGCTTGTCATGAGACCAAGAGAACCATACCCTGTTGAGCAAGAACATGTGAATATGCTGATCAATGTATATGCAGCCATTTAAATTTCACAAGTCTGCATGTTTAAGAAGCATTTCAAAACTATGCTTTAGAAGAGCCCACAATCTGGAGTGCATGCACAGTTTATTAACCATGATTTGTCGACGCATGAAGCACACAAGCAGCAGCAAACTTGGAGCAACAGAGATTGACAAGCAACACACTGCTTTTCAATCAGACTTTTCCGACAAATTTGTTATTGCCAATTTAACTTGCTTCAGCAAAATGTCTGAAACAACTTGCTCAATGCACATGTCGTTGTGGTGTACTATATCATCATCGGAAGCTTCCAAAGATAGTGTCAGAGATGATGTGTGAAACTTTCATCCGAACAGAATACCTTTCGTAAAACTCGATGAGGCATTTTAAAACTTGCGCAACAAGCCTAAATTCACGTTAAGAAAAATTTTTGAGGGTCAGCAGGTTTCTGTAAGAACGATGAGCCGAGCTTGCCAATTAATTTTTGCTGAAATATGCAACCAATGAGGAAAGTCTGTGAAGGCTTCCTCCTCCACTTTTGAGTTTAAAGAAATTGCTGTGTGTCTAAACTTGCTAATATGACCAAAATATGCACGAAGGCTAGCAAGCAGTGGCTGAATGAAAAGCTGCTGCTTTTGTTACTGTTAACTACGTTTTTGGACAAGATGAATGTTCAGGACCTGTTGCAAGTTCTTCCTAGTGTCCATTTCTTGCTGAATATGTAGTGGCTTGTCACAAATCCAGTTTTATAGCAGAAAAGAGCCTTACAGTAGTTTTTAAAAGAAAATGTTACATATATCTTATTGTAGGAATATGCTCGAATGGAAATTCATTCCAGTTTTTAGGACACAGGACTGTACTGGAGTGTAGTGCAGGAAAAAAACAGTATTCTGTTGTTACGTGCACAATATGCTTTCTTTTTATGAATGTGCTGCGCTTGCACCGTGTGGATTTTCACGGAACCTATTTGTCCACATGCCAGGAAGGGCAAAACATGCTTGTCATTCAAGAAAGTTATTCAAGAAAATGGATTTAGGAACACGACATTCTGAATTACACATGCAGGGCGACAGCTGCAACTAGTTCCAGAGAGGTTCTCCTTTGCTCCAATACACCCAAACCTCATTATAACAAAGTCACACCTGCTACGAAAATAACTTCGTTATATCCAAACATTCATTATAAACATTTATCTTTAACACTGTGTCTATGACATGACTATTCTTTATTTACTTTGTTATAACTGATAATTCGTTATATCCATGTTCGCTATATCGAGGTTAGAGCGTATATACAATAAACTAGGCAGGAAATATTCCCAGCACTCTCCTTTCATTTATTATCTTATTAGTAAATGCCAAGTAACCTTGAGCAATGATGTCTGACTGGACGTCTCCGTCATAGTTCTTGCAGGCCCAGACGAAACCGCCAGAGGACTTGAGCACCTGAGCTACCATGTCGTCGATAAGACGATGCTCGTACCACATTTTTCTTGCTTCGAATTTCTCCTTGTATTCCCTGCAAAGTGGAAGGTACGTTTAATTAAAACGAATTGCCAACTAACGCTCCTGAACTCAGGTATTCATGCAGCAGCAATTGTAGGTTATAATGAGAAGGATAATAGAGTGAAGCCTTTGTATTGAAGATATGAAACTTGGAATGCCATCAAGTGTACAGTGCAATGTTTGTTTCAATATAAGAACTTCACCTGAGGAAGAACTACAACTTAATCATCTACAGACCATGTGAATGCACTTGCATTATTCTGCAAGGAATTTCTGTACTTAGCAGCTGTTCCTCTTGTTAAAAACATAATATGCAAGTAACCATGCCCAATAGTTTTAAGCATATGTTTTTTTTTATACATTTCAATGAAGCTGGAGATGTTTGACTGGCTGTTCGCCTGACATGCTACTCCAGGTGCTGGGTGACGATATGGTTTGATGTACATTATACACTATGGGGAAGTGAACATAAGTGTACCACTGCACTGTCAGGCAATCATTAGGCCGCTGAATGCATCTTCCTGTCGCAAATTAAGTAGGCCTAGATGTGGCTGATACATGTTTGTAAGAAAACATGCCCGCCTTTAGAAGAACTTGTTTCATTACTCACAGAAATCCAATGCCATCTAGAAAGATAAAAGGCACTGCAGTTTGTTTCTTCCTACTCATGTTTTGTTCAAGTGTACATTATGTTTACTTACGCTGCACTGAAATTTTAAGTGCTAATTAAACACTGAATACGACAAACGTTAATGTGGTGAAGCAAGCAGATGTCCCAACTAAAGATGCAATAGAATATTAGTGAGACCACTAACTTCGGGGCGGTAGCGGAGTACTAGGATATTAGACGTAAACGTAAGCGGCTGGAGTGGTGATGCCATCTGCTGGCACACAGCTCGGACAGACAAACACAACTATTATTGCTGTAACAAAGCGTATGCTACTTTGCTGCTCGCATGCATTTTTGTCAGCAGCGTAATTGCCAACATGCTGACCTTTTAAAACATGTTTTTTTTTGGCAAGAACACTTGGAACACACGCACACAAATGCATGCACGCACACACACTGCGGGCAGGCACAAACTGGACACTGTTCCACAATTTTTCCTAACAGCCAAATGAGATGCACTGTATCTTAAAATGGGGCCAGACCGCAAAAACCTGCAGCCGTGCGGAAAGCGCAATCACGAGACTGCTCTGTAAACTTTGCGGATGATAAGAAATGAGCTCAGAAGTGCACAAAACTGCCAGGGACTGGACTACTTTTTCAGGCAGAGCTCATGTTCACCTATAAATAATTTTGATACTGCATAGATTAAGCAACGGAAATGACGAAATGTAGGCACTGGGTTTTTGTGGAGCAATTCATGCAATGCATAGTGAATGTGCGATTTTTTTTTTTAATGAAGGTAGCCTTTTCTTAATGTTAATCCTTGGTTTTGGTCACGGTAGCCATTGTAAGAATTCCGACCTGCAACTTATGAACTGTTTGAATTCTCGGTACTCAATCCAAACTGTTCTGAAAATTTTGTCCCACGTAACAATCGCATCCTCAAGTCTGTGCTGGATTTATGGAGAAAAAGTGTGGTCACCATGTGAGCAAATACAGCATGTTTGAAAGAGAAGTGTATATGTATAGGCTAAGAAGTCGCAACGTGTTAGTGGACTGTACAATACATGTGCATATGGTGATCAAGAAGGCATTTATTGTGGTATGTGACGAACTGAAGCTATCTGTGTCCAACTGTCACTAAAGTCATCATTATTATGGTATGAAAGAGAGAGCGAAAGCTGTTAACTATACGCAACAGACATACCGTATGTGTGAATGCAACATTAGGTCGAAGCCAGTGGTAGGTATAACGTAACTAACAAGAAAATGTAATAGCCAAAATGACAAGTACTTCTCATAGATGCTCTGGAAAATATCCTTGAATCGGCCATCGTACTGCTTCAGGATGGTGTTCTTGGTGCTCAGGTAGAGAGGCCATTCTTTCATCAGCGCATACTGGAAGCAGGAGTGGGCAAAACCTTCAATCGACTCGTCCGTGTTGTACATGGCCATGGTGACGCCGCCTGACTTCTTGAAGTCAAACACGATGTGCTTCTGCTTCTCCCCCCCATCGGCGGGCGTGAATACAAGCTCCACTTTTCCCATGTTGCTCACTACCCTGTCCATTGCTTTGTACTGAAAAAAGTTAAAGAAGGAGCATTTGAGCTGAAAGGCACAGAGATGAGATAATGCACTTTAGCACACCTGGATGCCTAATGCAGTAAGCTGTGTCACACGTTATACACATTACACAAAACCTGTTGACATCTATTGAGGGCACTGAATGAGTGTGCTATGTTCAAAGGAAGCCAATGGGCCAGCAGCAGCATGCCTCAAGGACAATCTCTGGTCCTAAGTCCAGCTCAGAGTGTTACAACATTGCAATGCAAACTCCTGAAAGACTGTCCTATGAGAAAGGAGCAAAGAAATGTGTTGTATAGGCTTCACGTGTTACTCATTACAACTTTAGTGGGGCAGCCAACGCAACACAAGTAAAATGACTACTGATCAAGCATTAATACAGGTGTCTGTCATCAAAAATACCAAAACATTTCTGTGGCATTCATAACGACATTTCATTGCTTCTATGAATACTACCACTACTAAATTTCTTTTTTTTTTTTAGACTTGTGCTAGAACATCGTCAAACAGCTCTTTACAACATTCAGTGCATAACAAACTTTTGAAAGAGTAATAAGGGGCTCTTTAAATCATGTTCTCGCACGTATATTCTAAAATGAAGGTTTATGCTTATCAAATGGAACAATTGCTTCTTTTACCTAGTGTAAAGAATATGAAGCCTATTACTCATCCTGCAGTCCTAAAACAGGAGAGACATGTATATTTTGCTCTCACCTGGTCACCAAATGCATGCCTTCCAATGACTATAGGCTGTGTCCAGCCAGGCACGAGGCGGGGGATGTTTTTGCACAAAATGGGTTCCCGGAACACCGTGCCCCCGAGAATGTTTCGGATGGTGCCGTTAGGGCTAGGGTACATCTTTTTCAGGTTGAACTCTGAAGCAGGAAAGAAGAAAAAGACATCATAAACATATGAATTAACGCTCAAGCTCAAACGTACATTCAATACAAATGTACATTCAAAAGAAAATGGTTAGCAGTGTAATGGACAGATAGATGTATTCCCCTTCAATGAACAAAAATAAAAGAGTGCTTAAGCTGCACAAATATGTGATAGGAGCCTGAAGGACCACATACTGCAGCATGTGCTGGATGCAGCTGTCGTGATATCCAAAATTGATAAACAGGAGTGACCACCGCAAAGGGAATGACAGGAAGCAGCATATGGGCCATCACATTGCCACAGAGGTGTACTACCGTAAAATGCCGCGCAAGCTCCCCCACCCGAGCAAGCACCCCCCTCCCTTTTTCGGGAGATCTGAAATAAGCGCCAGTGACCGAGCAAGCGCCCCCTCTCCCCCTCTTCCGCTGTGGCCACTTTTTTTTTCAAGACGAGCATCGCTTGTTTAAAAAGAACCACAAGAATGAGTACACTGAATGCGTATCTAATGTCGTTTATGAAATTCCGCTGTCATGTGGCCTGTCGTATATTGCTCAAACCGGTCGCTGCTTCAATGGTTTGACATTGACGAGGGGGAATAAAAACAGTAAATAAATAACGCATTTCATTAGAAACATGGATTTGCATTTTTTAAATTTTTAGCGGCTCTCCCGCCGCAATCTCGAATTTCGCTCCAGGACCGAGCAAGCGCGCCCCCTCCAAATCTGGTCGGAATATCCTTCACCGTAGGGGGGGCGCTTGCTTGGCATTTTATGGTATATAGAAAGCCATTCTGCATGATCTCAACAAAGCGAATGGTGTTGCATACCATAGTGCAATGTCACAGACAGATCAGGAGGTGGACCTTGTACATAGCCAGCATATGTGCTGGGTACAACCACGTGCAGGCTACTATTGTCCTACCTCAATTTCCCTTCAATCTCCCTAAGCTGAAACGCTGAAGAATAGAGTGCGGAAAAAAGATCAGCAGTTATGTGTGCGAATACAACCGATGAGCGAAGCTTCTTAAAAGTGGGAGGAAAACGACTATGTAAGTTTTGAAACTGTTTATTTGCACTGCGCACCTTGTTTTTTAACGCATGCCGAACGCCGCGCGCACCTTTTTTTTTTTTTTTTTTTTTGCTACTACCTTCGACAAAGTGCACGTAGTGCACTAGAATGATGGTTGTCATTTCACAATCCACGATAAAGGTGGTGAAAGTGCAGACGACCATTATAACCAGTTGTGCACAGAGCTTATTTCTTTTAACCTCAAATTTTTGGTGCGCTAGAACCAAGCCGCTCAAGGCCCAAACATTTCCTCTTAAATCACCGGCCATTGCAACCCAAAGCGATGCTTAAGAGAAGGGAGCTTCAACGGCGACGGCGGGCCTAAGGAGCTTCACTCTTAATAAGTGTTCTTAGCAGCCGTGGGCTGTTGGTAATGGGATACGAAGTCAGTGGGTATTCACTGAGGCTCGCCCACAAATGCCAGATGCTTCCATACCAGGCATCCTACAATGCAACGGATAGCCTCACCCCATAGCAACACACTATTTTCAAGAGTGGACCCCACATTACAACCTACTATGCCTGCCCAGCCACATGGTTGGCAGATTCTGAAAGCTGAAACGAATTTTCATCCTTTTCATGCTTTTTGTCAACTGCAACATGTTACTGCAGCCAATCTAACATATAGAGTCGACGAGATTCTGGATGCCCAATTTTTTAACATGTCCTAATGATTTGAACACCACTGCAGCATCGCCACGTACTTCAGAGAGCTAATATGTACAGGGTCGTTCGAAATTTCGGGCACTCGAACCCTTCACACGCCTCATTTTTTTAGTTTTGCCTCGATCACAAATACAAAATGGCAATGATGTATGCCACCACTACTGCAATGTCCATTTTCTCACAGACTCAAACCAGAAATATCTTTTGAGCGCTTGCAACAGCAACAGTTCCCGAAAATCAGCTTCGTCGCAATGCAGGAATTCTATGCGGTCAAGTATACACAATGCCGGTGAAGCATACAAAGAATGGGAAGAGGGCCACTAGAGACAGCAGAATTACAGTGTGTAGTTGAATAATTCACATTTTAAAACTAGTACAATGCTTTTCAAACCAACTGGTGAATCACGGTAAATAGTATTATTTAGGGGTGTGCTAATATTCAAAATTTCGAATATTTTTCGAATAGTGTTTGCTATTCGATTCGATTCGCACTGGAATTTTACTATTCGAACTTCCCAAACACAAATACAGTCAACACCCGATTGAAAGTGACCCCTTCAGATTTTCAATATGCTTCACCTCATTACACTCTCGTATTGCTGCAAAGCTGCCCTTCAAGCTACGTTACGGTCGAACTTTGTCAAGAGAGAACGTCCGATTGGAAGTGGTCCCTAGATTTTTAATATGCTTCACCTCATCACACCCCGGTATTGCGGCAAAGCTGCCTTTCAAGCTCCGTTACGGTCGAACATGGCCAAGACACAGTCAACGTCCGAATGGAAGTGGTCCCTAGATTTTCAATATGCTTCACCTCATCACACCGCGGTATTGCGGCAAAGCTTTCTTTCAAGCTCTGCTACGGTCGCAAATGTATTAACTCAAGCAAAACGCTGGTTCCAACATGAAGATGAAAGATGTGGCAGAGGTGGGGGCTCAATTAATGTTGTTTTGGACCTGAAATTTGGGCAGGAAGTCCGAAAAATCAGAAGCCGAAGCTTTTTAGCATCCAAAATTTTGCTATTCGCACAGCTCTAGTATTATTTACCGATTTTTAGCACAACACAGGGAATGTCGAAATTGAGATAAAAAGGATGTCTGTTGATATGTCGCTCTTTTGTGGTTGCCTTCTTTTGCACCAATATTTAGTTGTCACTGTCATGTACCAATGAGCCAGGCAACCCACTCTTGTCATTTCACAAAAGCTTTTACCTTCTACCCTGGCCTCGTCAGGTGTAATGGTGGCACACTTGATGCCTACGTTGTACTTCTTGATGGCATGCGCTGCATCGTATGTCACCTGGTCATCCGTCTTATCGCGGCTTGGAAGACCAAGGTCGTAGTATTTACAATCCAGTTTTAGGAACGGGAATATCAACTGCAAAATGAAAAACATGTTGAGAGTCAGACAAGGATTCAAAGTTGATGACGTGCATGAATGACAGGATGCAATGCAGCTAAGTGTGTTGGCCACATGCATGCACGATATCTAGCATTATACGCAACTCCCGAGTTGAAAGTGCACTTTGCTAGGCCCACAGCCAGGACGGGTGCCACGCTTGAACCTCAGCAGTCAACAAGGCATAATGACAACACTTTCCTAGCAGAACTAATGCTGGCCACACATGTTTGAACCTGCTTAGAACTTTTTATTCAGGAGGATTTTTGCTGCAGAACATATGAAGAATAAATGAAAGTGCTAGTCTGGTTCTAGCTCTGGTTCACGCAAAAACTGAAGCAGTGACACTGCAACCGTGTCACCTGCCAACCTCCAATGGGTGTAGCTCCCACTTTTGTCTGGAATCAATCCAGCCTTTCTTAAAATGCTTAGACTGAACCCTTGCAATGCGTGGAATTTAGACATTTCGAGTCATGCCTCAATCAAGCAACTGCTTTTCAATCAAACTTTATAGAGTTTATATGCTCAACACAAATATAACATACCTCTTCTTTAATTTTCTGCCATATGATCCTTGTCATCTCATCACCGTCCAGCTCCACCACTGGGTTCTGGACCTCAATCCTTTTGTCGGATCCATCTGTGCACACAAAAAAATAGAAGCATTATGAAGTGTGCCGAGGCAATAAAATGAGTCAGTAGTCAGTTTAGCTGCTCATCAATAGTACAGAAAAAAAAAATGCACATGTACACTCCTTAGCCTCGTGGGCTTCCTCACACAGCACAAAACTTTTGCTGTGAAGTGGTCAACCAGAGAAAACAATCTTTTTCTAGTAGATGTTTTTGCTGCCTAATGCTTGCTTTATTTTTTTCATTAATAACATTTCTGTTTTCCTGTTCCATCTGGGAATTTTTACCAGCAGTTCAGACAAAAGATGCGAAAAAAATATTGTACTCTCAAAGACAAACACAATGGTGATTTGTGAGTGCAGCCTTCACGTGCACACTGAAACTGGGCAAAGTTAAACTAACGAACAAAGAAAAAAAAAGAGGGAGAACAGCCAAGAAAGTGCGTTGGTTGTACTTCATTCCAAGAAAACCAAGAACTGAGTAAAATGTGCTTTGAGGATTCTCGTGTGCACAGAAATGGCCTAAACCCATTAAAAAACCGCAGAAGGAATCAACTTTCATACTGAGAGTTTCAGATGGTGCAGTCCTCAGGAAGGCTCCACGTGGGCATCGACACTCTTTGGGCCCAGGCAACTGTTTCTCCTTAATGGGAGTTTTAATGAACCCCTCCCATGCTAACCGTGAGGGAGCTGGCAGGAGCTCATTGAACACCCTTTAAGGAGTTTTTATGTTTTTAAACTCCTTAAAGGTAGTTTTGGAAAACCCTCTCTCCCTTTAAGGAGTTTAATGAGCTCCTGTCAGAGTTTTGGCAGAAGACTTTCCTCCCCTATTTTCCGGAAAGGAAAGCCTCGTGTGTATGCCCCTTCTGGTGAATAGCGGCGGGCGCGGCTGCTTTTATAACTGGCAGTTTACTGACTGCTTTTTTTTTTTTTGTAAGCACTGTATTATTTTCATTATCCTCCCCTACAATAATACTTTCGAACGCTGCGAGTGCTTCAAATAAACAAATAAATCTATGATGTAATACAAAGGTACCGCGGCGCTGTAAATAAATAGCGCGCGCGAAATTCAACAGGCAAATCTTTCACCATTGTACTTTCTTCACTAATAGACAATTATTCTACGCCAAATAAAAGAAAACGTATATCCTCGCTTTCTTTTTATGACCCGCGACAATGTCTTCTGGTGTACCCAGAAGCTGGCGTCTTTCATGCGGCTCATAACCACTATAAAACGTTTACGCCCTTTGGGGTGTATCTATTGTCTCAAACACCCTCTTCGGCGTGTCTATGTGTCCCTGTTACAACAGCGTACACCCGTTAAGGAGTCGTTGTGGCGAAGCAATAATCGTTATCTGGTTTGCTTACGTTTCGTTTCTCGGGAAAAAAAAAAAAAAACCTCTGCGTTTGCCACTTTCATATCTGTGATGCTAAGTCACGCTGATAGCGCGCGCGCACGCCTACGCACGCAGTTCGTGACCTGAATGTACGGGGCGCGCAGCGTTAAAGAAAGGACAGGCACGCAGTAAGACGGATGACAACTATTGTTTGGGGACAAGGTAACCTCGAAAAAGGTACAAGCAGTCCAGCAGCTCATTCGATGCGCAAGCAAATCGCCGCGGAAAGAACAGCCCCGAGACATTTCGAGCAATCCGGCAGATTTCGCAATTGCTCCGTGATCAAGCCGACACAGTTGTTATTCCGAACGGAACATAAGCTTGGCGACCTTATTTGCGACAAAGCGCAACGTGCAAAAGACCGAAAGGGAACGGGCGGCATGCCTGTGCGCGCCGCGGAAGAACTGACACCGTCGCGCAAGCAAGCGCTGGAGTCCCGATCGACCTGTGCGCGCGGTACTGCACGTAACTCGGAAGCGAGAAAACATTCCGGGCTCTGAGAAGCAGCGCAGTCTTGAGCGGAAGCAAGCAAGCAAACACGCACGCACGCGAGAAATGGGGGGAGGGGGCTAAGCACGCGGTAATTGAGTTACGGAACTCCCCGTTGAGAATTCGACAGACAAAAGAGCTCGCTCTACTGCGACGCGCACTGAAGCGAAAACGGAGGCCGTACTTTAGTTTTGTGTATGCGCGAGGGTTTGTTGCTGCGGTATATGCCTGCTGGGCAAGCCAGCAATTGGTCTGGCTAGCGGCTAAAGTGACGCAGTCACGCCAGCGTGGTTCGCTGCATATTGTTCGTTGCAGACATGGGGGTTCTATCGGTCGAATTCCGCCATTTCGTCAGTTCCGATTGGCCCAGAGGGCAGCTACGGCCTCTTTGATTGGGTTAAAATGCCGCCATTACAGAATTCGACAATATGGCGAAATTCGACAGTGTCCAGAATAGAAATCCCGCTCAGTCAGAACTGCAGCCATGATTACGACTTGAAATGCATGCTCGAGTAAACCAGCGCAGCCTACAGCTATTCGCACGTCCATTATAATAGTTTAGCGATCATCCAGGGCAAACCAACTCCCAATAGCCAAAGCGCTGCCAAATCCTACAAGCACGAACCGACGAACACTATAAATATATGGCTTCATCAAGAGGATCTGAAATAACAGAGCACCCAAAAACGATGGCGATCGAAAGAAGGCGCAGGTACAGCGTTTGTTGAGCCTACGCCTTTCGTCTTTGTTTTTGAGTGCGCTGATATTGTAGAATGAACCAACAACTAGCCCAGTGTTTGGACGCTTAATTGGACATAACCACCATTTCTATGCAAGTAAAATACAGCTCAAGAAAAAGAACCAGTTCAAAGAAATCGTGCGTGCGGCCGGATGTGAAAAATCACAATGAAGTCTGTGCATCACGGTTCTAGCACTGTTCACTATCACCGACCGAGTCAATAGTTTCCTAGTCGGCAGATCAGTCAAAGCGACACGCAAGCAGCACGCGATTTCACCTTCAAATTATGCATTTTTTTTACTGTGGTCAAGAAAGTATGAAAATAAGCGACACTGGGGAAGGAGGTCGGACGGGAGAGCATGAGCATCAGTTTGAAATATCGGAGTCTCACACGGAACACTGCGTCCTACAATAAATAAGCGGGTCGATGATGCTATTTCCGTGCCACGGCTTATTTCGAGGCCATCCCGTCAAGTCAGGGCCACGACGACGAGGCACACGATCAACCTACACGCATGTGCGTTTCCATGTCCTCGGTTCAAACCCTTCAATACCTCGCACGGAGAATAATAATAAAAAAATATATAGCATACGTAATACAGTAAACGTTTTTAGCCGCGCTGTCCGCAAAACCATTCATCCTACCGATTTAATAATTGGGGCGCAGCGTCAAATACCAGCTGAAGACCATAATTAAGGTATCTAGACTAATGTTAATTAATACCCCATCCACAATATGACCACTGGATTGAGAAAGAATACGGCCGAACACCAGGGGCGTAGCCAGCAATTTTTTTCGGAGAGGGAGGGAGGGGGCGGGAGGTAAGTCCGTTTACGTAAGTACTTACGTGCGTGTGTGTATGCGTGCACATATATAAACACATAACCATTTAGGAGTTCCGAGGGGGTGCGTTTGAACCCCCCCCCCCCCTCCAAGCCACAGAGAAACACCGTATACGGTATACACGTTCAAAGTATAGTTATTAGCGCTGTTTGATAATATCAGTATTCCACAGTTGACAGTGTTCAAATAAGCCCAACTGCATGGAAGAAGCCATCTGATAGCCTGTAGTCAGAAACTTGAGCAACGATCTAGTTGCACGCGGCATATTAAAGGGACACTAAAGAGCAAAACGATTTTTCTCATATTAGTAAAGTACTCTTTCACAATCCCAAAAACACCACGCTTGCGGCGAGAAAACGCTCAAAAACAAGATGTGGGTGGCGACGCCACCTTGAAGTTTCCGCACCATTCGCCGTGACGCCACATGTTTGGACAGCGCCTACTAGGGACTACGTAGTTCCTAATAGGTAAAAATGAAAAATGAAGTACATTGTCTTCCGAAGGAGCCATAGACTTAACATACCAAGTTCGGGGTGATTTTGTTGAGCGAAAATAAGATAAATACACTTTGAAATCCATGACGTCACGCGGGGAGATTTCGGCGCGAAATTTAAAAACGAAACCTTGAACTTTATTTTCTCCTCTATTAAACCTATGATGGCGAAATTAACATCAGAGTTCGCAGAGCACAATTTATCAACCTAAACCAATTCATTGTTTCTCTTTAGTGTTCCTTCAGGCTGCCTGGGATGGCAATCTCCGAAAGTTCGAAGCGAGAACTGAGGAAATGATCTGAGAATTACGACCTTTCCGTTGGTTCGCTGTCCACGTTTTAACAATGGCGGGCTGCAAGACCGCGTTAATAAAACTACCACCGTTCGTCAATAGGTGGCGTTAGGTCGGCGCCATCTGTGGCGCAACTCTTCGCACAAACTTCCCACTTTGTCGTCTGCTACACGCGGCGCGACTTCCTGATTTTACGGCCCGCCAATTGCGACCGGATCGAATAGGGTAACGTGGCAGAGAGAGAGGCACGAAAGAACACAAGTATGAAAGTAACGGAAGAGAATGAAGAGCAACGGAACAAGAAACGAGGTGAAGGCGAGGCAAGGAAGTCTCAGGGGTGGCCCTAAAAATGGATACCGCGCGAAAGTCGGCCGGTCGCCACGCGCACAGACCAGCAAGCAAGCAAGCAAGCCTGCAGAACCGGCCACTTGCTCCGAGCACGTGCAGAGCGGTACAGATAGCGCGGTGACCTGCCCAGCCTGCAGCCAGTGGTCGGCGTACGCGGCACGGACAGTTAAAAGCAGCAACAATAAGAAAGCCGGTACAGGCATTCGCCGCATGCCGCAGAAAACACTTGCGCAAGGAAGGCGCCGTCCTCGGAAGGGGCGTCGGCGACGCTGACGGAGCAACGGACAAAAAAAAATAAATAAAAAATTAATAAAATAAAATAAAATAAAATAAAGATACGCGAAGTAGCTGAGGTGCTCACTTTCCGCAGGCGCGATAAAAAAGAGCGTTTCGGCGTTCGTTCGCTCCACTTTGCCGCACTCGGTGGCGTTTATTTTTGCCGCGCTGCTGCTTTGAGCGAGCGGTCGTGGGATGCTGGCGTGTTGGTCGAGGGCGCGGTACACGTCTCCGGGTGTGCAACGACTCGCCATTCACTCAACGATTTTTTCTCTTTCTTTCCTTTTTTTCTTTCTTTTTGCAGGCTTCCCGTCAGAGGTGAGGGCGAAGAGGTTTGGCAGCGTCAAAAATAAGAGCGGTACATATATACTATGTTTCAGCTTCGGCGCAAGCTCTGCTGTCACTTCGGAAAGAGCATGCAGGAAGGGTGGATTACTAATAGGTTCATAAGTATAGACTGCGGATCCAGTCGGCGCCGAGTTCCCACGTCACTGCGACGTCAAATGAGTCTTTTTCGTTGTTTACAAGCTCTCCCAAAACACTCATGTACATTTAGTTTTTTTTTTTTTAAGCTTTAGAAATAGCTGTACCCGACTGGCGGGTTCTTTCGGGCTCTGAGCATAGAAAGAAGCCAAGTCATGACTTGGTTGTGCTGCTCTGGAAATTCTTCCCAGGACGCCGTGAGTCTGTTCAGCAAGAATGTTAACAGAGCGTTCGCTTCTCAACATATAGTATCCTACAACTACGGTTATTGTAAGAGATTCCGAAGGAGGAGGTCCATCATCCCTCAAATTCTTATAATTTGTGTGTACACTCAAAAGCAAGTTGTCGGGACGTTGGGTCCCCAACAACCTACTTAACTTTAGGTGCACGTTAACGAACCCCAGGTGGTCGAAATTTCCGGAGCCCTCCACAACGGCGTCTCTCATAATCATATCGTGGTTTTGGGACGTTAAGCCCCAGATATTATTATCCACAACAACCACGATTTTCCTCTATTAGTACGCAATGCTTCTAATCAAGCTGTTGAACGAATAAGTTGCAATACCCACTGAAGTATGGAACATTTATTTGGAGCTTTTTATGTTCCCAGACAAAGCAAGAATATAGATTTGCCGAAGATTTCGCGTCCCGCAAACTTTAGGAATGTCCAACCAACACCTCCCCCCACCCCCCTAGATATTCTGATATTAAACTCTGGCTACGACTGCGGTGCTAACGCCACATCGCTTGAAGCCAGTCCGCTTTTTACAACTCGCGTATGAGCTGTGAAACGTAATAAAACCCTCAAATCAGTGACTCGTTTCACGCCTGCGCAAGCTGAAAAAAAAAGAAAAACTTGCCACTTATGACCTACGCTTTACGGCTTGTAAATCCAGCGCCTCGTACAGTTTGTGCGGAGACGCGAGCTCGTCGGCTGCACATCGCTGACTGCTGATGCTGCTGTCCTTGACTGCTCGCGCCGCTTTCAACAAAGCAAGTAGAAAGGTCCTTTTCGCGCTCCATCGCACTGCCAGCCAAATATTATCGCGGAGCCACCGACTGCGCACAAAATCCGAGACATGCCGGTATTGCGCAATTGTATGTATTATACTACACACGACCACACTGTTTTCGAGGCACGAAAACCAAAAAAAAAAAAAAAGAAAGAAGCAGGTCATATGTTGGCAATTGCGCTGGTCTAAGCTACATAGCACTCAGTAGTGCTATGTAGCTTTAGACCTTTAGATGGATAAAAAGTTACGCATGTTTTATTTTAGCTAATACTGCTAGCAAAACGGGTTTACCTCTGTGGATATTTTGTGCTAACGCCAGCCAAGAAAAGTGAGCAACCGAATACAGAGGTTTTTTTTTTTTTTTTTTCGGACACCTGACGTGCAACACGCGATCGGTGCTATGTGCTGCGGCCATTTTGCTCGAAAATAACCCAAGGAGGTTGCGTACGCTAAGTTCCGTGTACCCCTATCATGATATATAAGTGTCCGTCGACGAGTGGTGATCTAAGAGCCAGAGGTGCCAGGCAGCGAAACGATTTGCGTGGCTGCAGTTATTTTACTTTCTCCACTGCGCGACTACAGGGTTAAGAAACGCTATCCGACTGCGCACGCGCGGAATTGCCTAGCGCTCGTCTCGCACAGACCGCTCGATCTCACGTGCTGCGCACACAGTAGTAGCGGTGGTGTCTGGTCGTGGAGATAAAAAAAAAAAAAAAAAACAATCGCGACTCGCCGAGCGCACGTGACAAATACACACACCCGCGGTCCGTTCCAGTTCCCAGAAGTGGTGCGCACAAAAGCAACGCAACGGGCACACCAGGCTCCCCTTTCTCTATGGTAAATATATGCGTGTCACTGAGGCGTCATGCGCACGTGGCGATAACAAAAAAAAAAAAAAAAAAAAACAAACTGGGACTAACGAGAATAACCGGCTATCGGTCCACCCCCGAAGCAAGAACCGATCGATACACATGGCGACAGTTGGCAGGTGCTTTTTTAGCAAGCACGAAAAGCGGCTCTATATATGAAAACACGGCTCTAACAGCATCATCGACGTACCTACGATTAATACTGATTGAAAGTCAAACGACAATGCTGCTGTATTACTACCGTACGCAGAGGAACGAGCGTATTTCCCGAGAACCGAAAGCTAACTTCACACCATGTTTACAGAGTCTGCTATCGTATCAGTGAATGAATGAATGAATGAATGAATGAATGAATGAATGAATGAATGAATGAATGAATGAATGAATGATCAGTTTGCTCATGTCTAATGTCCACGGAAAGGTCGAAGGAAAAACGGTTTCCAACATATCATCGCATGCCTTTCTCGATTATTTTTTTTTCCCTTTGAGTTCCGGAGTTGCATATAGTGTTCGCCATTTCGATTATGTTTTCCAATGCAAATCACTTCTACAAATTTTTCTTAAGTCCGGTCGGTTTCCTTTTCGTATTTAGTCGGCATGTATTTCTTATTCTGACCTGTGTGCAACATTGTGTAACCATGCTGGAATGTGTATAAGCGAAAAAAAAGGGGGGGGGGGGGGAGGGAGGGAGTTGAGAGATGTACTGATTGTCTGGTTATCAAAAATGAACGAACGAATGAATGAATGAACGAAGTCAGGCAGCTGAGGCCAGAAATGCCTTCTAATTAAGATTTTTAAAATATGCAGGAGAGAGAACAGGGTTTAGAATTCTAACAGACATACCGAAGGGATCATAAACGAGTACCAGGTCCCCCCCCCCAAAAAAAAAAAAACAACAAAAAGAGCAGAAAAGCACATCGCTCAATACTACATACCGTTTGATTTGCAATAGCCTCCTGTCTAGGCAAAGGTGCAGCATGGGCGAGAACGAAAAGAAACAGAATTAGGATGGAGACAAAGAGCTTGCAAGATGCCAGCCGATTTCACAACGAGTAAGGAACACATTGCTTCTAATTTCTGTCTATTGCATGACGCAGAATACGGCGACAACAGCACTCAATCTCGCTTCCCAGATTTCGCACCGAGGAGTCGGGTTCTACGGCTTCCTCTGCGAACCGCATATATGCACATGAACAACACGTGCAAGTAACCTGAGCATATGCAAACGACGTGTTTCAAACGGCACCCGAATTATCCCTCGCTGTGCAACAACGTGGCTCATACGCAGGGCAGTTTTCCTTTCCTACGTCAGAAATAATCACGATTTTCGCAAAACTGGATCGTAGACGTTGCCGGCGCCGTCTGCAATCTTTTATCTATAATGAGGTCAGGCGACCAAACTCTGACCCGTGTGAGCAGCGCCGCCCGAGGAAGTCCGCTCGCAGCTTCGCTAGTTCCGTGCAGCGACGCGGAAAGCCGCGAGTACTGTGGCCAGCTCGTTAATTAACCGCCGCACGCGATATTAGGTGAGCAGCGCTTGAAAGATGAATCGTTATAACGTGGTCGTGTTTTGAAACGGTTCTGTACAGGTAGTAAAACGTTGCAGCCCTAAGCAAACTGGTCCAGCTTGCAGAAAGAAGCGTGCAATAACCCTGAAGATATATAACGGAGCGAGTTCTACAGCAGTTTAGTAAACAAGGACTGTGACAAGCAAACATTGAATGCCTCGGAAGAAAGACATTCAGGAAACTCTGAGCGGTGATGTGCAGCACATTCCGCTAGATACAAAATGGTGTTTGCGTTAAGCACGTCGGTTAAAGTACAAATAATGCGACCATAGCGATTAATCTAAGCAGAGAAGAAAGACGACAATCGACGGTCCTTTGCTCGTCCGAGTCTCTCAAAGTGCTATGTCACACTTAATGCGTCAATTCGAACACATCATGCAGGAAACGTTCGTACTCCTGCGCAAGGTGGTTCATTTATCAAGGCTGAAGCCTTAGATGCCTCGTCAGACGCGAGAGTTGACAGTCGGCGTCAGCACGAGTGATGCAAAAAAGTAATTATCACGCGATGACGTCACAGATGGGCAAAATCTGTGACGTCATCATGGCGTCGCATGACGTCGTGGAATGGTCAAATTTTGGCCGATCCCGGAGGCAGTGCGGAACTTCGAGTAGTCTTAGGCGAATGCATAAGGGACCCTGTGAGTTTTTTTATTTATTTACGGAGGCCACAAACACGCAGCACCGAATTAATAAAACGCATCTACGGGTTCACGTTTCAAGGACACCAATACACGAATAGACAAACAAGCCCTCGAAGTACAAGCCACGACGTCGCAGCAAGATTCTTCTCATGCTCCGAACAATCGGGAGAACACGAGTAAGTATAGAAGATGGAACGCAACCCCGCAGCGAGGAAGAAGCACATATGCCAATCCGAAGCGGCTGACGAGCGAGGAAGTCGGCGACAAACAAAAATACAGACGAGAGAGCGTCAGATCCACGTGCTCCGCGCACTCTCTCACCTCGACGGCGGCAGTGGCGAGATGAACTGCCTTCACTTTCACGGACGATGCTCGCCTGTTCTTCGAACCGTTGCCCTCGCCTCAAACTCTTTCTCGGCCCTCTACGCGGATGAGTACGGCGTGGAGTGAATTCGAAATCGCCTCGGACCGAAGCCAAGAAGGGAGGCCGCGGCAAGAAGTCAATTACCCCGTTCCAGAGGCAGCACACGCGGTGCAAGAGGGCGTCCGAGTGCCCGCATGATCCGGTTCCAAGTCCGTTGATCTCGCGAAGCATGAAGCCTCCGAAGAGACGCGCGTGAAGGCGAACTGAAATTCGCGAACCTTGACGGTTGAGGGTCGAGAGAGAGAGAGAGTGATGAAGACACGTTTTAAAATACTGCGCGCGCATACGTGCACGTCGATCTCCTTGCACGCAGGAAAAACTCACAGGCTGCCTTATGCATTTGCCTAAGACGACTAGAAGGCGAAAGCCACTTTGTTCTTTTCGGTCGATGTATCGATCCTCCCCCGGCCCCCTCCGAAAGCTTTCTGCTCCTAACGTGGTTTTGCACTGCCTCCAGGATCGGTACCACCTTTGACCAAGCGACGATGTCATGTGATGACGTCACGACATCTGACGTCACAAATTCTTGCTATCAGTGACGTAATTACGTGATAATGATCTTTTGCATCACTCGCGCTGACGCCGACGCTCAATTTTCGCATTTGATGACGCATCTAATAGCGCTTACAGAAGAAAAGCTCCATGTTTCCTCGCTTGCCACTGAGTTTTATTTTCGTATTCGAAGAAGGAATTTTTTCACAAACATGCACAGCGGATCGCCCGTCAGAACGCGTTGCAAAAGTTGCTCGTTTTGTAATTTGTAATCGGCGCAAGTGGCGGACTCCCGCACCTATCATCATGGGAGAACGTTAGGAATTTTCCTGTCCACTTTCACTGACGTATGCATGCACGGGGAAGGTTCTAGGACGCAGACTATACGTGGGGCCTTATGCGCTATCCTCTGTGGGACGCCCGCATTCATCTTCGCGTGCATTTTAAACGAGGACACCGATCAACTTTGTAAAGCTTTGAATACCAGAGAACCGAATCGCGCGGAGCAGACGTCTTCACGATGTTTTTTTTCCTCTCTGAGCAGAATTGATAGCGTCATAGCAGCATATATGCTGCACTCCTGAATAATAATAATAATAATAATAATAATAATAATATAATAATAATAATAATAATAATAATAATAATAATAATAATAATAATAATGTCTATGGAGTGAAGAACAGCGCGGGTAAATTCGAAGTCGCAGCCATTCTATTACAGTAGGGATAAAACCGATATACTGTTATTCGGAACAAGCCGTAATGCGAATGTGACGTAACGTATTGCGCGGATAATTCAGTCATCAACATCGCAATCTGCCACGAGTGACAGCATAAGAGTTATTTGTCAGCTCTAGTTATTACACTAGTAACATTAGGGATCTTTCCAGTCGCCTAAACAAGAAGACTCGGTCGCCGCGGTGGCTCACTGCTTACGAACGGTGCTCGGTTGCTTACATGGAGAAAGCCGCGTGTGTTCGATCCCGACCGCGACGGACACATTTCGATGGAGACGAAATGCTAGTAGAGGTCCGTATACTGTGCGATGTCAGTGCACGTTAAAGAACCTTCAGGCGGTCGCAATTATCCGGAGGCCTCCACCACGGCGTCTCTCATAACCCGAGTCGCTTTGGGGCGTTAAACACCATCAAACAGCCAAACATTAAAGGGACACTAAAGAGAAACAATGAATCGGTTTACATGAGTAAAGTGTTCTCCGAGAAATCTAATGTCGTTATTCACCATCACAAGTTCATTAATAGAGGAGAAAATTCAGGTCACAGTTTCATTTTTAAATTTTGACGGCTGTCAAAGCCGTCGAAGTGCACGCTTCAACGCGTGGGCTCGGTCGAAAGAAAGTCTACAGCAATCGTAGGGCATCGCTGGACAGAGTCGCGATACCTTCTCGGTCGTTCGGCAGAAGGACGGTCACGTCGCACTGGCTGATACAGCAAAGACGACACTGACAACAGCGTTGCCATCTCAGCCGTTCTTATTTTTCTTTATTACACACACAGTTGGAAAAGCGAGCTATATCACTATACGAACCCTCTCTCCCTCCCTCCCTCATTCTAGATCTCCCTTTATCGCGCCGTCGTGATTGCGGGACTACCAAAGCCGGGACAACGCCCGCCTGATAGCCAGTTTGACCACAATGCCAGACTGCATGACCTCCCCTTCGAGTGTTCACAGAATGAAGAAAAAAAAAAAAAAAAAAAAAACCCAAAGGCAAGCCGAGAAAGTGCTTGCGCTGCTGACTAAACTGGAGCACACAACTGCCTCTGGGATGACCGCACTCGGAGGGCGTGCGCGGACCTTGAACTAGACCTTCGCAGCAATGCCAGCGATTACGCCCAAGGCTGATCACGCTCGTATAGAGCTACAAGTGATAGGCCGTGGCTCAATGGGATGATCAAAGGATTTCACCTCCTTGTAACAGACTGCTCAACACAGTCACCAGCCGGCTAATCTAGTTTTATTATCAAATCCCAGAAATTTGGTACTACTCCTGCAGCTCCTCGGGAGACGTGTTACAGCGACCCGGTGCATACCAGACCACATCAGGTACGCTATTCCAGAAACTACGAGGTGTCCAATCTTGTACCTGCACAGATCGAAAGTTCTTTCCGCATCGTTGACATCGACAGAACAGGTTCTTATTGGACATCGACATAGCCTGCAGCAGAGTTTCGAAAAACATTTATCTTTGAAATAAACTCTTCAGTCACAAAATAGGTGTATATACCTGACGGAGGGTATTATGTTCCAGCAAGCGCAGCCATTGTCACTGTCATCTGAAGCCGAAACGCGATTAAAATACCTATTGCGACACGGAATTCGAACGTGCAGTACGTTCACGTCTAACCATCAAGGAAGCAAAAAAAAAAAAAAGAGAGAAAATAAGTAAGCTCCAGCTCTCTGCATCGCAACGTTGTTTGACGCGATATAAATCTACTCAATCGTCGTTTCCACTGATCTGAAGGTGCTTGCTCTCCACAAAAAGTTAATAAAGAGCACTATGACAGAAGTGCGTCATTGTTCCATTGTTTTCTCACTGTCATATCGTCGCTATGTTTGATCCCATGCACCCCGACGCCAAGGTCATAACCGCCGACTAGCCCTCCCCCCCCCTTTCCCCCCCCTTTTTTTTCAACTTACAATCAAAGCTACAGCTTCGTAGGGGCGTTACAAGCGTACGCTATATTCTGTCCCGTCACATAAGCGTCGCGCGTTTTTATTCCATATTTCGTCCGCCGAGCGAGAAGGAGTAGCCGGTGCCACCATAAGGGCACCAACCTCTCCATATTCGTAACCGATCTCTGAGAAATAAAGTTTTGATCATCATCATCTCCATATTCGTAATTTTAAAAAAAGAAGAAAAGGAAAGCGTTGCACGCTTACGTAGCTAAACAAACATCTGCACGAGTGCAGGTGGAAGCCGACAGCTAGGCGCGATAACGCGACAAGTGCTTTAACGCTACACACTTTGTACTCTCGAATGAAATAACAACTGCGCCTGAAAATCTTTAGTGGAAGCCAGATTGTAGCGGATCACAAGTTTTAGGCCAACCCACTACGGAGCCGGCGATTAGCGCAAGAGGAAATTTGGAAAAAGAAGTTGATCAGTCCCCCTCGTGGGTGTCAATCAGTTTTCCTAGGCCAAAAAAACAAAACAAATTGACAACGTTATTTAGAAATAGAATAATGCTAGCGACTGAAGGTTTTCCATCGTATTTAGTTCATAGCGAGAAAAGTTCAGCGGTAACAAAATTGTGTTCGCAGCGATAAATCATCCAGGCTCGCGAACAATCGTGTCACCATGCAGCTGTCCTTGCCGTTAGTTTAGAGAATGACCTTTCCTTGATCGCATTTTTGACGACAGTCGTGTAATGAAATTACACACACACACACACACACACACACACACACACACACACACACACACACACACACACACACACACACACACACACACACACTAACAAACGCTGTCCACCAGCCAGGGGCGTAGCCAGAAATTCTTTCGGGGTGGGGGGGGGGGTTCAACCATACTTTATGTATGTTCGTGCGTGCATTTGTATGTGTGCGTGTATATATGCGCAAGCAAAATTGAAAAATTTCGGGGGGGGGGGGTTGACCCCCCCCCCCTGGCTACGTCCCTGCCACCAGCCGAAAACGTCAAGTTTCCTGCATCTATTACGTCGGGCCCAGCGTGAAATAATAAAAAAAAAAATCCCCTATCGTTTGCCCCAAGCCCCGTTTTCAACCGCACCCGACAAACTAGAAGAAAAAGTTTGCCTTTTTTTTTTTTTTTTCGGCCTACGCGATTACATTTGTAGAAAAACAGTGAGATGTTCGAGCTGTAGCACAATCTGTGTGACAGATTTACGGAGTGAATACATAATCATCTCTCGTTGGAACTGCACTACGGCAGATCACATTGTCGACGGTATTCTACATTTCTTTTTCATTTCCATTTCACAACGTCATCACGTTTCTCGCACACAGGCAGTGTACGTAAGTGTACAAGAACTTCAATCCCAACACTTTATGGCATGTAAATCAAAGGAACTACCACAGCCACACTGTGCACCGAAGGGAGGCAGCAGCGTGCACACCCAAGTACGTTTGATTGACAGTCGACCTATCGGCGGGCACAAGGTTGTTATGTTACACTGTAGCACAGAGCAGCCGCGGTCCGGTATTAGCAATCGCACAATGACACACCACGTGGAGATGTCTCTTGACACGAAACAAACAAGTCTCTGGCGTGTCTTGAAGGTCACTTTACGAGTACTGAAGGGCTTGCACGGGTTCGCACGTAAGCGACGTTCGTTCTTATTTTTTTTTCCCCCT
Source organism: Rhipicephalus sanguineus (assembly GCF_013339695.2). Taxonomy (NCBI): domain Eukaryota; kingdom Metazoa; phylum Arthropoda; class Arachnida; order Ixodida; family Ixodidae; genus Rhipicephalus; species Rhipicephalus sanguineus. The sequence goes on along the minus strand of NC_051181.1, from coordinate 151,078,540 downwards.
TGAAGATGAAGCCACAGCGGAGGCGCAGCCAGAATATCTTTCAGTAGAAGGGCAGGGGGTTCCGACACCCCCTCCCCCTTTTTTATCCTCGTGTGTATGAGTGCGCGCATAGATACAAAATGTAAATACTCCAGAGGGGAAGGGACGCCTCTGAGCCACAGACACACATTCCGGCAATTAATCGGGTACGTCCGTATAATAACCTTTACGAAAAAGAGCGACGACATCGCAAATGTTTATTTGCGTAATGCTGCCTTGTTCTGTTAACTGAAGGACCAGAGCTCCGTGTTTCCAAGTAAGTCACTAAACTCGGGTTCGGATTCACCAGAAAAAAAAAAAAAAAAAACTATTCATAGCACGTAACGCCACCAGTGTTCACCCACAACCACGGCCCGTACATCTGGTGCCTCTGGCACGACTATCCCCCCCCCCCTTCACCGCCCCCCCCCCCAAAAAAAAGAAAACAAGTAATAAATAAATTAAAATTGGGATACTATAAACCACGCGCTATACTGCAGTTCTATATAACACACGCATCGAAAGTTCTCACTGGCTGCACGCGAGTGTTCATTCTGACCATAGCCAGCTTGACAAATAACTAAGTTATGGGGCCATGATGGTAATTACTTATGGCATCTCACTTGAAACGGGGATCTTTATAACTGCGCAACCTCGAGTAAAAAAAAGAAAATCTACTGCAAAAATAAATATACAATGAGGAAGTTGTTGCATTACAGCTCCCTACTGATCACAGCAGTGCTAGCAAAACGAAAGTGAATGTTACTGAAAGGTGAAGCTGATGACACGCCCTTTAGTGCTGAGAACGAATAACAAACAAAATTACTGCGTCAGCACGCCACAAACCAAAGTTATGTGGCCGTTAGCCGTATCAATGTTTATGGATATTTATAAACATTGAGCCGCAGCGTATTCCAATCCTCAAAAAAACACGGTTCCCTTTTCAGTGTTTTGTAATCATTAGCGGGGGGCGTGACCTTAACCTGGGAGTCGGGGCAACAGCGTGACAGCTGGCGCGGTGAGACGTGTAATTGGCGTTAACAGGTGCCGAAATGCAAAAAGTGTCAGAACGCTGCATAAGAAATCACTAATGTTAGTCGTGTAATACAGGTGTAATACAGAAGAGGCACTAATCGGCGCTGGGAACGTCTAATATAATAATAATTGTTGGGGTTCTAAGTCCCAAAACCACGATAATTATTATGAGGGTCAACGCAGTGGAGGGCTCCAGAAATTTCGACCACCTGGGGTTTTAAACATGCACCTAAATCTAAGTACCCGGGCCTCAAGCAACGCATTTTCGCCTCCACTGACAATGCGGCCACTGCGGCCGGGATTCGATCCCACTACCTTCGGATCAGCAGTCTAGTACCATAACCACTAGACCGCCGTGGCGGGTGCTGGGAACATCATTTCATATGCCGAAACGAAAGTATATGGAAGAAGTGACAGCAGCGAAAAGACGAGCTGATACGGAACGAACGATGCTTCACCGCAGGGCTCGCAAGCGTTTTCCAAGTAATCGCTCAAGCCGCTTGCAGGAGTACACAGAATGCTCGAAGGTTCAACAAGCATCCCTACTTAAGCGACAGTGCAGATAACTTAAACGCTAGCATCGCGAAAGCAAGCACTCTATAAAGACAAACGCGAGCTCGACTTTCGCTGCTGAGTCTTTTGAGCATTTCATTCTCAACAAGCGCTCCTGCTTCACACGCGATTAAAAAAGGAAAAAAAAAGAATAAAAGAATAAAAGACGGGACGCTGTCAATATGAACACACGTTAACCTTTTCAAGGCATATAAGGATACAACTACACGACGACGTATGTCCACTATACGTGTGTATATACAACCGAAGTCGTCGTTATCGCCTTTCGACCCACCCGAATGGTGCTGCCATAAGAAAGCAACGGTGCCGACACCAATTCCAAAGCATGGTAACACGAACTCCACACCCTGTGGCTGGGATGTAACGACAAATGCGCCTCTTGGGGCGCACAGATAAGCTCTCGACAACTTTCAGAGAGAAGCCAGGCGTGCCCTGTTATCGGTGAAGCAACTGCAAGTCATCCCTGCCCGGAGGCGCGCGCGGATATCGCCGATAAGATGTCGGGTCAAAACAAATGCTACAGCGGAAAGAAACAACAACGGGGGACGACCCGGATAACTGTCACAGTTATGCACTGACCGTTAGCCGTAGAGAATAAGAGAATGGTAAAGTATAACAATTAGGAGGTATGTTAAATCATAGCTTCACTTCTAAACGTGGAATCGGCCCGCACTACGAGGTGATATATGGGCTAGCTGTCGCGACCGTCTTGGGTCAATGACCCAGTTGTCAAAGGGAGACTGGAGTGAGGAGATTGAGCATGCTTTGTGCTACACACACTGCGCATACAAGCTCGCAAGACATAGACGATTTGGGCCAAAGAAAAAAAAAAAAAGAACTGCGAATAATAAAAGAACCTTCGCGCTACCACGTGTGTTCGCGCGGTCTTTTTCTTTCTTTCCCTTCCGGCAACACGATCCACTGACTTTGACAAGGTAGTAACGAAGACTGCGCAGCTAGCTGTGACAAGCTAATGCTGAGTTGCGCCGAATAGCGCGAGATATTTATCCACGTGGCTACAGCTCCACCCATACGAGAATATAACCACGCCGGCCGCTCGCTCCCGATTCACAGCATCCTTGCGCCGCGCGGATGTGGACAACGGCGAGCGATGCACCTGAAATCGGGCAGGAAATTGAACGGCGCTACGGTAAAGGCACGACGCACAAGCGTCGAAAGACAGCTCATGAACGGTTGTTACTCACAAGACCTGCTTTGAAGGACGTGTACGGCGACGGGAGATGACAAGCCGCTTTCCCTCTGCAGCAGGCGCGAAAATTTGAACAGCGCTCGTGCCATTGTCTCACGTTCCAAGCAGCGACAGGACTTCCACTGCGTCCACGTTTTCTCCGGCCGACACAAATGCAGACAAAGTCCGCCGAGAAAAAAAAGGCGCACCTCCGCCTGAGCGACCAATGAGGTGCCGGTTTCGCCGGGCGATAGACGCGCCACTGTGGCCTTTTGGACCTATAGTGGGCAACCTGCGTCATATTTTTTTGTTACAGCTTTTTGCACTGTTCACAGAGGGCGCAAAAATACGCAGCGCAAAGTATTCAACTTGCTAGAAGACAAACGTAAGAAGTTACATCACTAGCGCCCTCTGACAGTTGTAGCCAAATAAATTATCGTCGAGAGTGACCTTCTGTGTTGTTTCTAGGAAATCGACCGCTCTGCCGGCTGTGGCGAATGAGCAGAGCTTGCGGCGGACAGAGTGAATTCTGCTCCAAGCGAAGTCGCCGGTGCCGTCAGCGCGTCAAAGGCGGTGCGGGGCCGACGATCGCTCGTAAACCTGTGCTGTCGGTTAGCGCCCCCTTAAAAAGCAGCTCAAGTTGTATTGTCATGGTAAGCACAACGGCATGAAAATTTCCTCTTCGCTTGTCAAGTTTCTTCAGGCTGTACGGCGCAAGCGCTCCTAGAGTGCTCAGGTAGCCGAACTCAAGTGTACGCGCTGACGGATTTTTTTCGAAACCTTGCACTTGTAACTGTGTTGGAATGTATAGGTGCACTTTTGTATTCTAACTTTGTAAGAGTCTCGTTTTTGCGGCATGTGACGCGCGGCCGTATTTCAAAAGCAGCACGCGTGATCTATATTTAGCGGTCGTGCCGTGTATCGGTCTAACCACTGTTCCGAGCGTGCAGGAAAAGAGCAATTACTAAAGCGTGGTAAATAGGATCTTCCTTGTTCGTTCTACCGAATCTGCCATACCCATTGCAGCGCGGTGGCTTGTTTATCTTCCACGGATGTCAGCTACTTGACACGTTGAACTTCCCTCTCCCGAGTTCTTGATATCAACGTGCTTGCGCTTGTGAATGGTACTTGGCAAATAATGAATAACTTGGACGTACTACAGTTGACCGGTGTTCTTGATATGTCACTGGATTAACGCTTCATCGGCAAGTGTGCGCGCAGCTAGCTACCCTTCCGCGGTGTGCAGGTCATCTTTGTCGTGGAGGCTATGTCCACGCCGGTTCACCGGCAGCACAATGAACTCGCGGCCTTGACAAGCTCTCCGACAGCCTTTTACGACGGGAGCAAGCGAAATCTTTTCGTCCGGGGCCCTCCCTTGAGGAGAGAAGCGAAGTAACCGCAATAGCGCACAAGCGCTCCACTCGATTGCGGTGGGTAGTCGATAAAAATGTTTACATATCGTTCTTGTGTATCTTCAGGTGTTACGTTTCAGCGGTCGCTTAGCAAACGTCTCAGCTTGCGTAACAAAAACAAAACCAGCTGCTCTGCCAGACGGGATCAACGCGCGCGCTACTTGACATGCTTTTTGTTCTTTTGTTTTTTTTTCTTTCTTTTTCTCCCGAGTTGGCACCGATTCAACAGGATGGAGTATATCGTAATCACATCGCGTCCCTTCGCTTTCACGTGAAATCTGTGAGCCAAGAGCGGCTTGTTGACATAACGTAGTGTGTGACTATTGTTTCAGAGCATTGGCCTCATTCTGCAGTGCAATGCATGCACTTACGTATAACAACTCGTAGAACCTATACAATTATTCCAAGTACGTTCTTCTTTGAGGAGTAAAGGGAAGTATGAAACAAGAGTATGCAAGCCTACCCACGATTGATCTACTTTCAGTATCTGTTGGCCCTTTCTGTCATTCCTGCAAAAATAATAGGTGCTGGTTATGACTGCACGTGCAGTGTTCGTCCGTTCTAAAGTCGGTTAGATGGAGAGTTATTGGGGTTTAAATAGAAGGACTAAGGTAGACGCTGTTGTAAAGGTATCTGTAGTAATTATTACTACTTGTTGTTTTATCATGTCTACCCACTGGCTGCTATGCAAAAGCTCTTACATTCCATTTAGTGGAACTGCAGTCACTACAGCGCATGCCTTCATGCTTGGATGATCAAAGCCACAGTGGGCAAAGTTAACATCTTTGTGGTTTAGGTTGGTTAACTTAATTAGAGGTATCATAAAAACACTAGGCAATGATAGTCTGTATAGTAAATATAATATATAGTTTAATCCACCTTTTCTTATATACATTTTAAAGCAGAAAGAAGACCCCAAAGAATGGGAGTGGATCTATGTTCTCTTACATAGTGATATAATTAAGGGTCAGCATAGCTGTAAATGAAATTTAAGTGTTTTCTTTAAGCCATGCCTGAAAGTAACCCACATGGAACATTTTATGCAACTGACAACCTTTCCCCCTGTTCTTACTGTTTACATGCAGCTAAGATGCTTCTAGCACTTCAGTATTCCAAGCTCTCCTTGGAGCACGCCTGCCTAGCCAAGTCTGCAAAATGGCCCCAGCTTCGACGAGCATTTAGCAGGAGTTCGGTTCGCCGAACTGACAGCTCGAGTGCTGGCGAAGCTCCCAAGGGAATCCCATACTCAAAACTTTCTGTCGGAGTGCCCAAAGAGCTCTACCAGAATGAGAACCGCGTTGCATTGTCTCCTGCTGCCGCTGCTGTGCTAGTCAAAAAGGGTTTTACCGTCAATGTTGAGGAGCAAGCTGGTGTAGCGGTGAGTGCTCCCTTCTTAGGTTGGAAATTTTTTGGGCAATGATTCTTAGTCCTTCATATGCACTGACACAAGATGGCCAATTTTCCACCCCGTAAAGGTTTTATGTTTTTTCTCCCATACCGAACCATTAAAGGGACACTAAAGTAAAACAATAAATTAGTTCAGACTGATAAATTATACTTTGAAAACTAGTGCCGTTAATTTCAACACCATAGGCATATTGATAGTGACGTCAGAGATTTCGAAGTACTTCGTATTGTGGCCACATTGGCCCAACGAAATGTCCCGAAACTTGGTAAGTTAAGTCTTTAGCTCCCTCAGAACACAATGCACTACATTTTTACTGATCAGAAACTATGTAGGCCTTAGTAGATGCCGGTAAAACCTTATGTCACAAAGACTAGTGCAGGAAGTTCAAGGTGGTGTCACCATCTGCATTTTCTTGCTTACCGAGCATCTTCTTGCAGCAAGTGTGGTGTTTTTAGTAATGTGAAAGAGTAATTTACTAATAGAAGAAAAATTTTTTTTCTCATTAATGTCCCTTTAAAGGAAGCGAATGGCCGAGTGGAGTGATAGGGTGAGCTTGCTGTGATTTCACCTCTGTAAACCAAGTATCCTTTCATGCGCATGTTTCCGGCAAAGCCATAGAGTATTTCGCTTGTCTTCTATGTTGCAGCCCCTATTTAAGCTTTTCTTTTCTCAATTTGCAACTTTTATCATTACAGGCCAAGTTCAAAAATGAAGCCTACGAAGCAAGTGGAGCACGCATCACAGATTGCAAGAGCACGTTTCAGTCGGACATTGTGCTCAAAGTGCGTCCTCCGATTGATCTCGACAAGGGACACCTACGAGACAGCAGCACACTCATCAGCTTCCTGTATCCGGCACAAAACAAGTCACTCGTAGATGAGCTCGCCAAAAGACAGATGACTGTCTTTGCAATGGATGCCATACCTCGCATAAGCAGGGCTCAGGTGTTTGACGCTCTGTCGTCCATGGCAAACATTGCGGGCTACAAGGCAGTGATTGAAGCAGCCAACCACTTTGGTCGTTTCTTCACTGGTAAGTGCGTGCATATGTAATTTGAACTGCTTGAAAACCTTAACGTGACGCCTTAACATGCAGCGGCGCTGGCTAACACTCCCAGGTTTGCGCGCACAGAAATACCCAGTAAAGTGAATGGGAGAGTGATCGCCGCCGTAGCTCAATTAATGGAGCATCGGTCGAGTTATCCAAAGGTTGTAGGCTTGGTCCCTGCCAGCTTTTTGTTCACTTTGATTCCTTTCCATTTATGTCATAATTACCACGCTACAGTTAAAGACTACAAATAGTGTCTCTTATACTTTCCTTGGTTTCATATTCTCTTGGTTTCATTAGGTTGTATCTAACAAAGAAATGAGTCCTTGATTTATTCCCGCACTTTAACACATCAGGGCTGGTGACACATTAGGACATGCTCTGCAAATTTTCTGTCTAATACGGTGTCTGTGGCTATATGTACTCAATTTGTCGTAGGGATAATGCGCCATAATCACAGTGTGGACAAATTGTCTCACTGCAGAATCTCGATGTAATCACAGGTCATACGCATTTCATTTAGGTAAATTGTGAATGTCCCATCAAAACAGCAGTAAATGGAATGCAGCCTTTTTCTGGATGACCTGAGCATTTTACTAAGCTGCAAGAGATGGTGAGAGTCAAGAAACCTCTTGGAGTTGGAAAAGTATGGCTGAAGCATACAAATGCGAAGTTAGCGCATAGGAACATTTTGGATCCTCCATGACTCTGTATGTCTTGCTGCGGTGTGCCGTGAACTTGGCAATGTAGATGAAGCAGCAATGAGAGTTTTTTTTTTTTTTTTTCACGTTCCAAAAACATCAGCTTGACGACATATTGAGGGAATAAAGGTCTAAAGAGCCATCAAGGACTTCTTCATCCTGAAATAATTACCATAACTAAACAAGACCATCCTACCATTACTGAAGTGTTGTGCTTGTAGCTTGTTATGGACGATACAAGCTTCGGAATACTATTTTTGAAGGTCTTTAAAAAATTGTATTGAGGTTTTACTATGGTAGACATTTTCATGGTTTTCAAAATTTTCATTACTCCTGCATGTTAATTGAATTTGTTATCCAGTAGCCCCAAAGCTAGCTGCGTGGTTGTATTGTCATGCTAATCTCTCGCTTTCTGTACACTTTACAGCTAACTTACTGTAAGTATTTGCATTTATATTTACAAATGTCTGTAATTTGTTGATACGGGATCGGTTCTTAAAGTGGAATGAGCACAGCCTAATCTATGAAGATATCGTCATCATTATTAAAAGGTTCTCTGAAATGGTTTTTTGGAGAATATGTAAGCAGCTAGGTCACAGCTAGAGTAAATCAATTGCACCATAAATAACTTAAGCGAAGCACCTTGTATCAAGGACATCATGGGTGATTAAGTGCTAACCTCCTCCTGAGCTGTGCTTTTTTTTCTCCCCAAGCTTCTTTGCAGAGCGTTCGGGGCTGAGCCCTACCATTTGCGAACTTCGGCATGCACACCATAAATCACGGAGCCAGGCTTTGCATTTGTCTGGTTGATCTCTGTATCACCAAGCACCACCATAAACGCGGCCACTCGCTTTTTTTCAGCTGAGTACAAACATAAAGAAGCCAATCTTATTATTCGCATGAATGGCTTTCTGAAGCGGTGCCACTTCTCGAAACATAGACGGCTGAAAACTTGGCATGGTGGCGCTGTGTGGATTGCAACGTTGTGCATGCTTAAAAGCCTACGATAAATTACACACTTTATGCAGTGGCTTTAAATTGAATGTCACCAAGCCACACTGCCAGTACGTGCGCTTCAATGACTATGCAGACACTCTCCTTTTTCATTGGCTAGCCCTTGCAAATGACTCTTTCCCTGAATTCTTTTGTACAGGAATTGAAATACTGCTTCATTTATACATCACAAACTGCGCCTCTCTTCTCTCTCTCTTTTCTTTCTTTCTCTCCTTGCACTGCATACTGCCAAGTGCTGTTCTGCACATTTCGCATAGAAATTCCAGTGTACTCCTTTTATTTTGAGGCACAAAAGAAAAATTGTGTAACAAGGAACAGTACTTGCCAATATTAAGGTATGAATGCACGAGAGTGTCTTCATGCGTAAAAACGATCAGAAGTTTCGATGAGGAGGCAACAGCACGAGTATGTCACTCTTCGCTTTGATGCGGGGGGAAAAGAAGGCTCATCGACAGTTTTGCTTTTTTCTATAAATTTAAAATTAAATTACACCTCCAGGTAACGCAACATATACACATGCAGCATTGAAAGATTTGCCAACGTCTTGTGTCGTGATCGTTGACATTGCAGGCATTTTGTGCGACACAAGTGTACCTACGGTGTGACGTCTTTCTGTCGGATGGTGGGGCTGCCGTAAAAGTAAGGGTGCGTGGGCTGGTGTCTGAACTTGAAGCTACTCTCTGGGTCCAGATCAGTGTTATGCCTTGGACAAACTAAACATACTGTCACCACGCAACCTACTGCAGCAATTTAAATGGTTGTGACATTGTGCTTCATAGCTTGAGATTGCGAGTGCAATTGCTGCCATGGCAGCTGTATTGTTTTAATGTTGACGGTATTGAAAACACTTCTGTGCTTATATTTAGGTATAGATTAAATGAAACCAGGTGGCACAAACTAATATAGGCTTCTCTGACATGGCCTGTCTCGTGAACAGGTTGCAGTTTTGACAAATGATATTTTACTTTTAACTGTAAGCATGTGATTTACAGACAGCGCTTGTCTGTGTGCAATCCCAAAATGCAGTAAAGGGCTTATTAAAGGAATACTTAATGTATCTTTTGAGAAACCTGACAGCAAGAATAACGCAGAAATTTCATGTGGCTCATTTAAAGCAAGGCTACATTCACAGTCAAAATGCAGAGTAGTCGATCATTGGATTCCTTTCTTTATTGTTGTCTTTTTCTCTCGCCTCCTGGTATAGTGTTTAGTAAACCAGAAGCTTCATTATTGGCTCTTTGTGGCATAGTCAGTGGCTTTTGTCAAAATTTAAAAGTGTCAAAGCCAACTGCTGCTTTAGGAGATGGAAGTATACATACCTTTGCTTCAATGGGCACAATCCTTGCAATGTACAAAGCAGTAACACTCTACCAAGACAATTAATCCTCTGTTTACCCTTCAACGGCGGCAACGTAATCTTTCAACAGGCCAAATAACTGCTGCTGGCAAAGTGCCTCCTGCCAAGGTTCTTGTCATCGGCGGCGGAGTAGCTGGCTTGGCTGCTGTCGGCTGCTGCAAGAACATGGGCGCCATTGTGAGGGCCTTCGACACGCGCGAGGCTGTGAGAGAACAAGTGGAGTCCTTTGGTGCCGAGTTCCTCACCATCAACTTGGAGGCAAGGCGATGCAGTATTCTGTTCACCATGCGACTACCAACTTAAGCCGTTACACACCACACTGTACTCGGTTACAACCTGTCCGCCGCAGTGGCGTAGCAGTTATGGTGCTCGGCTGCTGACCCGAAGGTCGTGGGTTCGATCCCGGCCGCGACATTCGCATTTCGATGGAGGCGAAATGCTAGAGGCTCGTGTACTGTGCGATGTCAATGCACGTTAACACCAGATGGTCAAAATTTCCGGTGCCCTCCACTACAGCGTCCCTCGTAATCATATTGTGTTTTGGGGACATAAAACACCCACAATTATTATTATTTTATTACTATTATCGGTTACAGCCTAAGAAAAATGCGTTTGAACTGTAAGTACTTTTTTCTCAGTTAACGTAAATAATAGGCCTATTAAGAATTAAAGGTTCGTCGTTGCTACCTAAAACATTATGTTTGGCTGAGCAGTGATATCAGAATCCCTGACGAAATTTACCGGGACGTTCAAGTTTCTGACCTAAACCAGTAAGACAAACGTGTGTGTATGGGAAAGTCAACTATCTGAAACCCTTGAGAAGTGCTTGATGTCACAAAAGTGAGTAAGTGCTGTTGGATGAAGAATTTATGCAAATTCTCTGTGGGAGGGACAGGGGTGGCTGTGGGCGGAGCTGATATTTTTCCTTAGGTGGTAATCAACGATATTTGAGAGGATCAGCGTGGTCTTAAAGGCAGCAGACATGTTAATCAGTTTTTCACTGTGTTTTTAAAGCTAATATAGTTTGATAGTCACAACGCACTACTGCATTGCTTGACAACGCTGCACTGCTGAGGAAGCATGGCTGTAATATCATTCTCGTTGAGAATAGTAGAAATCACCAAGAGAAGTAATTAACCTACTCTTTGGCACCTGGTAATGAACTTAAGAAATGTGATGTTACATTGAAGGCTTGTCATAATTGATATTGTAATTTCTGTGTTAATGTAATTATGCAATTATGTCCTTTGTAGGTAGACTAAGTGGCTGTCATGCTCCAGTATATGGCTCCGGATAAGTTGTGTATTATCCTTGCTCGTGATGGCAGCTCACTGAGGTGGAGTGAATTTGTTTGGGGGCTTGTATGAACGGTAACTTCATTGTGGAAGTTTGCGTTTGAAAAAAAAATTTTTTCTCTTTGGGTAGGAGTCGGGTGAAGGTGTTGGAGGGTATGCAAAGGAAATGTCCAAGGAGTTCATTGAAGCCGAAATGGCCCTGTTTGCTGAGCAGTGTAAAGACGTCGATATCATCATCACCACAGCCCTTATACCGGGAAAGAAGGCACCCCTCCTGATTACCAGGGTGAGTGAAGGCTTTTAAAATTTTGGAGGCTTTTAAAAATGGCATGGTAGATTCACAGTTGCAGAGTATACAGAGCAAACCTTTTAAAACTGGCTGGAGGATCATTGGTTTTTTACCTCCTTAATTTACATTTTTAAGGCCTCCACGGTTCCTCTATATAGAACATTATTATGAGCATTATCTCTACATTATTTACCTTGCTGTTGGCACTTATTAATTGTAGTACTGGATTTCTGGCTAAAAGATGCTGAAGCTCTTTGCTGGCACTAGGGAGCTTCAGGGAGCACTAGGGAGTGGTTCGAGAAGTAAGAAAACAGATGATATCAGAATTGTACTCTTCTGATCTCCCATTAAGTGTAGTTCTAGAAGAGAAGTTTCTTCGCTCGCAAGGGATGCATACATTTTCCTTGCCTCCTTGGTACGTATTGGGGCAGCTTACCGAAACCAGATTGTTGCGCATAGTGACAGGCTATGAAAAACACATCGCTAGTGCTGGCTTTCAGTCTTTTACGCGCGTTCCATAGGAAATGGTGGAAAGCATGAAACCCGGATCAGTCATTGTGGACTTGGCAGCAGAGAGTGGCGGCAACGTTGAGACCACCAAGCCCGGAGAACTGTACGTGCACAAGGGCGTCATTCACATTGGCTACACAGACCTGCCAAGTCGCATGCCAACACAGTCCTCAACGTTGTATGCCAACAACATCTCCAAGTTCCTTCTCTCAATTGGCAAGTTTTTTTTTCTTTCTTCATCTCTTTTCTGTGCATTAGTGAGCACATGTCCAATCGTTATAAAGAGTAGTAAGATGAAACCTAAGTTGAGCCATGTTAGTGAATTATGCTTCCAAGAAAGGCTTGACAAACTAGAAAAAACTCAGGCAAGCAGTGACACCACTGGGAAGTTGCCACACCAGCTCACAATGTCATGAATTTTCATAGCACCTGTTTGGGTTTTAATGAATTCTTTGTTGGTAAAAATACCTGCATTCCAACCTAATTCCAAAGGAGCCAAAGACAGTTTTGTGCTGCATAATTGGGTGGTGGGTTGCCCATGTTAACTCTTCATTCAGGATCTTCAGGTTATTTCGTTTACTGGATATGCATTGAGTGATTGCTTTTCATTGTCTGCTATGACACAATAACTTACGTCAAATTAATTTAAGTTTTCTCAAAAGCTGATCCTGAAAATGTGATTGAACTGCTCTAACGCAGTTTGTGCATGCATGTGAAATCATGTCCTAGGGTGAAGATGTGTAATCACTTCTTGGCTGCTGTATATTTACTCGCATTTAATACAACCACGATTGGAATGGTTTAAAATATTTGTTTTAAAATGGCTGGCTTTTTGTAATTATGTATATACTTCAATGTAACATGAGAACCGACATCCAACAATAAAAACCATGATAAAAGCTTTTGTTATAATTGAGGAAATAGGTAATTTTGGAAAGGATGGAAGGTAATGTGTGTTATGTTGTAAAAGAGGTCTTAAAGTACAACGGCTCATTGCCACACGCTTTCTCTTCATAACCTCATGCAGGCTCCAAAGACCACTTCTACATTGACCTAAACGACGAGGTTGTTCGTGGTTCCATAGTACTTCAGGAAGGGAAGCTTCTGTGGCCACCGCCCCCACCTAAAGTATCAGCTGCACCTCCACCCCCGAAGCCTGCTGTAACTGAGGCCAAGCCATCTGGCATTGCACAGAAAGAAGCCCAAGTTCCTGACTATTTCAAGGAAACGCTCAAGAAGTCTCTTGTCTACACAGCAGGTTGGTTCTATGCAGAAGAATTCGTTCCTCAACTGTGTGTGATGTGCTCTGTGGCTCTTTGAATCAGGGACACTAAAGTGAAACAATGAATCTGTTTCAATTAATAAATTGCACACTCAAAACTTCAATGACATTAATTTCACCATCATATGTTTATTAATGGAACAGAGAATCAAGGGCGAAATTTCATTTTTAAATTTCGCGCTGAAATCTCCACGTGCTACAACATGGATTTCAATGTGCACATTTCATATATTGGCGACATTTGCTGAATGAACGAAATTTCCTGAAACTTGGTATGTTACGTCTATGCTGCCTCAGCGGACAATGTACTTCATTTTTACCGATTATGAGCTATGTAGGCCCTAATAGACGCCGTCAAAATTTATGACGTCACACTGATTCGTGCAGATATTTCTAGGTGGCATCGCCACCCGTATTTTCTCTTAACAGCGAAGCTGTTTAGCAAATCGTTCCTTGTGTGTCGATCGCAGAAAGCTGTCACCATCTTAACGGGTGATCAATGAAAGAACATCAACGAAGAGAACACCAACGAGAGAGAGAAGGAAGTAGGGAGAGAAAAAAAACATAAAAAGAAAGAGGAAGCAAGCATCACATCATCTAGCGATCAGATGCCGCTCCACCTGGCCAAGCTGCGCATGCGCACTAGCTAAGCCACGCCCACTGAAGGAGGCATCGCAAGCAACGTCCGCTCTATAGTGCATTGCCTGGCTGCGTACTCCCGAGGAGGAAGCCACACATCTCAAAGCTAGACCTGTCAGTCCATGGGGAGTACGAGCGGTGACGGGTCCATGCTTCGCTGTGGCAACCTTTGCACGACTTAGTGCAAACTGCCTGCAATTTTTTTTTCATGTTTTCTCATTTACCAAGCATCTTCTCGTGGCAAGCGTAGTAATTCTGGTATCGTGAAAGAGCAATTTGCTAATATGAGAAAGATCATTTTAGTGTTCCATTAATATAGTCCTGACTATGAAAGGAACAAATTGTCACCTCAGAGCAGTACGAAGCCTCTCTGTGCACAGTGCTACTGGCTGCTAGCCAATAGCACCAGCCTCTGTAACACAGTGCAGTGCAAGCACATTTGTCACGCTGTTGTAACATGGTGTACAAGTAAATTCTTTCCGTGAAAGCCATGTTAATTAACCTTGCCTTTCCTTTTTATCTTCAGGTCTTGGCACTGTTGTGGGCCTTGGAGTTATTTCCCCAAATCCAGCCTTCACAACTATGACCACAATATTTGGTTTGTCAGGAATTGTCGGTAAGTGAATTGCCACAGCGTTACACCATTTCTACTAGACTATGTGGACATGCTGTACTAAATGTTCAGTCATATACATCCGATTTAGTGAGATGATGATGTCAATAAATATTGCATCTAGTACTAGAGGGTAAAGTCTGAATTACTGGATTTTCATAGTTTGTGTGGTCTGTCCATGAAGTTTCGCTGCAACGAGATTCTACTACAACAAATATCTTTGCGCATGCTGTCAATTTCGTTGTAGCAGGATTTGACTGTACCTACCATATTTTCTCGCATATAACCCGCACTCCCACCTTTTAAGCACAATTTTCAGTTTTTTGGTGCAGGTTATATGCAAGATAACACGGTATGTTTTCAATTTTTCACTGTCCATTTTCGAGAAAACCACGCAGCTGTTTTGTAGCTCGTTTAAGAAAAAAAAGCATAATCTGCTGGCAACTGTTGTTAAATGAAACCGTAGTTTTGTTTAATAATAATACAGAGAAAACTAAGGCAATAACCCTGTCAATTGACTCTGTACATCTGAAGCACTGTTTCAATCCACTGACCATGACCCTCTTCTTTTTCTTCTTTCCTGCTTTACTTCAGAGCCATTTCCTGCTCTTTTGTGGCATGATTTTAATACGAGTACTGTGACATCTAGCTCAGGTTTTGTTCCTTGCCAATCTAGTTCATATGGGTGGCCTTGTGTACAACTATAACAAAGTGTTGGTAGACGCAATCAGCAGTCTATATTAGTGGCACAAGCACCGAGTGACACTCTTGCATCTATTCATGCACTTCTGATCGAGCAGCTACTTCTGGTTGTCCACATTTCAGAAAAAGTCTTCAAAGAAATAAAACTGGTACGAAATCGGTGGTTCTGGTTCAAGTTAAGAGCTATGTTGGATGCACATGATATCGGCATAGGTCGGCAGAAAATGTGGAGCTTACTCAGACTCACTCAGGAAATATATTTTGCCCTAGGGCTCACTTGGACACAGTCACTAAAATTTTTCTCAACCGGACTCACTCGTACTCAAACACAGTAAAATATTACTCACTTGAACTCACTCAGATTCAGGCTCATGGCTCTGAGGGAGTCGACTCACAAGTCCACTAGCGTATAATTAACTTTTTCGACCATCTCACAAAATAGCTCACAAAATGCTCCTTAGCACCAATATCTCTACTTGGCGCGTTTTTATCTTGTACCTTCAAATAGTACGAGTTAACCCAAGGAATACACCAAGGAACTCTGACCTGGCGTGCGAGTGCCACTACCAGACACTAAGTCAAGGATTAGGGTCACCTCCAATTTTTTTTGTTTCAGCAATAACGCATGCTTCAGTTTGGTCAGTGAGGGAATAGGAACAAGAATTTAATGACGAATTGGTTTGCCAAAAGCTGAAGACGAGAGGTTTCAGCAGAAGCGCGAAATGCGACTAAGGTATGGTTCTGTATTGACAAGTTTAATCAACATCAGTGCTCATTCGCTTCTTGCAGGATATCACACAGTGTGGGGTGTTACACCCGCTCTTCACTCACCGCTGATGTCAGTGACGAACGCCGTTTCTGGCATCACGGCTGTTGGTGGCCTGCTGCTAATGGGTGGCGGTGTCATGCCAGGCACGCTGCCACAGTCGTTAGCTGCGGGTGCGGCCTTCGTGTCGACCATCAACATCTTCGGTGGCTTCCTTGTCACCCAGCGCATGCTGGACATGTTCCGTCGGCCGACTGACCCCAAGGAGCACAACTATCTCTATGCCATACCTGGTAAGGCCAAGTTTTGACAAATCTGCGGACAGGTCTAAAGTTGTCTAAAATTTTGACAAACTTAGAGGGCCCCTTAACCACCCAGAGGTTGAAATATGGTTGTGGTGTTGCAGTTGTGCACGAGTCTACAACTAACACATAGCCATGAGAATTTTTCGATGCCGTAATAGCAGATTTTCACCCGTTTGATGATACAAAAGAGGCCCTTGCTCATTTCACTCGTTCCTTCACTTTGCTCTGTTCGTCGGCGCGTCTCTCCTTTTGGCCGAGTGCTCCTCACCGTGCGAGGAGGAAGAGCAGCGAGCGTGCATACCTGCAGACAAACAGGTTCTTTTTGTGGATGACATGAGCGGATGCGAATGTTGACGTCATGGCCAACGCTGGGGATTAACGAAAGGCCCGGAGAGGACAGGGGATTGTTTTTTGAAATTTGTGGCACGCCCGCGTCTCGTAGCGCTGCTGCGTTTGGCATTGTTGATTGTGACGGCATTCTGAACTCGATGAGCGCATTTTCTTGAAGTGTTAAAGAATTATCGGTGGTTTACGGGCCTTTTATGTTCTGTTATTTGGATATGCAGTCAACTACTGATTTTTTGTATGCCGGATTTTTTGGACATGCTTGAAAATTCGGACTCCTTTGTGGCACTGCCACAAACTCCATAGAGTTAATGTATAAAAATGTCGGAGATTTCAGATGCAGAAACTGTCTGGCATCCAATTTTTTGGGCTTTCTCAGAAGCTCGAATTGCAGATCTAAAGTATCATTAAATGAAGCCATCACCGCTGCCCCATCAATCTTGCAGGCTTGAACCAGTGCTTTAGCGCGTCCATCCGTTTGTGGCTGTGGCGGATTCCAAATGTTAGCTTTACCACAATGCCATATTGTGGGGTGAAGCGTACCGAAAATCTGAAGGGGCCACTGTCACAGTGCAGTGCGGCGATGCCTTTACGGATAAGCACTGGAAATGCACGGGGGCGTGATGGTCGCAAACGGTGGTTGCGCCTCATGATTTAACTGCTGAAAAGTTCCTAGGGGTGTGCGAATATTCGAAATTTCGAATATTTTTCTAATAGTGTTTGCTATTTGATTCGATTCACACTGGAATTTTACTATTTGAACAATTTGAACTTCCCAAAGACGAATACAGTCAACGTCCAATTGAAAGTGACTCCTTCAGATTTTCAATATGCTTCACCTCATTACACTCTCGTATTGCGGCAAAGCTGCCTTTCAAGCTCCGTTACGGTCGAACTTGGCCAAGAGACAGTCAACATCCGATTGGAAGTGGTCCCTAGATTCTCAATATGCTTCACCTCATCACACCTCCATATGGCGGCAAAGCTGCCTTTCAAGCTGCGCTACGGTCGCAAATGTATTAACTCAAGAAAACGCTGGTTTCAACATGGAGATGAGAGGTGTGGCAGAGGTAGGGGCTCAATTAATGCTGTTTTGGACCTAAAATTTGGGCAGGAAGTCCGAAAAAAAAATCGGACGCCGAAGCTTTTTAGCATAGAAAATTTCAGGTGTTCTTATATATCAACGTCTACGAGGCAGAATTGGAACTTCGGACTTGAAGGGAGCAGACCCTTGCCCGCCACATCAGTTGGGCTTCCACAGAAGTTGTTTCTGTTGTTTTTTCTAGCCTTGGCATTCCTGGGTGCATACGGCACAGCCGTGTCCCAAGGCTGCACGGACTTGGAGCAAATGATGTACCTGGGCTCATCTCTCTGCTGCGTCGGTGCCTTGGCAGGCCTGTCTTCTCAGAAAACGAGCCGCCTAGGAAATGCTCTGGGCATGGTGGGTGTGTCGGGAGGAATAGCGGCCACTCTCGGTGCTATGGACCTGACACCAGAGCTGGCCACTCAAGTGGCTGCTTGCATGGGTGCTGGTGAGTGCGTGAAAAGTTTGCTCACAGTGCACTAAACAGTCTTCATTGTGTAAACTCAATGATCTGGCACATTTACGTATGTTTTTCAAGCGTATACATCAGACTCTCATTAAACGGAAATCTCTTAAACAGCGCTCCTGCTTGAATGGAACAACCGCCTCTAATATGATTGGTCTCGTACTTGAATTCTGCACCCCTGTTCATCTCTCTATGAATGGAACTCCTGTAAATTAAACGCATTTTCCTGGTGCCTTCAGGCTCCATTTAATGCGAGTTTACTGTATTTCTGTTGTTAATGTGGGCATGAGAAGAGGTGTGAAGCATGTCCTACACATGTGTGTGGATATTGTGTCACTGTCACAATATGCACTCGCATGTGTGACTCATGCATAGGTCTCAAAAGTAGGCTTGTGCGAATATTCGAGCAGTTCGAATATTCGAACGAGTATTGCAGTATTCAAATTCGCTTCGAAACAAGTTTAAAATATTCTAAATTTTGAAGTTGGATCATGACAAATAAGCTCATTTTGCTTTATAATATGCTATATGTACTATTCGAATTCGATAAGAAATTATTCGACCAAATCACTATTCACTTCGAATCTAAAATTTACTATTCGCACAAGCCTACTCAAAAGACATCCCGTGAGCTTGTCTGCAAAGGTGATGAAGCCAGATGGTCGCACAGTAATGCTTTGATATATTATACTGTAATTCAAGCTCTGTTGGGTACAAACAGGTTAAGATATAGTGTTTGTCCCAGTTTTGTTAAACTTGTAATCCGTCATGCCTTTGTTACGTTATTGACACCGTTGTGGCAGATGTTTACCGTTTTTCTTTCCCTGTGCCTGTCAGGTGCTGGCATTGGCCTGCTGGTGGCAAAGAAGATTGAGATCACTGACCTTCCACAGCTTGTGGCAGCCTTCCACAGCTTGGTAGGACTGGCAGCTGTGCTCACGTGTTTTGCCACGTACATGGTCGACTACCCTACCTTCGCAACCGATGAAGCAGCGAATGTGATCAAGACTGCTCTTTTCCTGGGCACCTACATCGGTGGTGTTACCTTCAGCGGTTCTCTTGTTGCCTATGGAAAGCTTCAAGGTATGCTCTCAACACTGGGCAGAAGGAAGTGAAAATCGACGAACTTGTAATGCAGTTTTTGCAAATACGGTAAACGCGGCAAATACGGTTTTGTGGGGCTGGAAAAAAATCAGTTTCACCGCAAGGGCGAAGCAATGAATGTGATAGCAGATTGTAATGTTATGCGAAGTAAGGATGGCAGCTAACTCTTTTAGATCCAGTCTCCCGTAACTCTACAAAATGCTGGTGTAAGAGAATATTGCCACTCCTGGGAGAAAACAGGATTTCGCGCAGTCTCTTAGCATTGAGATTGCAGCATGTAGAAGGCCCAAGCGGTCTGCTGACGCCTGCCGAGATAGCGCGTGCACCAGCAATTGCAACCATGCCCTTTGAATCAAAGCTCACAGTCGTTGCTCGAGCACACCCCCCCCCCTGGTTCCTTTCATGCTCCTTCAAGACGGGTTGGGCGTTTCCGCTCTGCTTGGGCAGCATTCTACAGCAGGCTTTGCACGCGGGGTGATGTTATCGCATGCACCCTCCAAGCGACGAAGATGGGCCGGGTTTGTTTGATCTCTGCTTCAGCTGCATTTGTCGCCCCCGCTCGCGTGCTTTTACCCGCAGATAGAACGTACGATGGGTAAGGGGATGTTATCGGTGTGGCCATTATATGGAATATGATGGTGATGCCAATGGCAAAAACCCGTTGAGAGTGTCCATATATAATTGCTATCACAATTAACTCAACATTGAAATATCGAGGGTACCGTAAAAGAAACGATAAACACCTACTATGTCAACACGCTCTTATTTATTGAATGAATCCGGAAATACTGTCCTTTTTTTTGCACAAAAGCTGTGTACAAGTGGCAATTCTTGTTGTTTTGCAACTTTCTTCACAATGTGGCTATGGCACAAGTCTTGTCTTTCTCTGCAACATGCTTTTCACAAACACTTTCTCCGAATACATAATCCTCGAATGGCAGCCCTCTGTAACCGAAAATGCAGAGGATGCTTAGGGCCACAGCGTGGCATCTGTCATAGCATGAAATGATGGCCATAGTTAATTTTATTATGCAACGAAAAAGTGATAGAAAGGGATGCATCCCAAGAAGCTTGATAGTGCTTCTTGCCACAGGCTGGCAAAGTTTGCACACGAAAGGTTGCCTGCGATCCTCTCAGTAACTTGAATTGCTAATTAAATGGAATAGCTGCCTCTAAGATGATTGGCTTCATACTTGAATTCTGCACCCCTGTTCATCTCTCAGTAAGTGGAACTCCTGTTAAACGGAACATATTTTCCTGGTTCTTTCAGGTTCCTTTTAATGAGAGTTTACTGTAGAGGGACCAAATGTGTGTGTGCAATGCACAATGATTTCATTACATCAAGAATTTCGTGAACTAAGGTTCATTATATATCAGCATTTGACAGCATCTGTTGTTGATAGATGTTCGTGTGATGTACATCGTAGTGTAAGTTAAAAGCTAGTCAAAGATAGTTTGTTGTTTTCTCTGGTGTGCTGCATGGCCTGTCACATGTCTAGGGCTGGATGTTGGCGAGGCTCTTAGTGGCACCTGTGTGCAGGGCTTCTGAACTCTGCTCCTCTTCTGCTCCCTGGCCGACACGTGCTCAACAGTAGTCTCCTGGCAGCCAATGTAGCTGCCATGGCCTACTACTTCATGGATGACAGTCTCACTGCCGGTCTCGGCTGCCTCGGGACCACTGCCGCCCTTTCCACACTCATGGGATTCACTCTCACTTCAGCCATTGGAGGTAAACCTTTTCATTTTGTTTTACAAATGTGAGAGCGTTTCATTGGCTTCACCACCCGCTTTAATCTGTCTATCTAGCCTTGATATGGAGTCTTGGTGATGCGCTTATACAGTAAAAGCTCGTTAATTCGGATTTCTAGGAACCGGAAAAAATGTCCGAATTATCGAATGGTCGAAATAAACACAATAAATGCACGAGTTTTTTCAACATACCTTTACTTAATGTAATCGCGGATCAGATATTCGTGCGGACACTTTTTCGGAGCCCTTCAAGGTGCTCAGCAGCTCGCATGCTTTCTGCAGTGTCCGCAAAAGTTTCACCCGTCATCCACGCTTTTCGGTCGGCACGGTAATCCACGGGAAGATTGTTGATGTTCTTAAAGCAGCGTGGCTTTTGAACCTTTCCGATAACGAGAAGCGGCAAGCGCTCTGATCCTGTCACGTTGGCGGCTAAAAGTACGGTTGCTCGTTCCTTGCTTCTTTTGCCGCCTATACAAGGATCCCCTTTCATCACTCTTCATCACTTCTTGTCGGGAGAGCCCATTATTCAGAGCACGCAAAATTTCTACTTTGGTGGTGAAGTCATTGGCGTCGTACTTGGGCCGGTTCGCTGGCGTTGCCATCGGCGGAGATTGCGGTCACACGAGAAGTCAGCACAAAAGCACCAGCAACGATCAAGCTAAAGGAGCCGTACTGAAACGTTCCTCGGTAAATCGGCGGTCAACGATGCAGCACACCAACGGTACAGTGTACCAACGAGAACAAAGCAACAAAACCCACACGCGGAAAAAAAGGTGTTCAACCAGTCTCAATCCAAGCCAAGCCGATAATTGATGTCCATGGCGATGCTGCGTTTGAGCTTCACTTTTGTTCCGAACTATTCTTTTTTCGTTTTCGAGCCTCGCCAGCGGACCGAAAGTCGCCGAATTATCCGATTTGCGGTCAAATCTGTCTGAAATAACGAGCTCCCAGTCTCATAGAGTGATGTGTATATTTACAGGGACCAGATGACGTGTCCGAATTAACCGATTTTCCGAATTAACGAGAGTCGAATTAACGAGCTTTTACTGTAGTATGTCAATGCCACAAAGAACACAGGACACATTTTAACAGAACTCGGTTGTTTGTAGTGTTTCCCTACCATAAGCACATCGCCAAGCCACCATGAACCAACTGGCCCCTTTCGTCGCCTTACTTGATGTGGAGACTGCGTAAAAAGAATTTGAATATCAAACCTCTATGATGAATAGAACTGGGTTTACAACGTCATAGATGAGTACCTGTCCTCTGAACCGTGCCAAAAAGATGAGGAAGGGCGTGAAATACTGTATTTTCTCGCCTATAGTTCGACTCTGCATATACCCGTATTGTCTCACGTATAATCCACACAAAAACTAACAAAAAATTGGAGCTAAGTTCAAGACTAATAACGCAACTGGAGCAGGTAGTGCAAGAAATGAAGGCACAAGCAAGGAACAGAGACACAAGATGAGCGCTAACTACAAACTCGCCCAGATTTCAGTTCTTGTAAGAAAAACGCAAATTCCTGTCTGCAAAGGTGACTTCAGGGCAGTGTTTCACAGCTATGCAAGGAAGCTAGCTTCACGGCAACACGCGGGGATCATTTTTAGAAAATTTTCCGCGAATTGTTGTTGTGGGCGCGGGTTATGCACGAGAAAATACGGTAACCCTCAACTAAAACCCACAAAACATTTTTAGAAAGATCGCTTTGTATTTACAGCAAATTTCAGCCGCGTAAACTAATTTTGCACCTTAATAGAAATAACCACACTAACTATGCTCAAAGATTGCAAACACTTCCTTTTCACTCGATTTCAGTCTCCATTGTCACACACTCGTCATCACCTACTGTCAGTTTCAGCCATTGCTGTCACTGCCACCTTCATTGCATTGTCATGAAGCACTGCCATGAAGCCACCACACAAACTGACCTTCACTCATTACTCGCACCCCGACTTTAGCTGCGAATTCGGTGTGCAGGCTGTGCGCGAATAAAATACGATGTGTCAACAGTTGATCGATGATCAAAGTCTCAGCTTCCAAACCATGTTATTGGTCAAGAACTGTGGTCAGTAACATTTGCAGTGGAATCTATGCATGAGAAGGCGTCACATAATGTTGTGTGTGCATGTTGCCTTTCAGGTGCTGACATGCCTGTGGTGATCACTGTGCTAAATAGCTACTCTGGCTGGGCCCTCTGTGCCGAGGGCTTCATGCTCAACAACAACCTCATGACCATCGTGGGTGCTCTCATTGGTTCGTCTGGTGCCATCCTCTCCTACATCATGTGCAAGGTGAGCGCATTCGTGAATATAAAACCAGTTTTTTGTCCAAGCAAATGCTCAGCCTTGCCCTTTAAGTGCTCGGTCCAGTGTACTTTCGTGATTGCACATTTGGTGGCTTTGTACAGTGTTTACGGTCTAATCTGTCGTTCACCTGCTGAATGTGACGTTGCAGGTTCAACTCCTGGTTGTGACAGTGACGCTCCAGTGTATTCAAAATGTGAAAAAAGATTGTGTAGTCTACTATGCTTCCAGTGCATGTTAAATTAGTTCTGGTTGTTTTCGTATTACTCGGAGCTGAAATAGAGGCATCACTGTAATCCACCAGAAGGAAATGGTAATACCTGCTACAAAAATTTACTTGGGACAGACAGAGTTTTTTTTTGTTGTTGTTGTATTTTCTGATGCAGTATAACAAATTGAGAATCAAATTCCTGTTAATTTAAACCTCGGTAATAAGTGCTTCTGTAGTGGATAAGACATCGGTGATGTTTTCGTGTTTACTGCCATTTCCTGCACCCCTGCATCGCTTATACGATGAACTGTACTGTCCTCGCTTTGCTTCGCAGGCTATGAACCGGTCACTTCCCAATGTCATTCTCGGTGGCTACGGTACATCAAGCACAGGTGGGGGAAAGCCAATGGCCATCACGGGCACTCATACTGAGTGCAATGTGGACGATGCTGTATCCATGATCCGTGAGGCCAAGAACATCATCATCACTCCGGGCTACGGCCTCTGTGTTGCCAAGGCCCAGTACCCACTGGCCGAGATGGTCAAGACCCTGCAGGCAGCTGGAAAGAACGTGCGCTTCGGAATTCACCCTGTTGCTGGTGAGACAGGTGTTTGTGTGCATGTGCAGGTACCGTATTTTCTCGCGTATAAGCCATGCAAAGTATAGAGAAAGCTCAAAGCTAAAGTTGCGGTGCAGGTCAATGTTGGTGCACAACTTGGCTTTACGGCACTGCTTCATGGTAATGCAAGAAAGGCAGCTTCACGACAATATGTGGGGATTCTTTTTCTTTCTTTTCTTTTTGCAATTTGTAGCTGGATGCATGGGTTATATACATGTGTGGCTTATGTGTGGGAAACTATGTTATGTTTGTTCACACCTTCACACTGCTGTTGGATTTGCAAATGAGATGTCAAAACAAGGGATGTAAAATAGGCTTCCCTTCCCGTCTGAAAATGATGTTGTTGGCTTCTGGTTCGCTGGGGTCATCAGGATAGAAGTTGGGGCCTGAAGGAATACTGTATTTTAGCTCACCAGTTTCTTGCAGTGAAGTGAAAGCTACCGATTTTGTTTGCTGACCAGCATTGAGAACCAGAAAAGGCTTCTTCTCTGTACAGCTCAGATTGCTCTCTGTGCAGCACTTGCCAAACGGAAGCTCCATGGAAGCATCAGTTGCGTGCAGTGGGCATGCCTTCCTCTCCTCCCTGGAGCATTCTCTAGGCTTCCATTACTGACTGGCTGACATCAACCTTAGTCTTTCATACACTGCAGAGAGGTTGCTACAGTAGTACAAGAGTGTTTACTGAAGTGTTTTATGCACCTTCACCAAGAGCTTGTTGAGGTTGACATCTGAAGAGTAAAAACATTCTGCTGTGGTTATGCTTCTTTTCATTGTTAAGCCAGCTGTTAGGCTGTCACTTTAGGCATTCTTTCGAAGTGACCATGTGTAGTTTCCATTAGCTGAGCTGAAATCGAGAGAGATAATAAACTTATTCTTAGAAAGCACGGTGTGCGCCCTAGGTAGGCGGCCTCCTCATTCCAGGTAGCCGTAGGCCATGGCCATCTCTCGCGTCCGTTCTATCAGGCGGTGCCAATTCTTTGGCTCTAGGTATGATAGCTTGTCTCGAGTAGTTTTGTTTTTGTAATTAGCAGAAAACATTAGACATAAAAGGTGAAGGGCAATATAAAGCCTATGCACTTTGATAGATTAAAATTGTGTAGCATCCAGGGCGCTACCTGTGCCTTTCATTACCTGCGGCATAGTTTCGGCTTCAGATGGCGCACTGCATGCGTATTTCTGTGAACCAGGTCACAAACAAGGTGGAACAAGACTTGGATTCATCATAGCGGATTCACGCAGTACACATTGATGTTGTGACCGAGTTGTATGCGGTTTTGCCACTAAGTGGGATGTGGCCATGCGGTACTGAACTGGGACACGAATGACTTAATCTGCAGCATGCTTACACGTCGCATACTTTAGTGTGGCTGGGTCACGTCATGCAGCAGGGTGGTTTTGCAGTCATGTGTGGCCACTTTTACTATTGCTGACAGTGTGACAATTTGATATATGCCTTTATGTTTACTTCATTATGCAGGCCGCATGCCAGGCCAGTTGAATGTCCTCCTAGCCGAGGCTGGTGTGCCCTACGATATTGTCTTGGAAATGGACGAGATCAACGAGGACTTCCCGAAGACAGACCTCGTCCTCGTCATCGGTGCCAATGACACTGTAAATTCTGCCGCTGAGGAGGATCCAAACTCTATAATTGCCGGAATGCCAGTTCTCAGGGTCTGGAATTCAAAGAAGGTAAAGTGGTTAGAACTTTTCCTCAACATCAGGCAGTGCTTTCGTAGCCTCATGTGTTCATAGTGTTTACCCAATCTAACGCACAATGCATGCTCGATCTGTAACGGTTCAAAGGAAGGCTAAGCGGACCGGTACTTGCCTACAGAGCGAGAAACCTGGAGGTTTACAAAGAGGGTTCAACTTCAATTAAAGACGATGCAGTGAGCCATGGAAAGGAAAATGATAGGTGTAACCTTAAGGGACAAGAACAGAGCAGAGTGGTTCAGGGAACAAACGGGTGTTAAGGACATCTTAATCGAAATCAAGAAGTAGGCATGGACAGGGCATATAGCGCGAAGGCAAGATAACTACTGGTCATTAAGAGTAACAGGCTGGATTCCAAGTGAAGGCAAGCATGCGAGGGGGAGGCAGAAAGTTAGATGGGCTGATGAGATCAAGAACTTCGAAGGGATAACGGGGCCACAGCAAGTGCAGGACCGGGTTTGCTGGCAAAGCACGGGAGAAGCCTTTGCCCTGCAGTGTACATACTCTAGCTGACGATACAGTGGGCTCAAATCGTATTATGATCGCTGTATGTTTTTGTCTCCCTCACGTAGGTGATTGTTATGAAGAGGAGTCTAGGTGTTGGCTACGCAGCCGTCGACAACCCAATCTTCTACAAGGAGAACACAAACATGCTTCTTGGAGACGCAAAGAAGACGTGTGATGCTCTGCTCCAGAAAGTTCAAGCAACTTACCAGTCTTGATGCGAACTTAAGGCTATGTCTGCGAATGGCAACTTTTCGTAAATGCATCATTTCCATATATTGATTTCGTAAGAACCCAGCAATATGCAGTTCATATTAAGATTGTGCCATCGCAATGTCAACGGGGTAATTTTTGAAGGCAAGGAACGAAAATGGAATGAAGGTAGACGTACCTGATTGCTGCATTTTTTGAGCTACGTATGACATTGACTTTTTTTACAAATGTTTTTGTACGTTATAGGAATTTTTGCGAAGAACTTTGGTTTACTTTTAAAAGTATGAAAGTCGAGGAAATGAGCTTCGAGTTATTGTGATGCCAGCAGTGCTTCACATGCCTGGTCAGCAGATCGTTGAAGTCTATTTTCCGATTTATACCGAATCTGCTCGCTCTTTGAGCTGTGAGCGTTGACCTATTTACAGTAAATGAAAAAATGAAATAAAGATGAAATGTCTGCGCACTTTGTTGTCTGCGTAGTAGGCCGGTGTCTAGGAGTGTGTACGGACCAGCCAAATTATTTTGATACTGAATATTCTTACATCTACCGTGGTGGCTTAGCAGCTGTGGTGTTGGGCTGCTAAAATTGAGGGCGCGGATTCGATTCCTGGCCACGGGGGCTACATTTTGATGGGGACGAAATGTATAAACACCCATGCACTTAGATATAGATGCACAAGGTGGTCAAAATGAAGCCAGAGGCCTCCACTATGGCATGCCTCATAATCGTATCATGGCTTTGCCACGGAAAACCCCAGAAAGTATTATTAATAATGTCCTCACAGTTGTGGACGGACTGTTGTTTCTTTTGCATAAATTGAACATCTTGTGCTCGTTGATCCATGTATAGAGTTATAGTTCATTGGTTTAAGCAAATTCAGGAGATAGCACGAAAGTACTAATGACTCACAATTATAGTACTGATAAGGTTGGTTGTATTCTAGTCTCTTAGTGGTCTAAAGGGGGAAAATGTGCCAGAGTTTCAGGACATGCTTGATAATTCGGAGGCCTTCACAGCACTTTCATGTTGCCCATAACGTCATAGTAAACTTAAGATGCCTTTGAAATTTGGGGCACCGAGACCATTATTCGTCTCACTTTTCTTAATTTTTTTTAGAGCTGGGCCAATAGCAAAATTTTGGGTGCGGAACGAATCGAATATTTTTCGAATATTTCTCGAATATTTCTAGAATATTTTTCGAATACTTCGAAGCGAAATTGCAGTTATAGATTATTCCTAAGCATATTTTTATGAGATAGCAACATGAAAGTGTTTCTTTTCGCTAGGTTGACGAAGCACTGGCAGGGTGGTGTTTCATATTTGTCTTATCTAGAGTGAGGCAATGTAGAGGCCGAATTGTATTTATGTACATGATCTGGTGCAACCAAAGTGTTGCCGACAACGCTTTACACGTGACAGGCAGAGATGCCATTTCCTCAGTCTCTCCTCCTCTTTCAACTTCTGTGGAAGCCCAACTGATGTGGCAGACAAGGGTGTGCTCCCTTCAAGTCCGGAGTTCCAAATCTGCCTCGTAGACGTCAATATATAAGAACATCTGAAACTTTGGATACTAAAAAGCTTCGGCTTCTGATTTTTCGGACTTTCTGCCCAAATTTCAGGTCAAAAACAGCATTAATTGAGCCCCCACCTCTGCCACATCTTTCATCTCTATGTTGGAACCAGCATTTGCGACCGTAGCAGAGCTTGAAAGGCAGCTTTGCCGCAATACCGGGGTGTGATGAGGTGAAGTATGTTGAAAATGTAGGGACCACTTCCAATCAGACGTTGACTGTCTCTTGGTAAAGTTCGACCGGAGCTTTAAAGGCAGCTTTGCCGCAATACGAGAATGTAATGAGGTGAAGCATATTGAAAATCTGAAGGGGTCACTTTCAATCGGACGTTGACTGTATTTGTTTTTGGGAAGTTCGAATAATTCGAATAGTAAAATTCCAGTGCGAATCGAATCGAATAGCAAACACTATTCGAAATATAATCGAAATTTCGAATATTCGCACACCCCTAATTTTTTTTCCTGCGACTGCTGTTATTTATGAAACTACATTAGCCCAGGCCATCGCTGCCGCTATTTTGATTATCTTTCTGCCTCAAATTTTGATGAGCAGATTCAGGAGCCATAGCCACTTTAGCTTTGCTTTCTGCTGCGCTTTGTACTATACAGTGAAGCAGTTTCCATTGAAAGGATCAATATATCTGTATGTATGTATGTATGTATGTATGTATGTATGTATGTATGTATGTAGTGGTAGTGGGTACGATGCAAGGGCAGAGGCATGTGCAAGAAAGGAGAAAAAAGTGAACATGCCATGCAGCTTGCGAGCGAGCCCTAACTGACGCGAAGAGACGTGACTATATCGTCACCGCGACGAGCACAAGCAGAATCGACCTTATGAGCGCGCGCTGGCTCCCAAACTTGCAGCTTGGCTCCTGTCGCGCCATAAGCTGTGGGTGATGATCCAGGGTGCACGGCACCGTGATCAAGCGCAGGGGGGGGGTTAGTTCCATCATAACGCACCCCCTCCCCCCATCCCCCTTTCCTCGTTGGTCGAGTGCGGAAAAAACTTGCTTTTCACAAGGCCTGCTTTTGGTCCCCGGCTTTCCGGGTTTAAAGGCGGAATGTAAGCAGTTCTTGGAATGCAGTATCAAAGGTCTTCGGTTGCCATTATCGTAAAAAACCTGTGTGGAATGACGGGGCACGTCCAACTGTGTAAAGTTCTGGGGCATACTTGGCGCGCCCCTTTGATGATTAGGGATGGCGCCCCCCCCCTCCCCAACCGCACGCTGATTGGTTCTCCGTCCATCGAACTGCTTCCGGCGTCGATGCTGCCGATGTCTGGGAAGTCCTGAGGTGGACGTTTCGTTTCGGCCGCCATCACCAGTAGCGTCGACGCCGGGGAACGAAATGCCTGACGAACGCCTGCAAAAACGCTGCATGTGGTTCGGCCTTTACTTTTTCTTTTGTGGCCCTATCAACCAATGCCAGCGAGCTTGCCTTGGGACGTCCACTGAATATAGTTGCCTCAATGTCGGCGTTCCTTCCCACCATCCTCCGTGCTTTCCACCGAGTAAAGTAGCGGGGCTTTACCACAATGTTAACCAGTGAGGGCTACGTAGCGCCCTCTGGTCAGTGGACAAGCCCCCACTTTGGTTCGGTTTATTTCTGCACGTGCGGTAACAGGGCTTAAAGTTAGGGGTCCCAGCCCTCCCCCCCCACCGCCCGTCCATTTTTAGGGAGCTGCTCTTAAGGCCTGACCACACGTATGCGTTGCAGCGTGTCACCTTTTGACACGGCGCCGCGCCCTCTCCCTATGGGGAGAGAGGGAGCGCGGCTACGCGAAGCTGTGCGCTCTCTCTCTCCATAGGGAGAGGGCGCAGCGACGTGTCAAAAAGCCACGCGCTGCAGCGCGTACGTGTAGTCAGGCCTTCAGGCGCCCGTTCCTTCGTTGAGCGGCGTCGCCGTTGTTGGCTGGCGTCGGCTTAACCGATAGAGCGAAAGACAGTCTGTCGATATTACGAGCCACTGGCCTCTAACCTCGCTTTCTTCCTCCGTCACGCGCGCTGGCCCCTCGGTCGGAGCTCGTGCGCATGCCGGGCGGGCACCTGCACTGCGGCTGGCTTCGCTGGTATTAACGGGGCTGTCGGCGTTTCGCTTGGTTCGCGACGCCTGCAATGCACAGAGTGGTGTGCGTAGCGCTGGAGCGCTGGCAGCAAATATGCAACGAATGTTACATTGCTACAACTGCGGATAGCCAGAACTTCAAACACAGTTGGCGTTGCCCCAACAAGAAGCTGCGCTCAGAACTCGCATTAGGCAGTATCGTAATCGTCGGTGAATTTTTATACGAGGGTCTCGCCCCCCCTGGCAGGTCAACTGTAAATCTGCGGCAAGCATTTGAAAAACGCTGTGAGTTCATTTTCTTTTTTTTTTTTTTTTGCCAGTAATGCTTTGTGGGGGGAAATTATCTTTCCAATTTTTCGAATAATGACTTAATTGGTACGCATGCATTCTGCCTACTTTCTTTTTTTTTCTTTTTTTTTTTGGACAAGTAGGTGTGAAAATAAAATATAGCGTTGTTGTGCCTGAGCTTCTTAACGCGGCGAGTCGACTAATAGTTGTTCTGGGTTGCAGATGTAGAGTTATTTGCTTTGAGCTCGCACATCTAACCCTTTACATCCCGAGCTATTTTTGAAGCTCATACCCAAAATACCAATTTTCTTTTAGTGCAACTGACAGGCGCATTGAGTAAATGCCGGAAATACACTCGGAATAATATATTCATTTGTATAATACTTCTAAGCATTTGTTCAACTGTCGAGAGACAGTTGGCTTCACTACAAGGTGATCGTCCCAAGCACAACTTCTGTGGCCTGTGAGGGTTGTGACCTAAAAGAAAATATATATATATATATATATATATATATATATATATATATATATATATATATATATATATATACACTTGCAAGCACGGATATACTTGCACTCATACTTGCAACCACTGATAAAGCGTGCCGTTCGAGCTGTCCCGCGTCCGCGCCGTATTGCGTGATCGCTGGGGTCATACGATCTTTGATGAGTTCAGTGCTCCCGAGAAAACCATCGCATATATATATATGGGTCATTCCATGCCAAGTGTCCCAGACGTGGTGCTCGCACATCGCAGATTTTGCTGATAAAATTTGTGCCTTTTTCCTGTGCCACATGGACTATTGTGGCAAAACATTTTTGCTCGAAAAATTGACGATCGTGGCGCCCCCTCGAAGTTCGCTTGTATTTGTTAAGCTGCGCCTAATAGAAAAATGTGTATAAAATCTATTTTTGTGTGTTGAGCTTCGAAACCGCGCTTGTGCAATCGCAGAGGTTTTGTTTAGTTGCCCTACTGATTAATTCGGAAATTTTTGTGTTTCACTACCAGCTAGGTATCTTCAAAAACTACAAAAATCTTCAAAGTTCGTGATTTTTTTTGAGCTATCTAAAACTCTCCCTAACCAATCTTAATAATAGTATAATTTTCAAGAAAGTGTATTTTCGTACAAAAATGTTTAGGGGTAAAATAGGCTTCAAATGTTCACGAAAAAAATTGTGAAAGTAGAGAAAATATCCGATTCGTCGCATGTTTGACCGTATTTTTCATACTGATGCGGTCCAAGTAAAAATCCTCGTAATGCGGCATTTGATAGAAGACTTCATCGTTAAGTAATGAAGAAAGTCTAATCAAATCATTTTTTGTTATAAGGAAGAAAATAATTTTTGAATTTGGCCCTCCGAACGCAACCTGCATTTCTTTTT
Source organism: Rhipicephalus sanguineus (assembly GCF_013339695.2). Taxonomy (NCBI): domain Eukaryota; kingdom Metazoa; phylum Arthropoda; class Arachnida; order Ixodida; family Ixodidae; genus Rhipicephalus; species Rhipicephalus sanguineus. The sequence continues at coordinate 151,046,761 of NC_051181.1, read as the reverse complement.
GTTGCCACTTCGCCGCAAAGCACGTGGTCGCTCTTGCAGCTGACACTCGTCACAGGCAGCGGCAAGATGCGAGATGTATGTCAGTAGCTCATGAGTGGTCGAAAGTCTTGTTGCGTTGATGTCAGGGCGACTTTGTGTGTCTTATTATTTCTCTCAAGTATTAAAACTTGAGAGAAATAATAAGACACACAAAGGGAATGTGTGTGTCTTTTTCATTTTTTTTTCGTGCATTGCAGCGAGATGCGGGGCTAATGTGCCTCCCTTTCCCATTAAAGTCCCATATTTCCCATGCGTTCGGGTCCCCGCGGTTAGCGCATCGAGCAGACGCCAGCCCTGGAAACGAAAATAATGTTCTGGCGTGTTCGAGCACTCATTATGCTCATTTATTCTACCGCGTCCAAGTAAACGTTAATGCGACATCGGCTCATGATACCAATGTCTCAACTTTCATGCCCGTCCCACAGAAACAGGCAGTACACCACAGAGAACGCCGACAATACGCCCACGGCTGCTACATAAAAAAAAGGTAGCGGCCGTGCAACGCCGCTCGCGTGCTCGGGCTGGCTCGAACACGTCACGCGCACGTGACCATGCATGCGCATGACGTGTTCATGCGTATGTGTCAAGTGAAGAGGGCAGGGAAGGGATTTGGCTTGCTAAGGCTACACGGGGCGAGTGGCAAGGGTTTGAAACTCACCCCCTCCCATCATGGTTTCGCGCCGCTACAAATTATTGTTTTTCTCTGCTCGTCATGAACCGATCTGAAAAATTCTTGCGGCATACTGCTCTTCATTCGGCACACAACAACTTCCAGCGTCTAACTAAAATTTGCTATGTGGCCTGGTGAGGGGCCCTTTAAGACTGGTTACGCATTACGACGGGGACGAACGGGTGCCGCTTTAAGGAGCTTCGCCCCTAAAAGTGTACTAACGCACCGAGATATATATATATATTACTCATCTATTTTATTTATTTATGCAAGGTGTTCTAGGTCCAATACTCCAAGAATCTGCTATCCAGCGAGTTGGGTCGTCGCCCTTTAAGGCTGAAGGACGCAGCAGCGTTAAGGTCAGACAATACACGTGATATTTCTGGAGAAGAAAAAGATACAACTTCTGGGGAGCTATTCTTGATGCGTTCATCCAAAGGAGATGTTCATAGTCATATTCGGCAGAGCGCATTCAGTGATTTGAAAAAGCGGTGAGCCGTGATGTCACCTCGCTCTTGACCACGTCGCCGCACCGAACCCGCCAGCACGTTCCTAGCGTAAGAAGAGAGTGGACGAAATGCACAGAAACAGGAACTTTTCAAGTCTGAATTTGCATATGAATGTGTCCCAGATGTTTCAGAACAATGCAGGGAATGCGTACCGACCTTACAGCTGCATTGTACGAGCGGCCGCATTAAACTTAAATCGATGGCTAACACGATCAAAACACATGTGCACCGAAAATCGGATCTCTGAGGGCTGCGCTCGTTGCATTGAAGCGCATTCCGTCCCTATAATTTGTGTCGAGTGTTTGAAAGCTTCGTGAGGTCATGATGGCGCAGCAGAACAAGAACTGGAAACAGGGGGCACGATCTCTCGCCGAGCTCCCGCTATTCAGAGGCCGCTGAAATGGACTGTTCATTACATGGACACATCGGGAAGAGCTTCTCTGGCGAAGTGCTGTATTTTATTTTCAGATTCCCCATTCGAATTAAAAGAAAAGACTAACGGCGGCGCGCCGCAATTATTGAGCGGCGGCGGCGGCGGCGGCGTGGTCTCTCTTGGGACTTCGGCGGCGGCGCGAGCGGCGTGACCAAAAACAGGCGGCGGCGGCGCACACATTTCTGGATAATAGCAATCGTGATGCCTGGCGCCTTTTTCGTTATGACTGCTCTTGTAGCCTGTTGGTTAATCATCTGTGTAAACCACTAGAGCAAACAGTTCAGTCCAAAGTGACAACAAAATTGCAAGTCCGTCACCTCGGGTGTAACGTCTCTTGCTGAGAAACCTGTGCCGCCAGTTGTTAGGATGAGGTTGACCTTCTCAACATCGCTCCATTGTAACAGTGTCCTCTGCAAACAAATATGGACCTGTAACATGTGCAGTAGTGAAATGGAGAATGGAATAACAAACTTCGAAAGCATTTTACCATGTGAAGAGAAACATATGATCAAGATAGCGATAGAAGTTCATCAGTCTATTTTTCAGGAAATTCACAGACCTACAGGCCAAGTATTCACTTAACATTCCTGGAGATATCAGAATTTTATTATTAAAACTTTGTTAATATTACAAATGCGTAGTATACAGAAGAAGGTCCCATAGTCAGAAACAGTATCGAGACCTCCTGTACAAAAACAATTATGGTAGTTAAAGGGGCCATGACGCCCAATTTTCGATCATAATTTGTGTTATGTGGGTTAATCCTAGTGTGTTCACAAATAAACTGGCGAAATTTCAGCACATTTGGCCAAGCACTTAGTTTATAAGTGAATATTTTTGTAAACATGTGAGCAGCCTGTGAGTCGGGCAACCCTGATGCACTTGTGAGCTGTGACGTAACAAGCTGCTTGCTTCGCGAGCGTCTGCATTCCGGCGAACGATTTTATTCCGTGGTGAGCTGCGCGTGCAATTGAGCTATTTCAGCTTTCTTCAGCTTGGCATTGAAATTGAATGATTTGCAGTGGCTGAAACTTTGGTAGAAGACAACGACTCTGCTCCATGCTGCACACGACGTCACACACGCCATGGCAAACTGACAATTGCTGGTGATGGACGGGGCTCATAGCCAGCGACTTCTAGGGCTTCTTTTGCACTGAGATATTCTTTTACAGTCCATTTTTCGTAAAGGCACAATAGACCCTCTACTTCTATTTTTCGCTGACAACTGCGAATTGTTGGATAACCGTACCTTTTTAGCAACTGGAGGCACCAGTAGCACAAAGTGAAGTAGTATTCGAGTAAAAAACAGAGAGATAACACTGCTTCTTGTAAAGCGATCTCAACAGGTTAGCTTCTGTGATCGCGGGGATCAAATGAGTATATAAAACATGCGTGCTTCTGGATAACTTGGTTTGGAGTGCTACGCCCTTGCTTATTTTAGTTCATGGTGATGGACAGACAATGTGCATTGTCTATCCATCACCATGAAGAAAAGACTGTGCATACACACCTTAAATGTGCCACTCATTTTGATGATGTCTGCTTCTGTTTTAGATATTAATCACAAGAAGCAGTGTGATATTTCTATTAGCGGTGGTAGAGACGTTGCCAAACCAGTGTCTGCATTTTCATAAAGTCAATTGTTGAAGTGTAATGCACAGTGTCAGTGTATCTCTCCTGTCTCTGTCTGTCTGTGCTACAATACTTTTCAAGTATGTTTGCCAATATGTCCAACACACAGCTGTACTTAGGTACACACAGGTGGAAGAACAGAGCTCTTAAGGATGACTCGTCACTTACCTTGATGTCTTCAATGTCATCTGGAACACACTGTCGAGCAACAACCTCTCCATTTATCCTGCGCAAAAAAAAAAGAAAAAAAGAAAGAAATGGTCTCACTTGCAGTAATTTCAAAGAAGCATGTTCTGAAAAAGTCCAAAGGATACGAAGAACCATACAGCGTCTTCACATCTACCAATGCTTCCAGGTTCCTCCCGCTAGAATCCTCGGCCTCACCTTAGGAGCATCTATCACTCACTGGAAGAGCAATGCACATACTTTTTAATACTGTGCTTTTTAGTAGTGTTGAACGAAAGAAGGGTAATTTTTTTCCTGAGGGCTCATTTATATGCTAGACACAACCTAATGAATTGAACAGGCAATTAGGCCATAGAGGATGTTAATTGTTGTCTTTAGCTGTACTGTACTAATGGTGACGTGAGTAGAAATGAACTGAAGTTCGCAAAAATCACCCTTTTCACCGGTGGAATCTGAACCCACAACCTTTAAATTATGCGTCCAATGTTCTACCAACTGAGCTATGATGGAAGGCGATTCCTCGTTGACTTTGTTGGGCATTTCTGTGCGTGTAAGCCCTGGAAGTGTTAGCCAGCGCCACTCGTAGCACAGGTGGTGAGTGTGGGACCTTTTTGCCAGATGGTGTCACGTGGCACGTGATCTTTCAGTGAGGTGGCAGTTGACGAATAAACACTCATATGCATTAAGGCATTGAGACTGCCATGGTGAGGCTCTCGTTATGAATGTACGAAAGAAATACCCAAAGAAGTGGACGGGGAGGCACCTTCTGTCGTAGCTCAAATAATAGAGCATTAGACGCGCAATTCGAAGGTTGGGTTCTGATCCCGCCTACGGAAAGGGTGATTTTCCTGTCCACTTAGTCATTTCGATTTACGTCACAATTAGTACACAACAGTTAACGACAACAATCTATGTCCTCTATGCTTTCCCTGGCCTAACTGTCTATTCTATTCATTTAGTAGAGTTGGTGACGTGTGCAAGCTTACATTGAAGCAACACTCTGTGGACCCTCTTTCCTTTCAGTGTCTGTGTCTTAGTGCATGTTACCGCTCTTAGTATGTCTTCGTACCAACCATCCCAGATGCAGGCCTTATAGTTCTGGGCAATGAAGCCACACCAGCTGCCTCTGAAAGTACAGTGTTGCTAAGTGTTCCCTCACTTGAGATACTACACAGAATGGTTGTATTCCTTCAAAAAATCCATAGAAATGCATGTTATTTTTTCCACAGCACAACACATTACGTTTGTGCTGGTGCACACAGAAAGAAGTGAGATAATCATCGATCACCCTTTTAGGTAACTAACTCACTAATTAACATTTATATCAAGTAAGAATTACTCGTGGGCTGACATAGCAATCAGAAAATAGAGGCCATTCTATGCTACTATCTGCTTTGTGACATTATTCCCCCAATACAGAGCTTGAAGGTAAATAACTGAAAACTTCCTACAGAGTTTTATAGTGAAGCAGTTGATGTGTTGCGCAATTTTTAATATTTGTGCCGGGGTGACCGTGTCATTTCACAAGTAAACTATGTCTTCTTGTTCTGCTGTCAACCACATTACCAATAATCAATCAATCAATCAATCAATCAATCAATCAATCAATCAATCATCAATCATTTATTTAACGTGCCCAGGAACAACCGTAAGGTCTTTGTGCTGGCGCACGCAAAAAAAGAACAATAAAAATAAACAGTACAATACAGACTGTTTTCAGAAATAAAAACAGCAAAAATACGTAGACAAAGAGAAATTAACACAAAAGGGGAGGAGTAAAATAAGACAACACGAGAAATATTGAAGGGGGATGAAAAATTAGATTGCATATATACAACTATGCGGAAAGTCGGGGAAGGGAAGACTTTGTATGTACATTGTGCCACACTATGTCAAAACAGTGCAAAGCTCGGATAAAAACAATGACTGTGGACTATGAAATCTTCAAGATCAGGAAAATGAACATATAGAGACTTCGTATTCTGTCAACGGTAGAGTGTTGGAATTATTAATAATAACAATAATAATAATAATAATAATAATAATAATAATAATAATAATATTACGACGAAGAACAACTAGTTTTTCCGTTTCACGAATATTACCGTATTCTATTTGAAAAAAAAATGCATTTTTTCCTTTCCTTGCCTGCCTTTTGCTTATGTTCGCATTTTCATTAACCGTCGGCTTCTTGGCCAAACCCCCGTAGTGGGTACGAGCCAGATAAGAACGGACAAGCAAGTAAACAACATGCTGACCAAAAACTGGGTTGGTTTTATGAAATGTTATCCCCCGCACTCCCCCACAGTGGGTGTGAGCCACACTTAAAGGTGAACACGAACATGCTGACATGTCGTTTCCCAGGGGTGTTCTACGCGTCGAACATGGAAGAGTCGCGCGCGCAATCGGACCGACGGCACATTAGCCGCGCCTGCGATTTCGCGAACTCCGTTTGATGTTTGAACAAGACAGCGCATGAAAAAGAGTGCGCATGCAACAGCAGCCTTGACGCGAGGCAGTCTCCAGGCAAGTCCTCTAACACCCACCTGCAAGTATGCCAGTTGTAATGCAGTGTTTACTGTCCATTTCGCGCGCTCCGCACGTGCACGTCCGAAGAAGGGCGCGTTTATCTCGTCAACTTCACAAAATCGCGGCTGTTAGCGTTGTCGCTGGAGTAGCACAGCGTGCATAGTTAAAATGCTCAGGAAAGGTGGGTCAAGCCTACTACGCAGCAGAAGGACACATTTAAAGGACGCTTCATGGGGATAGACGTCAGACTCTGCCCAGACGGCGCTGCGAAAAACACCGCCACCAGCGCCCTCATCGCAGCCCTGGCACTAACTGGGTACCCAATGGTACAAAAGTGCTCGGCACGACGCTGGCCCAAGGTCATTGGCCAACCTCGGCCATAGGTCAGCTGCCGACGTCGGCCCACATTTGGGGATTGACACTGGCCTCAGGTTGGCCGACGTTATGGCCACCGACATTGGGCCGACCTAAATGGCCAACCTGGCCGATTGCCAGCCACCCTAGGGCCACGCTTGGCCCTGTGAAAATATGCTCATGGCCAGGTGCCAGCCACCCTAGTGCCAAGCTTGGGCCGGTGAAATGGCCAGTTGCCAGCCACTGCGGGACTACGCCTGGCCCGGTGCTTATTCGCGCATACGGCCAGCTGTAAGCCACGCAGGACCCAGCTTGGCCTAGGAATAATTAGCCTTGATTTTTCGCGATGCCACATTTTCGTACATGCAACAGGAGGGAAGCCCCGTATTGCACACCAGTGTAAAGTCGGTAGACACAAGTACAAAATGCAGAAAATTTTTTTGACCATTTATTGAAAAACTTTACACATCAAAACAGTGCTGAAACGCACAGTGAACTAATAGCATCTTCGACTGAGCCGCACTGGAACCGTGGCGGTGGAAGGGAAGTTACGTCAAACACCGCCCGAGTTTCAGGCCCCGCTACGGGCCAGACGAACGTGTGAGCCACTAAACTCGAATCTACGACAGCAGCGCCCTCTCCGAGACGCGCACAGCATAGAGTTTCCTAAAATTAACTAGAGGGGACTCTGGCGCTGCGATCGTTCAGCTACCATGGGAATGATGGGTAGTACACAAATTTGCCTAGTCTTCGTGCTTGCGGCTTCAAACGTACTTGTGGCTTTGTTTATTGCTGTGTTTTGGCGTTCGTTTCAGATAAAAGAATAGACCGTTGTGAACTTCGTGACCAGATTTGAATTGCTGAGCCTAAAGAAGTTAAAGTGGCGAAGTGAAACTGCTGACTTTTGCTGAACTTTGTTTTTCGACAAAGCGGATGCAGCCGACGCGGAGCCAAACGGAGCCGAAAGAACGAAGTTTAGACAAATTTGTGTACTACCCATCATTCCCATGCTGGCTGAAGCGTCATGCGTTGCTGCTCCCATAGACACTAGCGCCAGAGTTCCCTCTAGTAAGTATTGTAGGAAACTCTATGGCGCACAGCAGTCGAGACGACACTTTGCTACGGCTGATTTGTACTGGGATTAAAAGCGTAAACCACGGAAAAACAGACTATTAGACACGCCTGCGAGACGCTGTGCGTCCAGCATGTGCTCGTCTGTTCTCCACGCGCTTTTGCTACGTGAGTTTTGCACTAACTCGGCGAAGGTTAGTAGATTCTGCATCGTCTTCGCTCTCCGGTGAAATTCCGACAGCAAAAGTAGCCTTGTGTGAGCATGGCCGGACGATTTACAGCGCATGCATGTTTTACCTGCATTCCGGCCGTGTTTTGCTGCAGCGCCAGCTGTAAATTGCGCCTGCACTGATGGAACGTCGCAGCGTTGTCTGCCAGCGCGCGCTGAACGACGGGATTGCACCACACTCCACCGTCGATCTCCACGGTGGCGCGGTGGTGTGCACTGGTGTCGTGGCCGGCCCAGCCGAAGGTGCGACACCACACGCGTGGTGACCAGACGAACGTACGGCACCGCACGAGTACGCAAAAAACGCCACGAGTGCCGCCAGCCGAAGATCCCATAAGATTGCAGTTCATCACATCACCAGTACATGGACGTAAAATGGCACGAGAAAGTTTGCACAAGTTTATTGCACAAGAAGACTTACGGCGTGAAAACTTTCAGGTTGATACACGTGAGCTCGCTGCCTATAGCTGCCGCCTCTGCGTTCCGCCATCTTCTCTGTTATGCAGTGTCAGGCAAGCAGATAAGCCCACCTCTTCAACAGCTCTCACACTTTGGTCGGGACTATCATGCTTTATTCGCGTCCCATATTTTCTTCACTTAGTGTAGTGATCCAGCGTGTTTTGCCGCGACGATTTCGAGATTGTGTCACGTAATTGTTATTTCTTCAGAGTGGATTTCGACGTCGTGTTCTTTTCTTGCGTCGCGGCAGAGTGTGATTTGCTTGTGTTTAGTTTGAGTATTCTTTTGTTTGTGATCTGATTTCGGGGCACGTGACTATTTTGTTAAAGCGAGTGTATGTTTTTACGTTGTCTTCCGTCCGATGCCCCTGGTCAGCAGTCGATCAGGCGTGGACCTTACCGCCGGTCAGCCTGTCGCACAACCCGCAAACGCACGTGAGTGGAATTGTTGTCGCCGCATCCCTTCCGGAACGAATAGTGCGGATAATTTAATTAACATATAAAACTGAAATTACACATAACGGCTGATTTTCTGTACTATTCGTTCCGGAAGGGATGCGGCGACAACAATTCCACCCACGTGCGTTTGCGGGTTGTTCGACAGGCTGACGGGCGATGAGGTCCACGCCTGATCGACTGCGGGCCAGGGGCATCGGACGGAAGACGACGTAAAAACATACACTCGCTTTAACAAAATAAAATCACGCGCCCCGAAATCGTTGATCACAAACAAACGAATACTCAAACTAAACACAAGCTAATCACACTCTGCCGCGACGCAAGAAAAAAACACAACGTAGGAATTCACTCACACGCGAAATCATCGCGGCAATTCGCAATGCCCACGAACTATAGGGCTATAGGTGCTATAGGTGGCGCGCCGTGCGATTCAACATGGCGCCCGGAGGAGGGTCAACCCGTTTGTTAGCATAGGAACAGATAGGACGTGCGGACGTACGGCCCGTGCCACTTTCACCGGATGAAGTCATGAGCTGCACTGAATTGGATATGAGACCAAAATACTTTCCCAAACCATGGAAAGTGCTAAGTACTCGCCACCTAATTATTTGCTGCGGTGTGAAAGGTTATATTTCCGCTCAGTTCCCGTGCATCAACGATGCTGCGCGAAATCCTGTGCGTGCTACATAAAACTGCATGAACTAGAACTGACGTATGAGCCGACCGGCACTCCGAGGCAGTACGTACCGTGCCTGACTTACGGATTTGCCGCAGTAGTACGCCGCCAGCGAGTAGTGCCATCGCTGCTGCACGGGACCGCACGTTTAACGTGGTGATGGTTTGCAAACATATTACGCCGTCGTCATTACTTGCGCAGTCAGGAACGCGGAGTTACTTCTTCAACGGAACACAAGCATTTAACATCCCATTGAGTAGCACTTGTGTCACAGCCATGCTGAGACTCTAGCCGTGTGCAACTCACTTCACTCGCATGTTGCAGGTTCGATCAGCACGATCGAAACATGAATTGAAAAGAATGCACACGTATGCTTTTTGCAACGTCGAATAATTCGACGATGCAAAACATTCGTGGAATAACAATGCCGTTCGGAAGCTGCCCGTGGAGTACAGGAGAAGTTAGCCGAGAGGCGGGGATTGTGGCCGTGACTGCACGTCCCATCACTCTAACCATTTCGCTTCGCTGGTCGAGCTCGAGTGTGTTGGCGGCAAGCGGCGCTCCATAATATCCACAATAATTGTGCTATATGCAATGCACACGAAGAACTATGCTTTTATTTTGATCGCGCTCAAGGATATTATACATTAAATACAATCAAAGTGACTTAAGAGCGTGAAAGAACATTACCGCACGAGGGGACGTGAAGTGCAACTCGCCCCTCATGAGTTAGCAGCTGATCGTTCATCGTCGCTGTCACTCTCGGTGCTTTCACAGCCTTCTACGTCCAGTGAAAAGTCCTCATCGTCAAGATGGTTTCTTTCGACATCACCGCTGAAAGCAATCTGAAGAATATCCTCCGCCGAACGACTTCGACCACTCCGCGTCACCATGTTTACAAGTAGAGATCGATACGTTTAAGCGCGAACGCAGGCGGACGCGCGAAGAACATATTTTGCTCTCAAACCGGTCAACAAGCAAATCTCTTGCAGTGTGCTGCCACCTATCAACAAACGTACAAAAACAAGCGGCGCAGCGCTGGCTATGAAACCAACACACTGGTGAACCTGGTGAAGGACGGCGTTGAAAACGTTCGCTCCACGAAAGGCGTGGAGCAGACGCGTCTTCGAATGATTGAAACGTCGCTCGCACGATTCATAACAGCGCTTTCCTGACAAAACATAGAGGCCCTATTTTATTGTATCACCGACTTGAGAAGTTATTGAAGAGCACATCGCGAGCCCGCGCGACCTCCGTACGTACAATGTTATGGGATTCATGCACTACAAGAAACACTGACGAATGCTATGTGCAAGCAAAGCAGGGTGAGCTTCAACAGAAACTGTCAGACGACAACATTTACCTAACCTACGTGGCTACAGAAAGCCTCGCGAAGCTGATAGTATGTGTACGCTGTGGGCTAGCATTGAAAGCGCAAGTTGCCACATATTTTCACGAAAACTTCGCGTCTCGCAAGAACGAACCAGATTTCTCGTGTCACGGAGGGCCCGGTTTGTTCACTGATGCAGGGGACATGCAAAGTCCTAGTGTTCGTTTCTTCCCAACGCGTTAACACTGAGGCTAGCACAGCCGAACAAGGGAGCGACTACGTAGTGCTGCCATTTTGTCGTCTACTAACCCTCCTCGAGAGGACGCTCCTGAATTCCGCTTGGCGGCGCGACAGTATATGGGCATTGCGAATAGGTGGCGCGCCGTGCTTTTCAAGATGGCGCCAGGAGGAGGGTCCACCCGTTTGTTAGCATATGAGCAGATAGGACGTGCGGACGTACGGCCCGTGCCACTTTCACCGGATGAAGTCATGAGCTGCGCTGAAATGGATATGAGACTAAAATACTTTCCCAAACCATGGAAAGTGCAAGGACTCGCCACCTAATTATTTGCTGCGGTGTGAAAGGTTATATTTCAGCTCCGTTACCATGCATAACGATGCTTCGCGAAATCCTGTGCGTGCTACATAAAACTGAATGATCTAGAATTGACGTATGAGCTGAACGGCACTCCGAGGTATAGTACGTACCGAGGTAACCGAGCCTGCCTGACGGATTTGCGGCAGTAGTAGGCCGCCAGCGAGTAGCGCCATCGCTGCTGCACGGGACCACACGTTTAACGTGGTGATGGTTTGCAAACATAATACGCCGTCGTCATTTGCGCAGTCGGGAACGCGGAGTTACGTCTTCAACGGAACACAAGCATTTAACATACCATTCAGTAGCGCTTGTGTCACAGCCATGCTGAGACTCTAGCAGTGTGCAATTCACTTCACTCGCATGTTGCAGGCTCGATCAGCACGATCGAAACACGAATATCGAAAAGAATGCACACGTATCCTTTTCGCAACGTCGAAGAAGTTAGCCGAGAGGCGTGGATTGTGGCCGTGAATGCACGTTCCATCGCTCAAACCATTTCGCTGGTCGAGCTCGAGCGTGTTGGTGGCATGCGGCGCTCCATAATATCCACAATAACTGTGATACATGCAATGCACAAGAGGAACTTTGGTTTTATTTTGATCTCGCTCAAGGATATTATACATTAAATACAATCAAAGTGACTTACGAGCGTGAAAGAACATTAACGCACGAGGGGACGTGAAGTGCAACTCGCTCCTCGTGAGTTAGCAGTTGTGGTTCATCGTCGCTGTCACTCTCGGTGCTTTCACAGCCTTCTACGTCCAGTGAAAAATCCTCGTCGTCAATATGGTTTCCTTCAACATCACTGCTGAAAGCAATCTGAAGAATTTTCTCCGCCGAACGACTTCGACCACTCCGCGTCACCACGTTTACAATTAGAGAGACATCTGGGCGCGAACATTTTGCTCTCAAACCGGTCAACAAGCAAATCGCTTGCAGTGTGCTGCCACCTATCAACAAACGTACAAAAACAAGCGGCACAGCGGTGGCTATGAAACCCAACACCACCAACACTACCAACACACTGGCGAAGGACGGCGTGGATGGAGAGCGTTCGCTCCACGAAAGGCGTCGAGCAGACGCGTCCTCGAATGATTGAAACGTCGCTCGCACGATTCGTAACAGCGCTTTGCTGACAAAGGATAGAGGTTCTATTTTAATGTGTCGCCAACTTGAGATCGCTCAGTTATACAAGAGCACATCGCGAGCCCGCGCGACCGCCCGCGTACAGAATTATGGGACTCATGCACTACAAGAAACACTGACCAATGCTATATGCAAGTAAAACAGGGTGAGCTTCAACTAAATATGTCAGACGATAACATTTAACCAACCTACGTGGCTAAGAAAGCCTCGCGAAGCTGATAGTATGTGTACGCTCTGGGCTAGCATTGAAAGCGCAAGTTGCCACGTATTTTCACGAAAACTTCGCGTCTCGCAAGAACGAATCAGATTTCTCGTGTCACGGAGGGCCCGGTTTCTTCACTGATGCCGGGAACATGCAAAGTCGTAGTGTTCCTTTCTTTCCAACGCGTTAACACTGAGGCTAGCACAGCCGAACAAGGGAGCGATTGCGTAGTGCTGCCATTTTGTCGTCTACTAACCCTCCTCGAGAGGACGCTCCTGAATTCCGCTTGGCGGCGCGACAGTCTATGGGCATTGCGAATACACGCGACAACCCTACACGCGATGGTTCACCAAAGCAAAGGTTGAACGCGATTAAAGCAAGATGGTCCCGACGGAAGGTGCGAGAGCTGTTCAACAAGTAGGCTTATCTGCAGTGGAACGTCCGTGTGCTGGTGGTTTGCCGCCGTACACCGCTGCCGACGATTAGCAGGAACTCGAGTCACACGCCGCTGACGAAGGTGGAGATTTGATTCGAGCTGTGGGTCCTGCTACGGGACCACGCCAGAGAACACGCTTCATCTACCAGCTACCAGTTCGAGTTCGCGTGCCGCTTGGCTAGACGGTTCAACGAAGTGTTCGCAGGTGTTCGTTCCCTCGCTCCCATGCATGTTCATCCCCGCTCACCCACCACTCTGTCGCCTTCCCCGTGCGCGAGCGAGAGGAACCGGTCCACCACGAGAAGGAAGAAGGGGTGTTCGCTCCCCTCCCGACACGCACAGAGCGGTGTCACGGCGGTGGAGCTTGTCGAGCACGCGCACTGTGTGTGTGTGTGTGTGGGGGGGGGGGGGGGGAAGAGGGTCTGAATTCGCCTAAATTTTCTCAATTTTGCATGTGTGTATGTACACGAATTAACATGCACAAATGGTGGCTGACCACCTCCCCCCCAATCTTCCCCAAAAAATATTTCTATCTACGCCCCTGTACATAAACTGCCAATTTACACCGCGATTCACGACATACCACTGCCTGCCTCAAAAAAAAAAAAAAAAAAAAAAAAACTAACGCAGCAGGAATATATCGATCCATTGCTACTTACACAACAGGCAAATTGACGAGCGCCAAGCAAACGTCCTAGCATAGAGCACCAATCTAAAATAGAGGTCGGCCCACGCTCGTGTTCCGACCAAGCCCGGGTGGCGTTGGCAGAAGGTAAACAGGCGACGTCGGGCCAAGCGCGCTGGCCAACTCGCTGCCGACCAGGTCGATGGCCAGTCACGGGCCGACCTCTTTCTTTGGTTGTATGGCCGACTAGATTGGCCAACGACTGCTTCCCAACTCGTAGCCAACCGTCGGCCACTGGCCATGTCCCCTTCCCAAGCAACATTTTATCCTTGGCAAAATGTCGGCCTGATGTCGCTGGCCAACTGCACTGTCGTTGGCCCAACCTTGGCAACCAATGTAGGGCCGGTCTTGGGGATTGACATTGGCCTCATGTGGGCCTGCGTCGGCACCCGATGTAGGCCCGTCCACCGTGGCCGACGATGCCGAGTGCATGCCGCTCGCGGGTTGACCAAGGCCCGACATCACATAAGCGTCGATTTACCGACGGCCGTGGGTCGGTTGCGGACGTTTCTCGCTAGTATTGCTCTGCTTTTTTTTTCTTATTTTTTGTGCGTGTTCTAACAAAACGCATCAATTGTTTTTCTGGTGTGTTGATGCGTGTCGTATTTAATGTGAACGGGCAGTTTATAGAGGCGTTTAACTCTATCTGAATTAATTACGGGCAGAGTGCACATGTAAGACGGAATTAAACGCCTCTAGCGGTCTGCACTAACGTGTTAATACGTAACACACAATAACAGAAAGACGTGAATATAAGTTTTCTCTCTTTATATGTTTATTTTGCAATGATATAGATGCACTAATTTTACATGCAACATTGTTCGCACGGAGCGTTTGCATCAGCCCTTGTGCAACGCAACCGTACAGTCCATGTGATCGCTGCATGATAGCGTTGACATATATATAAAACGGACGGCATTCTTGTTGGATCGGCTCCCTTCTTTCGGCCAGTTCTCGTGCTCTTGGCCCTGATCACGTACGCAGATGCGACGTTTTACCGTCGAGATGTGAGAGGGTAAATCGCCACCCTCATCAAGATGTGAGACTTTCATTGTTCTTCTGTCGGGAAAGACTGAAAGAAAGAACAATGAATAATACTCTGAGAAAGGTAGACTATTTACTTGACCAGTTGCACAGTCATGTCGCGTCTAGAAACTCTATTCACACAACTAAACAAAATTATTTTGTCACTGCACAAATAAAAAAAAAACACTGCACTTACAATAAATGCCAGTGTGCTGAAATTCTGAGAAGTGCTTGCAAGCTCCACAGCGCACAAACTAGATAATATGTGGAGACAGGATGGATTGAGGTTTTCATTGTTGGCTCGTAATGTCACTGCAAAACAAATGGTACAATAAATAGATTAATGAGAACACAATCTTACTTTCAAAGCGGCCGCGGGCCAGTCACATATTGTGCAGTCGGCATTTACAGCACACTTGCGATCAAATGAAAAGTGATTGTGTGAAACTTTCGTAACCAAGCATGCGTCTTACCAGAATTCTTTTCAGTTGGCGAGACCAGCGCAGCACGCTATCCACACCAGTCCTTGTTGCAGTGTTCCTTAGAGAAAACGGTAAAATAGGTTACGGTCTTACAATAAGATGCCACAAATAAAAAACAAGAAAATCTTACATACTTGCCCGTCAACGATGTCTTGGGTCCACGGACAAATATAACCACCGTTCGCCTGAACATTTCTGATCTGCCCGCTAGAAGAGACGACCAGATTGACGCATCAATTGCGCAAATAAAATTTGATTTTGTCGCTAGACAAAAGTCACGATACGATACACCGAGGAAATAGAATGTCACTTACGGGTTCGCGTCAAATCCTCGGCAGCGGGAGACGGCCGCGCGCCTCCAGGATCAAGGCAAACGAAATGCTTCTGAGTGCTTGCCCGCCTCTGCATAGTGTTTCAGCAGCACGTCCTCGCTCGAAAGAGCTACGATTTCGCGGGAAGGGAAATCACGCACGCCACGGAGCTTGCTTCCCTCCCCAGCGCGGTGACAAAGAAAAAAAAAAAATGCGAGAGTTCCGAGGTCCGGCGCTCCGCTTGCACGCCCCGCCGCCCTCGGCACATTCCGTTCCTCCTTTCAGGACTTGTCGTTCTTTCTGGGAGAGGGATGTGATGCATGTTGCGCGTGCTCTCTCTCCAAAGCAAGAACCGCGAAGACCCCATCTCACCACTTGTTTTTTTTGGTTTTTTTTCGGGGGAACGCACGTGTTGCTTATATCAGCTCTGTCTGGTGAGAAAAAAAAAAGGCGCGCGAAATTTCCACTGAAGCACATGCCTGACTCTGGGGCAGCGCTAATGCGTCCAAAAAGCGAATCGAATTTGAATTGAACCGTTTTCGTTGTTAACACAAAATATCGTTGGCACCCTAACATTAAAACAAATTAACATGAAAACCATAAACTGAGCATCAAGTACAAATATTAAAACTCTTCAGAGTGTGCGGACTATCGAATTCTGGCTCTTCAAGCGACTTTTACGCTAATTTTGTGTTTATTTGGACATAGATGATATTTTGAAACATTCGTATTAACGCATATGGGCTATTCCCGAAGACCGAATCAAGTATGATGATATTCGATTCTATATTCCAAATGTTTCCATTATATCTGATGTCCTCCCTCTGTCATGCGGCTCGATCAGATCAATCATATATTTATATTCACGACTGTGCTAAAGCGGTGGACAGTTCGGTGAACAGTTCAAAATCATCGATATTTTAATAGAGATTAGCGCGCTATAGTATCAGGATCAAAATTAAATTTCTGCTCGGTACTCGCATTTATTCCCATTTATTGATGTTGTTTAACCAAATGCTTTGCGTCTAATGCATGCAAAGGCGGACATTTTCTTGAGCTTCGAGCAGAAACCGTAAACGCTCGGTACACTTGAAAAGCACTCATGTCGTACCACTGTACATTGAGCATATAAGTGCTTCATCATAACAGGTCATCATAAGGCTTGAAAGGTGCTCATGACAATGCGGCGGAGGATTCTCAGCGGCCCGATCGCTAAAGGTTCTGAAGTTTCTTGCGAAACAGGTGAAAAATTTCGACATTTAAATTCCGCATCCTAACCAACTCCGCAATTGTACCTTTTTTATTCACATACTTAATGTGCACATCAGAAATATTCGGCTGGATTCGGGAAAACTGAGGCACAGCAAACATGTAACTTTAGTGCTGGGGTTATTGGTTGGAGCAGAACTGCAAATGCGACGTCATTCTTAGACAAATGGACATGTAATAAGCTACAAGAATTCCAGATTTTAAGATTACTTCGCAATTCAGCTTTTCATATATTCAGTTAGAGCTTTCGCGCCCCTGAAACACGTATATGAAATTTTCCATTAAAGTTGTGCAGTCCGCGAGAACTCTATTTCGCACAATTCGTGTGACGAAATTAATATTTTTTTTGGTCTCGCTATAAAGCAGCCAAAACCTTTCCGACGGGAGAAAGAATGAATTAATTCATTTTCAATAAAGTTTATTATTAATAGATGGTGTAATGTATATGGTCGGTTACAATCAACGTGCCATTTGCGAACTATTTCAGTCAATTCTATACCGCGGCACAATGGACCATTGTAAAGCCACATTAAACATAGATTCGCGTGATTGCACATTCTTATCCGTTATGTACTTCCTGGTGGCAAATACATTGATCTCCAGAGTGTTCAAATCTTGCGATTTCTCAAGGTTATAAAAATATTTTAACGATATTCTCCGATCGAATAATTCTTCACAACGCCGAAGAACTCCAACTTCCATATTGATGCCAATTGCATGCGCTCATCACTATGGCCATCGCATGTATAGTCAGCATTCGATTAATAGCTTAACTTCAGTCAGTTCAGAGCAAAACTCGATGTTATCCCTTAGCCGGAAGTTTCCCTTACGTCTATGGTTGACGGTCATTGCTGTTTTCCTTGTTTGACCAAAGGCCGTCATCGCGTTTGTAGCTACACTACATGACTTATTCCTCAACATACTGCCCAAACGCGCTCGCGCTTGTTAGCTCGAAACCTAAATGTTGAATTTCAAAGTAAAATTGACCAGTGTTCAACTTGTCACTCGATCAGAGACGAATACTTTTCACCACGTCGCGTTATTTTGCTGTGCTTTCGATAACAACGGCGTTAGATTGATGAGCTCTGCTGACAAATCCTCATCACTCTATGCAGCCGATGTAAGGCTGGACAAATATATAAATCAATCTAACGGTGTCGAGCAGTGCACCTGGTCCCATGTGGTGCGTCAGCAAGGGACTTGATATTAACGCGATAGCGTTAAAGAGCTCGTATCGCACAAATTCCGCCGTCGGCGTCGGCACCGTTGGTTGTGAGCGAAAAATCATCATCTTGTCCGTGACCGAAAAATCGAAAAAGCTGCAAATAAAATAAATAATAAAAATGTTGGGTTCGAGTGAGAATCGAAACCAGGCCGTCTGCGTGGCAAGCAGGTGTTCTACCACACAGCCACGCCTCTGCTTGGAGCTGCACTGAAAGTAACTTTGATGCTTCCCAAAAATACGCGTCCTGTATACAGGTGTCACAGTACGAGATGTAATATCGCAGTAATATTGCGTGTTACAAGCGTACACTGCCATCGGGCGTCACACCATGTGAATATCCTAACGACTTGGTGGTTTAAAGACAGCCACCCATTACAAAAGGCACACACATTACTGCGCGTATTCACTTAAGGCCACGTAGTGGGTGCATCGCAACTTCGAAAACGTTTCTGGTTCAAAGCATGCTACCCATTACATAAGGCACACACCTTAGTGCGCGCATTCTGTTAAACACTCGTCGTGTTCGAAGTGCGCACTAGGGGCAGGATATCGCTATCGCGTTCAACTCTTAAAGGCGAAGCTTAAACGGCCCCCAATTTTTAAGTTCTCATATGTGTAGAAACGTACGGCACGCTTACGTTGCGCACCCTCTACAGTCAGCCACACATATCGTCAACGGCACGTGAAGCGTCTACTATTAGCAATGTAATTTTATTACTTTTTTTTTCGTTTTGCATGCGAGGCACCGACGACGGCAGATTACCGCGAGGCACTAGCTATGCATTTGTCTAACGCGTCTTGAAATATAAAGCTACAGCCTCCATAGAATCATAGAAATATAAAGCTACAGCGTCCAGTTTTAAGCACGTGTTGCTCCCATTGATAATTATCATTCTGTGAAATAACAGAACTAGTAAACATTTTATTAACATTCCAACAGAACAGCAGTGCGCGTTGCGCGTTGCGCGTTACCCGCCGCAAATGCTCCCATTATGCGATTCTTTTACACGCATGAGTCAGAAGATCAGACAAATCCGCGGAATGTTTCTCATGCATTTCCATGCATCATATTCGCTTGCTTATCTTTTTGTTTGGTATTTTCAAGACGTATAAAATGATCACAATGCGATTTCTGACTGGCATTATTTCGTATCTTGAGGCAGTGCATCGTTGGGATTATTTTAACTTCTTTATAATGTAGGTTACGGTGTACCTGCTTTGTATTTTATTAAAAACAAGGGTTCATTTTTATTTGAAATGCTGTGCTAAAATGATGAATGTCACAAACATATGCAAGGCGACCTCTGACAAAGTGATGGGATAACAGAAACTTTTCAAATAGGCATATCGAGGAATATGAGCTTATTATCTGTAAGAGATAAAGGTGTAACTACATTGCACATTAAACAAAAAGATAAATTCGCGTTAACTTAATTCAAACTTGTTACTACCTAGACGTACACGCGTAAATTTTGACAAACGCAAGTCTTTAGCGGTGCTGTTTCGGACGTGTCCCATTTTCTTAACTTGGCGGCAAAAAGCACTGCTGGGCACTGACGGCGGGTCTGCAGATGTGCGGCTTCTTCGAAAGAGGAGGCGGCTCCACGCTGAGAAAGAAAACCGGAGAACAGCGGGAAAAAGAAAAAAAGAAGTTTCCCTCTCCCGACTGGGAGCTTCCGGGGCGCGGGCCGCAGTAGCGCATGTTATTTAGCTTTTTTTTTTTAAGTGTGTTTTTCACTCCACGCTCCCTAGCTATACTGTAGAACAGCGCGCGTTTCCTTTATGTTGGCCTTAGGCCGACCCTCTTTGCTCTTTCCCGCACTTTTCCACCTTCTGCGTTTTATTTTCCACAGCACGAGTCTTCCGTGGATTGCCATCGCTATGTGTTCGTTCTAACAACCTTGAAAGAATATTTCTTGTTTATATATCATTCGTGTATTGGTACTAAAATCTTGCATTGCGGCCACGCCTTTTGATGAGTTTTTTTCACATAGTATATATGGTATTTCCGTTTGCCTGACTTATCCGTCAGCGAAAGATGAGAACGTTTACTCATTCCATTGCGCAAATTACATAATAAAGGACTAGCTGTTAGAACAAAACATTGCGTCTCTCTATCCGCAGACTGTTTGGGTGCAGCGCTGCTCGGGCAGCACGCAAAAATTTTCATGCTTTTAAGTTATACAGAATGGTTTTTAATGGCCGTTTTAGTTCAGAAATGACATAAATGTATTATGTGAGCTCGGTTTAATGCAAGCGGGTGACATTACTTGCATGAAAAAGCAAAATAAATAATCGCCTATCTAAATAAAGTTCATTTATGACCTTCAAATTACACTGCCTTACCTACTGCAACTGACTAACTGTAGGCACTGAGTTTGCAATAATTGGAATGAAATCTTACGATTTAACATTTATGCCATGAAATTTGAGATAATTCACTGTTTGCTTCAGTCACGTTTATTTTTGTAAGAATCCGTTTTAAGCATCGAACAACGACAAAAGCCTAGTTTAACGCCCATGTATATAAATACTGTCGCACACTTGGCGAATGATGGTCTCGAAAAAATCTAGATACGCACGCCTGGAGAAACCATGCATGAATGTAATGGCTCGCTATTATTTTTGTTATTTAGTCAATAATGTATTTGTATTGTTCGCGCAAATAATCTCTATCACTTGGTGTAATCAGTCAAGGACCACAAGTATGTTGTGTGTCACAGGTGATTTTTGTAATGTTTAAAAAATCACACTGTAGGAGTTGTTTACACTTCCTGCAGTGTATTTTATGCTGCCCTAAAATAATACACGCTGTTCGAATTCTCTGCCGGCAACCAAGGCCGGCACGACGTGTTGCCGACTTGTCGCCCCGACAAACGTTTGGCGCGCTCGGCGTTCACTCGGCCACCAACGGTGGTGCGAATCGTGCAGCCGACCTAGTGCCGACAAGCGTATGGCGCGCTCGGCGTTCACTTGGCCACCGACGGTGGCGCGAATCGTGCAGCAGATCTAGTGCCGACGTAGCTGGCAGCGCACCTCCGGCCGACCCTTTTCGGATGCCTGGTGGCCAGTGAAGTCGGCTGCCGGCTATTTGCCAGTGATCAGCCAAACGTCGGCAGTCGGCCAGCGTTGCTTGGGACATGTGCGGATGAGGTCACTCTCAGGCTCGGAGATGATGTCCTAATGGTGTGTGCGACGTACAGATACCTGGGAGTGCAACTTTCCAGTGGACCGGAGCTGTTTGGCCAACAAGAGGAAATCCTCCGGCAGAAGGCACTTCGGGCCCAGTCCATCCTACGTCGACAATGTCTCTGGGGGTGCAATCGACTTGTGATGATTCGGGACCTTTGGAAGATAGTGCATGTGCCGGCGTTGACGTTCGCGAATGCTGTGCTATGCCTTTCGGCAGTCACGCGGGAATGGCTTGAGCGACGACAGCGGGAGGTTGGCCGGATAGCTCTCGGCTGCCATGGTGCTGTGGCCAACGAAGCTATTCAGGGTGATCTCGGCTGGTCGAGCTTTGAAGCTCGGGAGGCGGTCAGCAAAATTGCCTACCGTGGCCGCTTGCTCTGCATGCCCAGAGAGAGATGGGCGCGGCGTGTTTTTGACTACCTGTCTGCAACATGCATGCGCACCCCGTAGGTGAGGCGCCTCTACCGCATCGAGAGCAAGTTCGGCCTCTTTCGCGCCCCTCTCAGCGCAAACTCATCCACCGAGTGGGCAAAACAGGCGCGGGAACGAGTGCGGGAAGAAGAGGAGGCACGTTGGATCCACAACATGTCGGAGAAGTCGACGCTAGCGGTGTATCGGTGCCACAAGAACAGTATTGGCATGGTACACTTGTACGACAACTCCCTTGGCAGCAAGCTACTATTTGAGGCGAGAGCTGGTGCACTCCGCACACTTGTACGCCTTAAGGCTATTAGCAAGGACGTGAGCGATGTGCGGTGTCGTGTGTGTGGTCTACAGGACGAAACTATCGAACATGTGGTACTGCGGTGTGAGGGCATTTGCCCAGCGATGACGGATGGTGCCTCTCTGGAAACTGCTCTGGGCTTCGAGCAGGCCGGCGGAGACGACAGTCGGCGTAGTGTGGACAGAGCCGCGGTCGCAGCGACAAAGGGCCGCCTCGAATGCTGGCGAGCGGCTGTTGCGGCGAGACATTCTTGACTGCTGCCCAGTCAGAGCGGCTCCTGTTTCTTCCCCTCCCCCCCCCTTTTTTTTCTCTTTTTTTTCCCTCTTTTTTCCCCCTACCGTTTTACTGAAAAACAGTAGAGCTTCATGTTTGGCTAGGGCGTGGTTTCCACGTCCACCCGTTGCGAGGGGTTGGCCACAAAGTGATCATCATCATCAACTCCAGAGTCTGACGTCTATGGTCAAGCCGTCTACCTTGATAAAGTAGTTTAAACACTGGCCCCCTTTTTTTTCTCTTTTTTTTTTCCTCTTTTTTCCCCCTACCGTTTTACTGAAAAACAGTAGAGCTTCATGTTTGGCTAGGGCGTGGTTTCCACGTCCACCCGTTGCGAAGGGTTGGCGACAAAGTCATCATCATCATCAACTCCAGAGTCTGACGTCTATGGTCAAGCCGTCTACCTTGATAAAGTAGTTTAAACACTGGTTTAAAACTGTCTGAAACAGCGTGTCCCTGTGAACCACGAACGTCTCTTCAACGTCCATAAATGATTCGAATGTCAATGTCGTGCGGTAACGTACATTTAACATCTCCTGTACGAACCTTGTTTTTTAAAGAAAGCGCGGATGTGTGTAAGACGTACCATGTACGTTAATATTTTGCACTGCTGGTGGATAGACATTGGATGTGCATGGTACGTACACGTGTAGTGAATATAGGAGTCAGGTGAATTGAAGTGAAGTTCCCGGCCGTTGGTCCGCATGATGACAAAAATTGAAGGTAATTTAATTACTGATATTTAAAACTTAATTAGGTGACATAATAAATAATGATGGAAAGGGTGTTACGTCTCAAAACCACGTTAGGATATTTCGGCTATGGAAATTTCGACCTTCTGTGACATCGCACAGAACACGGGCTTCTCATTTCGCCTCCATCGAAATGCGACCGCCGCAGCTGGGATCGAACCCGCGACCTTCGGGTCAGCAGCCGATCACCGTAACCACTGTGCCACCGCGGCATAACTTGATTGAAGAACCCTGCTCACAGCCTCCGAAATTTAAAAGGATAGAAGCGAGTCTCGAAGGCCGTGAAAAAAAGCGAACAGCATCGTGCTCGCGAGAGCGATCGATGCGGGGTAGTTTGAATAGAAAGACAAACACAGTAGAGTACTTCAAGCGCATAAGCACATGAAGCAGAACAAAAGCATAAAACATCCGAATAAGACTCAGAGAAGACACTCGCTAACGTGAGCGTGCACAGCATATGGTTTCTTACAATGGAACTTTGCACAAGTTACGAGATTCCGAAGCCGTGCGTACACGGATGTTTCGTTCTGTTTGAAAAATGTCTTGCGTCGTTACAATCTGCTGCAGTCCAGCAAAAGCATAGCCTTCGAGATATTTAGGCAGCAGTCAAAGAAAACTGTTGCCAGAGCCGGGGGTTTTGCCAACGTCTTCCTCATGCCTGGTCGCGCTGCCCTGTACGCTTGCATTCTGTTGCTTTTAGCTTGTTCTTTCCTCCTTTTGGTAGCATGGCCAGCCCTTCTCGAGGCTTTGGTGAATGGCTCTCGGAGGTAGCTTCGCATTGGGGCCAGCAGGGGGCCTTTTACACGTGAACAGAGCAACGCGCGGGATGTGACGCAACGAACGTGACGTTTGTCAGTCTGATTTGAAGCGGGAAAACGCAGCGGGCGGCGGTTAGTAGTGTGTTAGCGTCACTTAGCGTGTTAGTGGTGTTAGTTTTAACGCGATAGCGTTAAAGAGCTCGTATCGCAGAAATTCCGCCGTCGGCGTCGGCACCGTTGGTTGTGAGCGAAAAATCATCATCTTGTCCGTGACCGAAAAATCGAAAAAGCTGCAAATAAAATAAATAATAAAAATGTTGGGTCCGAGTAAGCATCGAACCCAGGCCGTCTGCGTGGCAAGCAAGTGTTCTACCACACAGCCACGCCTCTGCTTGGAGGTCCACTGAAAGTAACTTTGATGCTTCCCAAAAATGCGCGTCCTGTATACCGGTGTCACAGTACGAGATGCAATATTGCAGTAAGATTGCGTGGTACAAGCGTACATTGCCATCGAGCGTCACACCACGTCAATATCATGACGACTTGGTGGTTTAAAGACAGCCAACCATTACAAAAAGCACACACATTACTGCGCGTATTCCCTTAAGACACCGTAGTGGGTGCATCGCAGCTTCGAAAAAGGTTCTCGCGCATAATTGCTCCTGGTTTAAAGCATGCTACCCATTACATAAGGCACACACCTTATTGCGCGCATTCTGGTAAACACTCGTAGTGTTCGAAGTGCGCACTAGGGGCAGGATATTGCTATCGCGTTCAACTCTTAAACGCGAAGCTTAAGCGTCCCCCAATTTTTGTGGTCCGTTGTGGCAGTTGCTAGTTGCTCAGTGTGCATTGTTCGTCCTTCGGCTTGTCAGCCTTGGCGGCCCTGGTGACACTCCGTCTGCAAGCGGCAACCACCGAACGTGAGGTCGTACAGTGCGTGCTTGAATCTGTTTGTTGTTGAAGTGATGTTTTCCAGCCGCAACGGGCACAGCGGGTATGTTAGGCTTAGCTTCGGTGCAGTGTAATGTCGCGAGTTAGCCAGACGTAGTTTGAGTTCGTCTTGTCATCGTCAGGGGCTGACAGTAATCGCCGTTCTACATTGTGGGAAACCTACTTAACGTGAGAGCGTGCGTAGTTCAATCTGCGCTTTGATGTTGTTTTTAAAGATGTTTTCCACCCGCGTTGGCCATTGTAAGCAGGGGCGTAGCCAGAAATTTTTTTCGGGGGGGGGGGGTTCAACCATACTTTATGTATATTCGTGCGTGCGTTTGTATGTGTGCGTGCCTATATACGCAAGCAAAACTGAAAAATATCGGGGGGGGGGGTTTGAACCCCCCCCACCCCACCCCCCTTGGCTACGCCCCTGATTGTAAGCTTAGTTGAGTTGCCGTGATTGCGGTCGCTAGTTATTCCGCTGTGGAGCTGTTTGTGTTCTCGTATTGCTCGATGGTGTCGTAAGGCATCCACGTGGGGTAAAACTCCGTTCTCCATCGCGCGAACTCGTCGAACGAGATGTACGTACATCGCGGTTTAAAGTTTTTTCTGTGAAAGCGAAGTACCGTATTCACTCTGTCGTAACGCGACTGCGATTTTAGGCCTAGTTTCGTTGCAGTGATTGTAGTCGCGCCGTGCCGCTGTACCAGAAGTACTTTGTGTTTCTTGGTATGGTATCGTGAGGCATCCACCGAAGGCAAATTCTGCGATATTTTGGCTTTGTCGAAACTGATGAGAGGTCATGCCGTTCGTCTAGCAACGTGAAGTGCTCTTTCGCCAGAGTAGGCTGTCTTCTTGTACTTCGTTCAAATATGAACACAAGTCGAGATGCCGTCAAGAGCAGAGTTCGCCGTGAGGTTGATGCTTTGTTCGAGACGTTTGGTCGTCCCGACGAGGCGTGCGGCAGCTCACAGCCCAGTAAGCGTGCGCGGCAGGTTAGAGACATTCAGTCGAATTCACAAACCAGTTGTCCAAGAAGCGAGTCGCCTAACTCCGGCGCCTGAGTGCGACGCCTGAGTGCAGTGACGCGGCTAGAGGCGATACTGCAGGATGTTCTGATTCCGCAGAAAGCATTTCAGATAGTTCAGGGAGCAGTGCGGAGGATTTGTGTGATTGGAGTTCACCTGAACACCGTGACGATTTGTCAGCGTTCTTGCCTAACGAAGACTGTGCCAGCGCGCAGGAAGCCACTGGACGTGCACCAGATGAAAGTAGTAACGGAGCTTTCAAAGCTTTGCTTGCTCAGTGGGCGTTGGAGCATAATATTGCCCATAGGTCTCTGACACCTCTACTAGGTATCTTAAGAACCCATGGGTGCTTCCAGAGTCTTCCAAAGGATGCTAGGACTCTACTGAAAACTCCTCGTAACACAGCTGACGTAGCGGGTGTTTCAGAGTTACCTCCTGGTTTATATTGCCATTATGAACTTCGGAGAGGTTTGGAGAGAGTTCTTGCTTGCTTGGATGGCTGCCCACAACTCGTCAGCCTGAACTTCAACATTGATGGCATTCCCCTCTCAAAGAGTTCGAGACAGCAACTGTGGCCTATTCAGTGCCTAGTACTCTCTTGTGGTTCTGTCCTGTCAGAAAGGCCGTTTATTGTGGGTGCATTTTTTGGGCCATCAAAGCCAAGCTGTGCAAACATGTTCCTAAGGCCTTTCGTTGATGATCTGAAGGATGTTCTTGTTGAGGGAGTTTCAGTGAAAGGATCTCTGGTGAGGGTGGAGGTCAGCAGCGTAATATGCGATGCACCTGCACGCTCTTTCATTTTCAAAACCAAAGGGCACAGTAGCTACAATGGTTGCCCGAAATGCACGGCTGAAGGTAGCTAGGCAGATAGAGTATGCTTTTCGCCAACAGCAGGTGTTCTGAGAACAGATCAGTCGTTTCGTCAGCAGCAAGATCCTGACCACCACCAGGGCGTGTCTATTTTGACCGAGCTGCCCATTGACTGTATTAGAAATGTCCCTCTCGATCCAATGCACTTGGTATATTTAGGCGTGGCACGAAAGCTGGTCAATCTTTGGCTTTCTGGCCCCCTTTCAGTGCGCCTGGGTCCCCTGGAGCGTGAGGAGATTTCAAAGCAGAGTTTAGCTTTGCAGAATAACGTTCCTTGTGAATTTGCACGGAAGCCAAGGGGGCTTGATGAAAAGGATAGGTGGAAAGCAACAGAATTCCGCCTCTTTCTCCACTACACAGGGCCTATAATTTTGAAAGAAAGCTTGTCTGAGGCTGTTTATAAGAACTTCTTGACTTTGCATGTGGCACCTGGATTGTGTCAGGAGCATGGAGCATATGCAAACACTCTACTGGATCATTTTGTAAAGGGCTTCGTGGACCTTTACGGAGCCAGTAATGTGTCCTGTAACGTGCATTGCCTCCTGCATCTAGCTACTGACTGTGAGTTGTATGGAACTTTAGATGCCTTTTCTGCATTCCCTTTCGAAAGTAACTTGCAGCTAGTTAAAAAGCTTTTGTGTAGGCCAGGCTTCCCTCTCAGCCAGCTTTACAACAGGATGCACGAAAGAGCTCACGCAGAGCCAGTTGGCGCAAGGCGCACTGCAGATTGAGCTTCTTGGTGGCTATGAAGGAGATGGCCTGCCACTGGGTTGCAAATCACCCCAGTACGCCTCGGTGAAGTTCCCGTCATTTACTCTAAGCAAGAAGGAAGCTGACAGGTGTTGCAAAATAAATGATGATGTTGTTTTGATCCATATGATTGCGCATGACCAGAATGGGCAGCCATGCATCATTGGCCGATGTTTCTTAAGTGCAGAACCTCTTTACAGCTACCCCTTTGATTCTAGAAGGCTTGGCATAGCTGTTGTCGACAAATTGTCTTCTCTGAGGTGTTGGCCAATTGTCGATATCAGAAAACTAGTGTTGCTTCCTTACAATGGCATGTATGTTGTATTGCCTCTGCTACATACCAGTGCGTGTCATTAACGGCAGTTTCATAGTCCGGCACAGATAGGCATCTCTATCTTGTTTAGACGAAGTGAATAGGATGTATTCATAATGCTTTGTGCTCTAAATACCTTGCACCATTAAACTGGCACGGCAGATGTTGAGGTGGCGTGAGACTTTGTATCGAATTTTAGCAGTACAGAAGTGGTAATAAAAGCTATGCCTATGACACTTGCAACATATTTTAAAGCTAGAGGCAGGTTGCATTGCAGTGGTAGGTTACTGTAAAATTGTGTGTAGTGTTGTTTAGTTTTTGGTGCTGTTAGTAATGTAGTGCTTATTCATTAAGAAATAAAGTTGTTTCTCTCTCTCTTATTCATTAAGATATCATATTTGCAGAACATTTCAATATTGTACAAAGATAGCTACTGATGCTTAGGATTTGGAACTGAAATTGTGGGTGTACAAAAAGTATATTTGCTTTTTAAGTTTGTTGGTGTGTGCGAACTATAACTTCTGGTTTGTGTTGTTACTAAAAATATGTAAATGCCACTAATTAGCACATGTGAAAATTTTTGTTCGCTCATGCCCGCAAGAAAAAAGTTGACGAACTTCAAAGAGGTTGTTTTGAGGAAAACGCTGAAGTTGCGTAGGAGCACACGCACATTTCCGGTCAATGTGTGAATGAAATAAAACCAAAAATTATATTGGACACCTCGAGCGCCCAAGTGTGATATATTTCTTGAAAGATAACGTAATTCTCTGTAAGGTGATTGCAAAATTACAAAATTGAATTTTCCTGACCAAAGGAAGTCTCGCCCCACCTCAAATGATTGCTGACTTCTAGTATTGCTGTGACGTTTGACAGCCATCAAATCTTGCGGGTAAGAATTTCGCAGCAGACACTTTTTCTGCTGCTTTAAAAATGCAAGTTTCAAGCAATGATCTATGAGAGAGCACCCCTGCTTTTTGTTACATTATTCTTTGCAGATGAAGTTCTCTGTAGTAGAATTCAAAGACGACAAATCTATAGCCGTCATTCCGTCCTCATGGATTCGTGGGCGAAAGTGCTTCTGGCCCCCTGGTCCTGGCAGCAAGACAGCAATGGTTCAGAAAGGTATGCAGCCTTCACCAAAGTCATGAAAGCAACATTTAGTAAGTTTAGAACATCTGGCGATTGCGGGACACCTACTTGTATTATGAACTTTCCTTTAATTCTAGACAACTATCGCGATGCTCGTCTGGCACTACCACGCCTGCAGTACACATCAGAGTTGGAGAGCACTGGGGGAGGAAAGAGAAAGGTAAAAATGTGTTTGTTCAGTTATCGTGTTGTCGCATCACACAATGCTTATTAGATCCTTACATTCAAGGTGACAAAGCCCACCAGATATGAACCTGAACACAACAGGCAGCCACCGCGCCCACCAAGCACATTTCCTGGGCCATCTGTGGCCAGTAAGTGTTTTCACTCACATCTAAACATCACCTTGTTGTAAGGACAAGCCAAGCAAATAACAAGATCATATAGAGCATTGCATTGGCCCAGTTTTGTACTGTACCACACAGAAACTTGGCTGAGTATTGAGCTCGAGAGTGATGAATCTATTTATCTCTGCAGGCCATGAAGAACCACGAAGTGAAGACAGCGAAGGTAACCATTTGAGGTTTTTCGATCACATGTCACATAAATTTTTTGTTTTCTACAGATGTACCTGTTCAGGTAGACGCTGATGCAGAAGACGAAGGAGGTAATTATGATTAGCTTTCACAATAGTTGTATTGAGCGTAAACTGTAGAAATATTCATTTTCACAATAAATAAATTGCCACTGTCATTGGAAATGGTTTTCCTCTTTTTTGCCTTGTGCAGTCTGTTTTCCTGTAGTGTCTTCTAGTGGACTTCTATTGTTGACAGTCCTCTATTGCTGACCAATTTTTAAAAGAAATGCTTGTCTTGCTCTTTTATGCATGTCGCCTGTGTCTTAATGTGCATTCAAACTTTGCTCTGTCTTGTGCTTTGCTAAGGCATATCTAACCATAAATAAAATTATTGGTTTTGTTCTATCTTAGTATGTGACATTGCTAGGAAGAGCAGGTGAAATATTCATTTACCTAAAGTTATTCTTAGCACCTTCAAACCTGTGCATCCTACCATGCTGCAACACAGTGTCTTATTGCCAGTGTGTTTGCTGTTCTGTGCTCAGTGTTTTTGGAGCTTCATGGTGAAACCCCAGAAGGTCATGCTACTGGAGAAAGCTTTGCAGCAGGTAGGAATACACACAGAAGTAGGATTCTTTGTTGTAGCTTTTGAACGTCTTTGAAAGTTCATGCGGCTGACAGTTATAATCTGTATATGTACAGTTCATTGCATGCAAAAACCCACTGATATAGAACACATATGAGCCAGTTTGGGCACAAAAGCACTGGGACTGTGTGTGTAACACATAATTGCTTGACACTGTCAACCCTTTATTGTCCCAAAGTTATGATTTCTCCAGAAGCAAGCTAACTGCAATGAATTGTTTAAAAGAGCACTGTGCTGTGTCAGTGCACATTTAATAACACCCGACGATACAAATTACTGCAGCCACAACTACATAGTTTGTCAGCATATTGTCATTATGGCATGTGAAACGCAGATATTGGTTAAAGGGAAGTCACAGTTTTCTGAGAAATTGGTGTTCTTGCCATGTGAAGTGGACTATGGTTAGCATTGCTAATATGCCCTCGGTGGACATCATATGTATGAAGATTGGATTAATTGGCTTTCAGTTTTCTTTGCCTCACTAGGAGACGCAGAGTTTGCAGCAGCTGGGACTGGTCAACCGCATAAAAAAAAAGTGATGTCTCAAGAAGGTAAGCGGAGCACTCAAATGCACTCAAGTAGGTGGGTGTCGCCTTGCTGAATGATTCTAGTGCGGTGTGTAGTAATGCACAGTGAAAATATAAACATTACGTAGTAGTGCCCTTGTTGAAATGTAACTTCTGGGAGCTGTACAACTTATTGAGCTTTTGTTTGATCACTTGGGCAAAACTGGTTAATATGCACACCGTAAAATTATGTGGTAGTCATCACATAGACGCGAGAGGTTAACTCGAGATTGATTTCAAAGCACACCAAGTGTTTTTATTAGGTGCCTGCGAATATTCGAAGTTTCGAATAATTTTAGAATATTAATTGCGATTCGATTCGCACCAGAATTTTACTATTTTCTGATTTGCCGAAGACAAATACGGTGAACGTCCGATTAGCAGTGGCTCCTTCAGATTTTCAGTACGCTTCACCACATTATACGTGTGCTTTGCGGCAAAGCCAATTTTAAATTACCGTTTTTTTTTTTGCGTATAACCCGCACCCTCTGCAACGATTCGCGGATCATTTTCTGAAAATGATCCCCGCGTATTGCGGCGAAGCTAGCTTCCTTGCACAGCTGCAAAGCACTGCCGCGATGGCAGCTTTACAAGCAAGAATTTGTCTTTTCTTTTTCTTTTTTTTTTACTTTCGCTACGAATATAAAATTATTTTCTGCGGCTGATACGCAAGAAAATGCGTAACTATGTTTGCAATTTTATTGAATCAAGAAAATGCTGGTTCCAGCTCGAAAACGATACAGTAGAGGTGTAGGTTCAGTTAATGCTGTTTTAGACATGAAATTTGGGCAGAAAGTCCGAAAAAACGGACGCCCAAAGATTCTGATCAAGCAAACTTCAGCGCCGACAATGGCCTCTCTACAATGGCCTGTGTGAGGGGCAAGCAAAAATTCAGTTGCAATGATACAAACGGCTCTGGTTGCCATTTTTTTTTTTGGTTTTCCGCAATATTTCAACATATATTTGGGATATCTGCCCAAGATACGCACTGATTCTGTACCCTGAGTTATGCATTATGCTCACGTTGCATGACCACGGTTGTTCCGGATCGACAAGTGTTCCCGTGAACCGAACATCGATAAAAAATATTTTGTTTTTACTCCAGAACGAAATAATAAATAACGTTCTGGTTACGTTTTTTGTTTCAAGCAAAAATATCTTTTTTTTTCTGTATTCGTTTCGTCCCGACACTCTCATACTAACAGATTCAAAAACCATTGTGCTGGATTGCTCAAGACAACCACGCCATGCCGCCACGAAACTGGTCGTTGAAGATGATGATTTTGATGAATGAATGTGTGCCATTATTACGTCGATTGAATTAAGGTGAAAGGGAGACAGCGGAAGCTGAAATGCACGGTACACTTGCGCCTAAACGTCTTGGTTGCTATCTGTGATTCCTGTACAGGGCATTTCAGTTGACTTAGGCAGATCAATAAGAGGTACAGGCATGTTGATTATGGCTTGCAGCACAGGAGTGCGTGGCCTTATAAGTTCAAAGATTGTGTGTGGCTTCAGCTTGTTTTCATTTTAACAACAATAATATTTTCTAACTGGGGTTAGAAAAGTGATAGAACAGCATGTAGTTATGGAAATAAGGGTTAGTGGAAGTCATGCATAAGTATTTGAACTTATGAGGTCGCGCGCTCCCATGTTGCAAGTCATATTCAGTGCGACTGTACATTATGTCATGCAAGCCGAACTCGAGCCGTAAAGTGTTCTTAATGTCCATGTGTATGGGTGCACTTTTCCCCATCATTATATGTTATACTAGCTAATTGACATTCGATTACTCACTTCTGAAAGTTTTTACTGTTCACAAACATCAGCTGTTAGTTCTAACAAGTGTTGAGAAACGTCACAATTTTTGCATGTATACATGGGGATAGCTACTCTTTTAGCATTGTTTCAAGACTTTATGTTAATTGCGTATTATGTAAGAAATGCTAACATGCTGTACTTTCAGTGTGTTCAAATGTGACGTGAATGAACTTTCAAAAGCAGCTCCACAAACACATAGGATGCACAAGCTCCACGCACACATAGGATGACTACAGTGGATGAAGTTTGCACAGGCGCATGTTTTTACTTGCATCCCTTCTCACACGGTCACATTCACCACTCGCTTCAATCATATCCATGTATTCACGAAAAAAAAAAGGGTAAATAGTACCTACTGAGCTCCAAATGCCACCTTACCAGCCCATCTGTATATAGTGTCTTGTTTCTCTAATTTGGGATATCTGGCGACCATACACTTCCTAATTCTTGGCCAAAGTGAACTGACGCTTTTTGCGAAACTATTGATGCCCATTATATTTTCAGAATTCCAACGCCAAGTTTTGACCCAGTTGGCTGGGCTTCGTGTGGTGCAGCAGCAGCAGGGGCAACTCCTGGGGGATTTAGTAACAAGGTTTGCAAGGCGCGACATGGAGGCTCAGGCCAACAGTGAACCACTAGTTGCGATGCCGTTTGACGACTACGGGACCCTGAAACAGTTCGATTGTACTCTGACTGGCACGCGAAAAGAAGTATTTGTGAGTGGCTTTATTCATGTCGACTTCTTTGTCACTGCACAATGCCTTGCATTTATATGGCCTGCTAGCAACATTTTTTTTGCTCTAATTATTTTCTAGCTTAACTTATAATGGCCAACTGTAATTTGGACACCACAGGTGCGGCATAAGAGTTCCGGTAATCGGGACAATCTGGTGGAGTTGAAAGAGTTTCTAAAAGTGGGCGTCCTAATTCTATAACAATGGGCAGAGGATTTGTAGATATGAATGTTTCCGCACTGACATCAATCAATCAATCAGTGTATTTGGCATTCATTACAGCAAGATAACGCAAGGACAAGAACAAAAAGCTGCAATCTAGCAGCTTGACAAAGGTTCTTTCCTCGATTCCTGACAGCCAAAGCATACAAACATCTCTTGTTCTACATTTACACTAAACGTTTCTGCTTCTCATATGTAGCAGAGTAGTTGGCAAAAGTAAAGATATATATATCAAAAGTAATACATGACAATTATGATGTACACTGTTTGCGTGCGCAAAACAAAAAATGTAAAACAGTACGTCACAGAAGCTGAAATAATGTACAATAATGAATATGCACAGATTATTTCACACAAATTAGACAAATTTGTGTACGCTGTATGGACTATTGAGCATTCATATATAAACATAACTATGCTTATACAGTAGGACCCCTTTATACGAGGCATGCACGGGGGAGAAAGTCTTGCCTATTACATGAGGTGTCTCTTATAAGCAGGGTACTAAGTCGTGCATTTTCCTATCAACCCTTACTTTCATGTAGCAAACTGGTCTCTCTTATACCCCACGTGTCTGTTATATCAGTGCCTCTTATGAAGGGGTTCAACTGTACAAAAAAAAAAGAAGCATGTAAACAAGCCAACTTCGAAAAGAAGAAAAAAATACTGACAATTTAAGAACATAACATGTAACTGGCAAATTGTTTTATAATGATAGCGTAACGTGCACTACTGCCCTGAAGACAAGTGCTTATACAAACATGTGTCTGTATAATTTATTCAATTGTGTGCAAGCTTGCGCGCTTGGTTTTTCTAGCAACCAGCATTTTGTGTAATGCTTGAAACTTTCATTCCTGCTGTATTTTCATGACTATGCACATCTATTGTAAAGAGGACCCTTCTACAAAGACGTATTTTGCTTTGCAAGAATATCCTGGTAGCGTAGGAATGGTGTGGTAGAAGAAAGCGTGAATAGTGTGCTCTGTGTGACGTATTCCACTAAGGAGATCGCGTAACAATCAGATGATAGGAATAAGAACCTCTTGCATCTGCCTGTAGCCTTTTTTAGGCTCATTTTATTCAGACTGCCTATGTAGAACTATGCAGTGATCGGAAAGTGCGAACCTGGTGCACAGCGTAAAAGAGACCTAAAATATATTGGATTCTGGAATGTCTCTTATAAAGTGGTTATTCTGCTATTACATGGTGGGTTGCTAGACCTTTAGTTCTTAGTTTGCAAAGTGGCCTGAGCCACCTTGACAAGAGGATGAGGAAGAATGAACACGTCACAAACGCTTGTGTCGCGTCTGTTTTTCCTTGACCCCCACGCATATCACGTCGCCCATTCCACACATTATGTTCTATTACTTACAGAGCTCGCCATTTCAATTCTCTTTAGCCCTCCATTAGCCTAAAGGCTTTTTTTGTTTGCTGAACTTGCTTTTCCAGATTCGAGAACTTGCTGTCAAAGGCGGCGCAAACCCGGCCGCATGCACGAAAAGGATGCTACGGTACGTTATGACTGATCATCTGGCGTGCCAGTTCTCGTGGCAAGGGAGGAAGGGGAAGCTCAGCTTCTGTCAGATGCAGTTGCCGTCGTGCATAACTTGTAAGTATTTTGGTCCTCACATGTGTGCACTCTACGATATCGTGAATAGTTTTGAAGAGTGCCTGGACAGGTGCAGTAATTTGTAGGTGCTTCTGTATCTTAAGTGTATGTGGTTTATTATCATGCAACTACCTGTATGATTGTCTGTTCACTGCAAGTGGTCAAATTGTACACCGTGTTCCAGTAATTACCGTATTTACTCTGCTCTAGGCTGCCCTCGATGGCAGGGCGACCCCCGAAATTCGAAAGGCAAAAAAAAAAACAAGTCTCAAATGCAGGTTGAATGAAAAAAGAAAGGCCGTTTCACCAGCAAAAAACCTCCACTTTTATTGTGTAAACGTGCACCCCGTAGGCACGTAATATCGACTTCGAACGAAACAATAAGAGCGGCAAGCATTCCCAGTCATCACAGTTCACTGGCGCACGTGCGTTCGGTATGGCAGCACTGCGCATATGTGCACCCGTCCACGGTGATAACTTGACGATGGTTGCCGCTCTTCGGGTTTCAATTGAAGCCTATAGTGCGCATAAAGTGCCAGCGCAGCACACCAAACTCGTGCTGCGCTTGCAGGTTTGAAGTTTTCACCGTGTGCAAAATGACCTTGCGCTTAAAGGCCTTGATGTAGTGGCACTGCTGTAGTTGGTTTGTGGCATCAAACGGAGGCGTTTTGGGAGCACGTCATTAAGGCACGACATTTTCAAAACTCTGCCGACACAAGTGCACTGAACAATTGCTTCCAGGAAACTGTCAGCTCTGCGCGTGCCTCAAGCGAGAGGAACATAGGAGGGGGTGTCAAAGTGCGTGGCAAACGCTTTCGCTGCAATTTGGTGACACGAATCGCCCTTGCCAGCGTGAAAGCTTGACGGATAGATGACCCTCGCTGCATGAACATGGGACTACTAGATTTCGGAACAATAGACAATACGAAGCAGGCAACTAGTTCGTATTGTAGTGTGGGGACCACTCTTCCACTGCTGTGCCTGAGCGACCACGGCATCGTGCAGCTACCGTAGAATGTTGCAAATATGAGGTTTGGGCGCGCATGCAGAACCACCTGCACACGTCAGCCCGAGATCGTTTTTTAATTTTTAAGTTTACAAGCCTGTTATACCAGCCTATGCGCTCTAAGTATGCAGTTGTACCCCTTTATAAGAGGCATGCATGAGGGAGAAATTCTAGCCTCTTAATTGAGGTGTCTCTTATAAGCAGGGTACTAAGTTATGCATTTTCCTATCAACGCTTACTTTCGTGTAGCACTCTGGTGTTCCTTATACCCCACGTGTCTGTTATATCAGTGTCTCTTATAAAGAGGTTCAACCATAGTAAATTTTGAAATGCAACATATTTTACAGGTTATCACTTGCATTCTACTGAAATCCCGCTACTGTTCAAAATTTTTTCCACATCCTTCAAACCAAAAAGACTTGCATAAAAAATAATATAATAATGACCAGGTTAGTTGGATCAGGACAAATATGCTCATTTTTATTTATGATATGTGATATACACTACAGTGAACTCCCGTTAAGACGAACTCGGTTAAGACGAATTCTCGCTTATACCGAACAACACGGGACCATTTGTTTGGTTTCCCATAGACTCAATGCAAAAAAAATTCGCTTAAGACGAACCGCCCAACTGTACTCTTCTGTTAAGACGAACTTTCGCGATGATCAACAACGCTAGCGATTCTGCGAAACGAACACTGCAGTCTTGGTGGGGCATTCAGGCGACCGAGAAAAAGCAAAAAAGATGAAAAAAAAGGCACTTCCTGGAGCAAAGACGCGAAGCAAATCGCGACGCGAAGATAAACGAAGAAGACCAGTCAGCGGATAAAGCTGGTATCCCCTCTCACCCCCTGCCTGTGGGTGGGGGAGGTGTGGGCTTTATCAGCAAAGAAAGCAACAAAAAGAGTGCGGGATTTACAACTTGGACCCCCAAGCCATTGCGTCCTTTTGTATCCCCCCCTCCCCCCCGTTCTTCGGCTTCCCAGCTGGAGTACAAAGGAGAACAGAACAACACAAGAGCTTGGGGCCCCTCCACTGTTGTCAGAGGGGGAAAACACAAGGGGAGTGGGGAAAAAAAAAGAAAGCGACAACAGGAACAAAAATGGTCTGTGATGTCAGAGGGGTCAGGTGCATTGTCATCGCCATCACACAATGGCGGCCGAGCACATGTATTTGTGCGCGTTCTATCTGTTCCCAGTGAAGTGCAAATTGTGATGAGCCATTTTGATTATGGAAGCGCACGACAAAGGAAGGCTATTTTGCGCAGTGAATATAGCTGCGTCGTGTCTTTTTCGTGGCGAGGCTTGTGACCGTGAGTAGCCCGATGGGATATCTTCAGCTGCACGTCGATCAGGAAAAGTTACTACGGGCCGAAAACGGGAAAATATCCGGACCTCGAAGAAAACCTTGCAGACTTTCTTAAGCAACTCAGCGTATAATGACTTTGTCAAGGCAACAGCACGCGACCGAGGCGTATCCAGAAGTGATCTTAGAGCCAGCAAAACAGGCTCACAGAAGAAAACGAACTGCCAGGACAATAACTTTTACATTCTTTGAAGGAAAATTGTGCTTGTCTCTTAATTTTTTTGTCTAATCGTCAACATAGGAGCGTGTTACAGTTTTGTCATTAAAATGTGGTAGCAAATATCTTCACGAGCATTTTTATTTTTGAACACGCGAAATCGGGTGCTCGTAAGATTCGTGTAAATACTCTGCTTGAAGGCATAGTCTTTATCTAGATGAGCCAAATAAATGCTTTTTCTTGTCTTTTTGCCCCACATTGTAAGTCTACTGCATTCATTGTTTCAAGTAACATATTTGGATGCACTTGGCATGTTAGCATCTCTCTTTTTGGGGGCAATTCCTGTAAGCCGAACTCCTGATAAGACGAACAGATGACCGCGGTCCCTTCGAGTTCGTCTTAACGGGAGTCTACTGTATTCGATTCAAAATTATTCAACTAAATCACTATTCGCTTCGAATTCAACTTGAACCTAAATTTACTATTCGCAACAGCCTAAGAAAAACCAATACGCATAGCATGAGCACGCCCTCGATTCTGAAGTCTGCTTCGAGACGGTAGCCTGACATGATTTCTAGCGTGATCGTAGCACAAGAACACATTGTGTTATACTTTTACAGGTGAATTTTGGGCATCATCAAATTTGTTTTGTATAAACACATTCAGCCAGCATAACACGTTATTAGGTTCATTAGCAGACACGTTTTACCTCGCATAATGCGGTTGACTTTACAGCTTCAAATTCGTGAAGTGGTTCAGGTAAAAGGCAATTATAGTGTGCCAGTGCTTCAATGTTTTCATGCTTACTGCCTACAAAAATTTGTGTTCCAGGTGAATGGAATACTCTTCAATAAAACCTCTTGTTTCCTCGTAGGTGCTGTCCAGACTGCACACGAGGCTAGCGATTTCACGGTGGAGATGGCCATCCGAGAGTGGCTGCGGCATGCTCCTGCCAGACAACACAACGCGATTGCTAAGGTAAGGCATCTTTAGGCATTTCGCTTCACTGAATATGCTGTCACAAGAGAGTACAGGCACTCATATTTGAAAACTGCAAACAAAGAAATATTAAACGACTTGTGTTTTTTACATTGTAAGAGCGAATAGCATGTGACCTGTGTGCCAGAGGCTTGCACTTGCTGCTGAACATGAGTGCGATAATGCGACTGGTGGAAGCTTGTATTAGCACCCCTTTTGCTGCAGGGGCAAGGTTGCATTTGGAACGTGATTTACGGCACTGAAGAGTACATGCCGGGGTCTAAAAGCGAACAGGAGCAATCTGTGACCAATAGCGAAAATATACATGGCTTTTAGATCAATTGGGAATGCAAATTGTTTCATGTGTCTTTTTTAGTTGTTTTTCTCATGAAAGTTGTGAGTGCATTACAGTGGCTCATTGAAGCTTTTTTAACGCATTCTAGAACTGACTGTTTTTTGTGGTTCATGGAACCTTAAGAATAATACCCTTCCTACACTGTACTACATCTCTGTTGAGTGAGTGCACTTGTTTAAATGCACAGACTATAAATAACTGGAACTGCTAGCCTAAAATGCCAATAATTTTTCAAATATATTCAATGAATCAGTGATGTGATAACTGCACCAAAAGACAAATCCTGCTTCATCCAGCTACGTTTTCGCTATTATGCGCCAAACTTGGCATTTTCATATTTCGAAAACATAACTAATCTCTCGGGATGAAAACGCCCCAGCATGCTCTGATCCTCACGTGTAAACACCACGATGGTGGTTGTGAGTACACGCAAATGAAAAACGTGCCCGTGTGTGCATGCTGAAGAGACTACCTTTTTATTACCCCATACACTGTGTAAAACCTAAGTCAAGAACAGCGAGTAGTACAGTGTAGCCCGGTTATAACGAAGTTGGCGGGAATCTGAAATTACTTATTAACTATAACTGCTTTTTCGCTATATCTGGACTGTAAAAAAAATCACTCATCATGCAGACGAAGTAAAAAAAAATTTTTACGCTCCCTGTAAAACGTGGTCGAGGGTCCCCTGCACACGTTTCGCATACGCGCATATCGCCTCAGCATGCAGGCCGGCGAGAGCGTTCGTGGAATCCGCTTCGGCGGCAGCGGGGTCCGCCGGAACAGCCCTTTCCGCGTCGATCGGCCCCGGACTGATTTTTGCGGCAGCTGCCGCCGGATTCCCTCGACGCGTGAACCTATCGAAGCGCGAGTCAAAAATTCGAAAAACGGCGGCAAACTTCTCATATCGCAGTCGTCGAAGGCAGTAGCGACAACGAAGTACTCCGTAATAACTCTGTTCTTTCCGACAAACGCAATGCAAAGCACAATGACTGTTGTCACGAGTAGCGATATATCTCGACCCGTTTCTCGCGTTTTGCAAATCAGGATGGGCCAACGACCACTGCTTGGGTCGTTTCCTCTTCAGCGAATGCATGTTCCCGCTCCTGAGACGTCACCAGAAAGTTGCTTGCCAGCAGGCCCAGCAGTTCGACAGCCTTGCCCCTGTTTGTGATTCGCCATAGCAACACGTGAACACACGCGAGCGGATAGCCGGAGCGTCCCGGGCTCGTGGCTAGGGTGGCCACGCTAATAGGCCTCCAACGCTCAAGTTTGCTGCAGCGCCGTCCGCCGCCCCAGCGGAGAGAGGGGAAAACTCCGGTAGCTGGGACGGGTCGCTCTTGCTTGGTTTTCCCATCGCGCGCGCGGAGAACGTGCTCCCCGGGCGCATTTTTCACGCTATGGGTGCCGTTCCTTCGTCGTACTCGAAAGCAGGCACGCAGTCTTGCTGCATTGTGA
The DNA here is from genome assembly GCF_013339695.2 of Rhipicephalus sanguineus. Taxonomy (NCBI): domain Eukaryota; kingdom Metazoa; phylum Arthropoda; class Arachnida; order Ixodida; family Ixodidae; genus Rhipicephalus; species Rhipicephalus sanguineus. Next base: position 151,006,628 of record NC_051181.1, on the reverse strand, counting down.
ACTGTCACAAAAGTTTAAAAATGTCGAAGAGCCGAAAACTTTCTGTCATGTTCTACGGTTTCCAATGCAAGCAGTCCGAGGAGCAGAGGCGTCAAGAGTGGATTATGGCAGTTCGCCGCGATGCTTTCGCGGTCTTGTCACCTTGAAGCAGTTTTTGTCGTACACAGTATTACGAACTATTAACGGGGAGAAACGCGATGATCGTGCTCATTTGAAAGGGAAGTGCGTTTGTGAACCGAAGTTACAACAAATAGACAGCCGCTGTACGTTTCGAGATTGCGCGCTGGCTTTCCGAGTCAACCATTTGTAATGTTACAGCAGCGGAGCATTTGGGCTTATTACACCACAGTTTAAATAACGTACCGCGAGTACTAAGTGTTTAATTCAGCTGATTGCGGTACATTTCCCGTCGCGGCTCCCTGTAAACAGAATTAAGCTGTATGTTTGCACTGAGCGTTTATATTGGCCTTGCATGCGACACGCCGTGATTGCTTAGAAGGCTGAAGTGTTGCGCTGCTAAAATCGTGGTCATGGGTTCGATTCACGCATACAGCAGCTGCATTTCGATGGGAGCGAAATGCACTAACACCGGCGTACTTAGATTTACGTACACGTTAAAGAAACCCAGGTGGCCGAAATTAATCCGAATTAATCCACCACGGCGTGCCTCGTATTAATGTCATGCGTTCGGCACGTAATAAAAAGCCTTGCATGCCGCTTTGGAAACGAGCTGAAAAAAGAAACAAGGTGGCAATTAAATTTTCGATGGCTTCGCGAATTCAGATGCGCTTATTATTGGGCACAAATCTCGGTATAATCATAAACATGCGCGATCCCAGTGGTTATTGTATAGTATCAGGGGCGTAGCCAGAAATTTTTTCGGGGGGGGGGGGAGGGTCCAACCATACTTTATGTATGTTTGTGCGTGCGTTTGTATGTGTGCGTGTACATATACGCAAGCAAAATTGAAAATTTTCGGGGAGGGTTTGAACCCCCCCCCCCTGGCTACGCCCCTGTATAGTATGATGCTGACCAAGCGAGCTGTCGAAACAACCAAAGCGACATTCGAATGACACGGTGCGTGATCAGGCGTCGATATTATTCGAAATGAAACACGCCTCTGCAAGAAATTTAACATGCATCGTCGAAGTGGGCATGAAATATTTATTTATTTTTTGTTTGCGTATATCATTATGCTGTCAAAGGGAGCTATAAAAAAATCCAAGGCGACATTAAACTTGCGATCCGACGTTATCATTCGATGCAAAACTCGGCAAAAGTGAAACTCCCACGAAACTGAACACTGCGCATTGCGATGCAGCCAGTGACTCAACAGGGCAGATGTAAATTTATGCTCTTCACATTGAGCTCATAATAAATTTAAAGCCGCACGACAAACTTGGCATCCAAGCAATTGAAAAGTTATCAATAGAAAACGCACGCGAGAGCGTGCTGGGTGATTGCTGACAGCTCCGAGTATACACGACTGCCGCAACGAATGTGCGTTTTACCGGTAACATAATTACAGAACTCGCGCAGTCACCTCCCTACTCATGTCAAAGAAATGTGCCCGTTCAGCATCTGCACGCACGTAGCGCTCGCACAAACAGCATCGCCCTTGACGACCTGCTCGGTCCCGAAAAGGTGGTCGATCAACCGTCCTCCTCTGGTAAGATTCCCACCGTTAAAACGTTTTTTTCCATCTCTGGGATTTTTCTAAACCTTCAGAGCAAGCGACACGTGAAGCTGCACGTGCTCGGCGAGCAGAGACAGTTCTAGGTGGCTTTGGCAGAGAACAGCGCGTGCAGGGTGCCTGAACGTGCGGAGACAGCGCAGTCAAAAGGCTGGTGTGGGGACAGGAGCGACCGGTTTTCGCAAGAAAGGCGGCGAAACGCGTGCGACGCAGCGCCCCCTGGCCGAGCTTGGGAGGCCTATGCTAACCACCCAACGTGGCCGCGCCGCCGCGGAAACATCCGGGCAATGCGTTTTTCTAGGAGACGTTGATCCGGCATATCCGGCGTGTGTGTGTGTGTGTGTGTGTGTGTGTGTGTGTGTGTGTGTGTGTGTGTGTGTGTGTGTGTGTGTGTGTGTGTGTGTGTGTGTGTGTGTGTGTGTGTGTGTGTGTGTGTGTGTGTGTGTGAGCGCGTGTTTTACTTTGGGGACTTTACTTTGGCGGTGCGGTCACTGGTGTGGGTTGGTAAGAAGTGTGAACGATGCTGAATTTCGGCGGCGCGAAAATTCCGCTCGCTGTGTACGGCAGATTCCCCAGTGTGACCGAGCCTGTGCAGGCTTATAGCTGGTGCCGCCACCTCAGAGAGAGAGAGAGAGAAAAAAAAAACAATTTAGAAGTGCACCACCTCGCTTTGCTTTTTTGCCACGATGAGGTATACCACAAACGGAAACGGGCTGGAGTGGCCTAAAGCGTGGGGCGGCTTTCTTGTGAAATAAACAGGGGACTTTGTACACAGTGCAACGAGATAAGATACTAGCAACCTTTTACTACTTTTACCCGGCGGTCGCCTGCCTGGCACTGGAAAAAAAAAAAAAAAAGGTTGGCTTGTTTTAGCGCCGGCGACCGGGCGATGGTGTGATGCGGTGAAGCAAGCTTACACGTGGAGCGGGGTGAGAGGGCAAACGACGTTGTAGGAAGCTGCCGGGAGCCAAAAATAGCCGGTTCTTCGGCCTTACTGATTCACGTGAAAGCTCAGAAGGTTGTTTGATGAACTTTTTTTCGAAAAAAAAAGAAAAAAGCTTCGCTATATCCGCTGAGGTGCGTTTATTTACTTCGTTAAAAGTGGACTTGCATTGCATTGAAAATGCGGAAATTTGATCGGAACATCAAGATCACTTCGTTATAACCGCTATTTCGCTATAAGTGGGTTCGTTATAAATGGGCTACACTGTATATGCACTATAACTAAAACGTTCGCGGGCCTGCTGTGCCGACGAAACAAACGCAGAAGGAAAAGCGCTGTAGCAGATAGCAGCAGACATCCATTATAAAAACCAGGGCGTGCAGACAAGGACGCAAGAAGGAAGTGCAGACACCACAAACGTGGTGTTTGTTGTGTCTGCACTTCTTGTGTCCTTGTCTGCCCGCCCTGTTTGTTATAATGAATCCTTGCGAACTAGCTCGGCTTTCTGTTATTCTGACTTTTCATAGTTCCTTGTTAGGGCGCCAGATGTCCCGCGGAACGGCAACCACATTTCCGTACGCTTTCGATTTCCCAGGTGCGATGTCAAAAGCGGTGCGACCATGAATCAATACTCGAGTGATGGCCCCCCGTGTTCGTTGACGATGCTAGTGGCTATTTTTTTTAGGGGCGAAGCTCCTCTTAGTCTAACCTTGTCCTGCGTCAGGCGTAACCGGCAGTATCTCCCATAACCGATCCATCACTTCACCGACCATAAAGCCGTTATCATAAAGGGGGAACGGAATCCTTCCCCCTATTTCTCCTCTCCTACGCTCTCCCCCCTCTCTCACTTCACAACGCCGATGCAGGCAGCGTCTGCTAGCGAGTGTCTTGACTGAAAAAACAGACTGCTCGCTCTGCACAATAGTTCACTGACCACCCCGTATGTATAGGCACTGGATTTTGACTTCCAAGGTATTGCATGTGAGATTTCTCCTATGCGTGATTAAACAATAAAAATACACAGCGTACATGTAGAATTATAGTGAGCTGCAAGTTGCCATGACTCTCATCGACACTTTAAACGCGCCCGATCACACGTCGTTGATGCTGTACTGGGCAGAATTCACGGAAGATTTACGGTTTACCGATGAACCTCCGGAGCTTCGCCCACTCATCGTCATTAACTCTGTGGATATGCTGCGATTTTTTTCAGGATCAGAAGGTTATCATCCATCCACCCCTAACAGAATGTAACTGCTGCAAAAATTTTCGCTAACTCTGTACCAAAGCAGACATGCGCGACATCGATGAGGCGGTTATGGGCAACCTAGCATGCCGCATTGCCACCTGGGGAGCTTTCCCTCGACAACATGAGATGGGGCCTGTAATAGGTCGCACTCACGAGCTCAACTAAAGGCAGCACACGTAAAACCAAGTTTGGCTTCGCGGTTGGGAGAACAACCGCAATACACTGCATAAGTCTACCAAGCTCGCATGTCCACCTGCTGGTATCAAAGACGTAAGGCCACATCGCAAAGCGTTTACATTTGCCGAACAGCACCTTCACTGATAGAGGAATCAAGGTCGCACGCAAATACCTGCACTGTACGACGACATAACTATTTTCAGGACAAAAAGTCGAGCAGCGGCACCATAAACTTGATACAAGCGCCCGTTCAGCGTGGAACGTGCGGGAAGTGGCCGAGGCAAAGACTTCTCCGGGGCCTAGACAGCCGAGACAACACTTGCTCGCACCAGGCGCCCGCGACACCGGCAACACATCTTTGTTTTTAACCGCGACGCTGTTCTTAGTCGAGGCTTTTATGTCCGGGGACGGCGTAGCGGTGCTCACAGTGTGGGGAGCGTGAGGCTTCGTAGAAAGGGGAGGGCTGCGCTGTGCTGTGAGAGGCGAGGGCGGAGGATGGTGAGGGGTAAACCTTCAAGGAGGAGTGAACCTTTGAGAAATTCACCAAGATGAGATGACGGTGATGTGCGTGGAGTGTAAAATGGCGTGTCAGAGTTCAGTAGTATGCGCTCTCATAACGGCGAACATTTATCGTTCTTCCGATGAAGAAGCCACCTGACGGGAGCGTCGGCGAAAGCCAACGCGAGAGCGGGCATGTCATCGTCGAGGCCACCATGATGTTTGTGCGATAGAGGTCGAAGCTAAGCGCCAGTGAAGGGAAGACTTGAACATAAAAGAACGATACATCCTGATGAAGGACAGGCATAAGCTTCGTTGTTTCGACAGTGTTTGCGAAGTCAAACTGGCTGGGGGTTGTTTTTCCTTCCTTCTTCACGCTCCGCTCCTCTGCGTCCCCCCCGCGCCCCCCCCCCCCCCCATAACAATTTTGTCGCTGTACCTCCTCGTTCAACATACAGTAGACTCTCAGTAAACTGAAATCTCTTAAACGGAACTGCTGCTTAAACGGAACAACTGCATCTAACACGATTGGTTTCTTACTTGTATTCTGCACCCTTTTTCATCTCTCAGTAAACGGAACTCCTGTTAAACGGAACACATTTTCCTGGTCCCTTCAGGTTCCGTTTACTGAGAGTCTACTGTACTTAAGTTGAGAAGCGCGGTCGTTACCTCCCTTATCTGAGCCATATCATAACCAGTTTTTCATCTTGGGCGCTGCACAATAAGTGGTATTCGTGTACATCTGATTCTATGTCTAGATAAACGGTAGTAAGAAATGACCGCTTTATAGCCGGTCTTGCACTATAAGCGGTTACTTTTGGTAGTCCAAGCTGTACCTGCATGGAATGTCATAGAATGCTGCTTAGCTCCGCTTTACAGTCGCCGGCCGTTTATTCGGACATGCTCGTTTATTCGGACACCCTCGCGGCACCGCCACTCGTCCCATTGAAGTAATGTAAACTCGCGACCGAAAATTCGGACGCCCCACAGCGGGCCGTTCGATTACTATTCAGACTCCGGCGGCTGGCTGATCGGGTCGCTGTCGGCAATTGCCGATCTCGAAGGCCATGTTTGTTGGCTATAATGGCCGCCTTTCGGCTTTAGCCAGTCCAGTATCCATTAAATGGCCACATCGCAGGCCAAGGCACGCTCGAAATGGCCACACCGCAGGCCAAGCCAAGCCATGCTTGAAGTCAGATCAGTGTGGCATTTGAGAATGCCACACTGGGCCGACGTCGTTTCCTTTTCGCGTTTGAGCGCTTGCATTAACAATTGTTTCTGTGGCTGGGCTTATCTGCGCTTCGCTCACTCATTTGTCGCTTGGCATTCAAGGCCCGATGTGCTGAACTGGTTCCGACGCCATCCGTTCATTTGCGCCGTCGGTACTAATGATGAAACGCGACAACTACAAGACACTGACGAAGGCGAAAAAAAAAAAAAAAAAAGCTGCGATTATTCGCCATGTGGGAGGCGGCCGACCTCAAACCGATGTTGCTCGCGAGTTTTCACAGAGTTGGACGATGATGAGATTGTCTGTGAGGTCCTCGAGCCAATGCAGGCGGATGGCTACTCCGACGCGGCCCCAGTTATCAGATGTGGATTTATCGCAGCCCGGAACAGGTTTCATTGACAACCTACAGCGATGGACGACAAGCACTGGCTGAAATGCAGGCCAACTTAGTCTTGCGCGAGTGTGCTTATGTGTAGACGTACAATGACAAGTTTTTCTGGCCTTTGTGCCTTTAAAGGTGTGTTTTTTTCCTGGTCTATCCGTTATTTCGGACTCTCGATTATTTGGACTTTTCGGCGGTTCCCACCGAGTCCGAATAAACGGTCGGCGACTGTATTCAGCTGGTGTAGTTGTCATAAATTCAATTTTTTCAATCAGCATTGAGCCTTTAGCGACTCTAAAAGGCTTTTTTTTTTTGTCTAACATGCACTTTTCGCTGCTCCACAACCATGTTTTCCTGCTCCAAAATGCGCTCTTGGCTGCTCCAAAAACATGATCCAAAATGGCTTCAGCCAATCACATGACTGATGAATCCATGAGTTTTGTCCACCATCAAATTTATTTAAGGTTTTGGGTTGGCTGTGCGCTTATTTTGTTGTTCTCATTCTCTTCAGGATTCTGCCGCTGAATAAGCCGAATGCATCTGTCAACTGCGTCCACCCTTGTGCGTCCGTCAACTGCGGCGCTGAACTGTGTCGTCCTTGTGGTGCGCCGATGAACTGTGTAATCCTTGTGGTGCGCCGATGAACTGTGGCATCCTTGCGGTGCACTCATGAACTGTATCATCCTTGTGGTGCGTCCATCCATTCTTGTGGTGCGGCTCCTTCAAAAGAGCTGACACAAAAACTTTGCACCTTGTTTTTTTCCGATGAAATAAGTATCTAATAAGCCACTTATCTCGGCTACAAATATCACTTGCGCAAACGTGCGATGTTGATTGTTTGGAGATTCCCAGTTGCATTTTCGGTTTCAGAGTGCACCGAGTGAGGTGGGAACCAGAGTTGTTTCTGTGTAAACAAAAAATTGTGCACGTGAGCACCGCGCGTTGACAACTCCTTTCATCAAGGGACTGCTATAATCCCCTCTGAGACACTGTAAATATGCATAACCCACTAAGGCAGCGGCTTTTGTACTGCCATGCAAGCCCCCCCCTTTTTTCCATGAAAAGGTCTGCTAGGAGAGTGTTCGCAAGGATCGTGGCAGCCTACGCAGGTGGCGGCCGCTTGTGTGCACAGAAACCAAAGGCAGGTTTCGCATGCAGTAATGCGTGTGCACTTTTAAAATTGCTTCTAAATATGTTGTAGGCTACATTGTCTGTTCATATTTGGTAGATGATGCATGTGTGTCGTAACATGTCTATTCAGGTCATCTCTTCTTCAAAATTTTGTGTATGCACTCCCTCAAGGGTGGACATGGCACTCAATCTTTTTATTTCTTTCTCTGAAGAAAGTTTTTTTGTGGTCATTTCAAGTAAGGTTACTTTTCTAGCATATTGTGTACTTTCTTTAAACAGTATATTTCATGTCCATTTTGAGGAGCACGATTTTTTTCCTGCACTCGGCAACTTCAGAGAAAGAAGTAAAAGATTGAGTGCCATGTCCACCCTTGAGGGAGTGCAGACACAAAATTTTGAAGAAGAGATGACCTGTGAGATAGATGACCTTTTTTTTTATGAACACTGATTGTGATCTTGTACATCACAAACGACTAGTGCAGGAAATTCAAAGAGGCATAAGCACTTATTCTTCAGTGTTTCCCCCATTTTCTAGCTCGTTATAGCCATAGAGTTTCCTAATATGAACTAGAGGGGACTCTGGCGCTGCAATCGTTCAGCTACCATGGGAATGATGGGTAGTACACAAATTTGCCTAGTCTTCGTGCTTGCGGCTTCAAACGTACTTGTGGCTTTGTTTATTGCTATGTTTTGGTTTTCTTTCGGATAAAAGAATGGATCGTTGTGAACTTCGTGACCAGATTTGAATCGCTGAGCCTAAAGAAGTTAAAGTGGCGAAGTGAAACTGCTGACTTTTGCTGAAATTCGTTTTGCGACGAAGCGGATGCAGCCGACGCGGAGCCAAACGGAGCCTAAAGTACGAAGTTTAGACAAATTTGTGTACTACCCATCATTCCCATGCTGGCTGAAGCGTCATGCGTTGCAGCTCCCATAGACACTAGCGCCAGAGTTCCCTCTAGTAAGTATTGTAGGAAACTCTATGGTTATAGCCCTGTTCACAGTAAGCACGGCTGGCACAACTGTGATCGTAGTGGGATAATCTACTATTCAAGTCCCATTTGCTGCACCTCCTTAGTGTACCATTATGGGATTGACCCACAGTTGTCATTTTTCTAGTGCCCATGCAAGTCCTATCACACTAGTAAAATAAATACAGTAGACTCGATAACTCATTCAAACTATGATAAATTCAAACTTTTGGTCAATTCAAACAAATTAAGATTTTGGTTGGCCCAGTATGTTTTCAGTGTATTTTAAAGCCACTTAATTCAAACTACCCCACTGCACAATTTCGGCTTATTCGAACTTTTTGCTTGTCCATGCCTGGAAATATCTGCTGCCTTTGTTGCTCTTAGCTGAACATTTGCATTTTTATGTCGCAAATAAGGCCTATTGCCTGCCCACAAAATGGCCAAACTAGTCAAATCATGTGTACCAACAATCGAATGCTGACTGAGGGAAAAAAGTACCAAAAATGACCTGGCCTTAAAGGGGCCCTGCAACACCTTTCTTTGTTATATTGGAATAGTCCCATTATTGACGTATGACTCTTCACGAGCCATATGCCGCAAAAATTTTTCGAATCCGTCAAGTCTAAGTGGTGTTACCAAATTAGATCACGTTCCGCAGCTTTCTCTCTCAACTCAACGCAGCGAGCGCGCGGAAAGCTGCGCGTGGCGTGAGGGGAGGGAGGGAGGGCGGAGGTGCGAGGAGGCGACGTCAGCGCCGGCGGCATTTTTTTCATTTTTTTCTCTCTGGCCTCTCGGCGCAACCACGTGGTCTGTGCCGCCACTTCCGGTCGGCTTGCGTCGTTCTCGTCGAGCGGAGTCGATCGCGCTGTGTATCGCGCGTGCTTGAAAACTGCGCGTCGGTTTGGTAATGTTGGGTGTGCACCTCGAACGCCGTAGTGTTTTCATCGCTCTGCCAACCATGGAAGCAAACGTGCGCGCTCGTTTGGAACGAATGACAGCTGAGATCGGTTTCGGCCCATACTCCGATACACCGCCTCGTAAGACGGCACTGGCAGACGACCCCGAAGCGCCGCCATTACCGGACGCCAGCATTGTTATCGGAGACAGGCTGCGCCCGTGCCTCGGTCGGTCGTGAGAACGTGCCGACGATGCAGTTCTCAGCTGACGAGGCAACACTCGAACGGCTGCCACTGTCAACGGCAACCGGCGATGGTCAAAAGCACAGAAATATTCACGTTTTCGGCACTGCGCATGGCGAAGAAAACGGAACCACGCAACTACGCGCAGACGAGCTGTCGGTGAGACCGGAAGTGCTAATATTAATGTTTGTTCGGTGTTTTTAACGCGATAACATAATATAAACGTACATATTATCTACTTATTGAACTCAAAATTAACAACGAAAGTAATAATGAGGGTGTTATCGTGATTATAACATCAGCCAATGGTGGAACTGCCGACAATCGCGTCATATTTTGCGGACTAATACATCATTTGTCGAGAGAAGAGGGAGCGATTTTCAGCTGACTTTGAGAATTTATTGTAAATTCCAGGCCGTGCGCATCGCTATAATATTTGGCTGGCGTGTTCTCGGGAGCCTCGACTACCGATCGGCAGCGCTTTTTGAGCATGCTCGAAAAGTGTTGGAGGGCCCCTTTAATCTACCACGTGCCAAATGCTTTTTAAAGTCGCTTTTGCCGCAGTACATTGGCCTCATGTGGGAAAGCATCCTAAAAATGGGAAGGGACTACCAGCTGTCACAGTGCACAACAGAGTTTGTCCCTCAATTACAAACGTGTGCACTCGTTTTATGATAGGTACCAGTATGATCTCTGCCATCTAAAAACTTTACTGGCAATCATGCCGAGCTGTCTATGATGTTGCTGCGGCACTGAGAAGCAATAAACATCACAACGCTAGTTTGTATGTTGCCCTGAATTATATTTATGAGAACTTCTGATATTTCAAACGAAATCCTGAGGTCCCCTCGAATAAATTATCGAGAGTCTGCTATATCTTACCAGTGTTTGTCGTGTCTCCTGTCTTCGCCACGAGTGTCTCTCGGGGTGCCATGTTCGCGATGTTATTGACCTCTTGCCAATTCGCCAAGACACTCATATTCGTGTTGTTTATGAGAGTGACTTGGCCCTGCAAAAATGTGGTTTCTTGTACTATGGCACGAAATACCTATATTTCATGAAATGATTACTGTAGTAGTTGAAATGAGAATAAAACTCTGTACATTCTATAAATTAATTTTTGTGGTTTTCACAGCAACTGTGAACTTTGATTCTAAGGGCGCGATCATGGTCACTGGTGTGCGCTCTAAGCAGCCATCAGCAGGTGGCTCGTATACTCTTCTACGTGCTGTGCTCTCAACGCACAGAGACTGCAGAATCATCTCTCCATGGAGCAGCCGTAATCTCTTACACCAGTGTTTTGTAGAGTTACGAGAGACTGGATCCAAAAGAGCTGCCAGCCTTCCTTTGTATATCATTACAATTTGTTGCTATCGCATTCATTGCTTCACTCATGCACTGAAATTTTTTTTTTTGTGTGAGAAGTGTGCTTACTCCTGCTGCCGCAAGCAGATCTGCCAGGCTTTGTCGCACAGCTTCGTTGAATGAAATGGCATGGGTCAATGTCGTACTCAGCACGTATTGGTTCTCCTGCAAACCAAACAACACAAAACAGGGGTGTACTGACAAACATTACCCCACACACCTATTTAAATGTAAAGCCTACGCTTCCCGCCATGTCTACTCAGTCATTATTTGGTATTTTTGTGGTAAAGAGCCAAACATTGCCAAATAAATTTACAGTGAAGCCATCAATTTCCCGTATTTTATGTCTAAACCTGATTAAACTAAACACACTTGTTTAGTTGCTCGTGCTGATTTCTATTATGCAATTTCTTGTAGGCCCACTTTTTTAGGAGATACACAAAGCTGGCTCACATGCTTACAGACAAAGTAGAAAAATAAAAGACTGTCTGGCAGAATGGGATTATTGTCAGATAGCTAAGTACTATAATATCCAACAAGTCCAACGCTATGAACAGTTTTCCGATCAAATCATAACTAAACATTCTGCACATGATCAAAGTTCCATGTTTGTAACATGACTACCTTAAGAGATGTGGGTCGGAAAACGCTATTTAAAAAAAAAAGATCCATTTATTTGTTTTGACCTGTTTTGTTAAGATCTGTACTGTTCCTAAAATAAAAATCAATGACGAGACGTAACTAGAAATGCATTAAAATTGCGTCTACAATGTGGCTGTTAAAAGATCGAAAGTGTGCAGTCTTCTAGCGCCTCGTGACTAATAACGCGCGACCAATTGCCACTGCGGATTGCACGAGGAGAACAGCCAAGCCTCCATTCTCCAAATAACCACAGTTTCCCAGGCTGCTGCAGCGTTAGAAATAATAAAGAAAGCATGCTTTTGCCATGTTTTTCAAGCGCTGTGACTGGCTTTTAAATCACATGGTACGGATCGCGGACTGTCATTGGCTGCTGCGTGCCTTGTGTGATGCGAATCCTACTTGCAGCTGAAAAGCTGAGCTGCGCAGCTGAATGGCTCACTCGCACCTATCTAAAGCAACCATCTATACCATCAGCTTCTCCTGTCTTCAGCCAATTCCTATCACCCTGCATTTTTTTATGTCTATTAACCCAGCACTTGTGCTTACGTCGTTTTCTTCTCCTAAGAATTCCACGTCTCTTTAATATTGGTGCCACTATGGACTCGTCTTGGTCTACACAGGTGGCCTCAGAACTCTGGGTCCACCTAAAAAAGCTGTTGCTTGGTGGCCCATTCTACTACGCACTCTCTTGCCTGTCACACCACTGTAGAGAATGCCATCCTGTGGCAAAGGGGTGGGAACCAAGCTTACGCATGTCATTGTTTATCTCCATTACACTGTGCCCGAGTTGCCGGCTCACAACCCTGATAACACGGTTACCTTTAACAAAACTCCTTTCCAACCCGCTAGACTGACCCTAGACCAACACATGCACACCTCCGTGGAATGCATCTATCTGGGCAGATCAGAAGTACAGTAGGTCGTGCAACGGACTTATGCAATACCAGTCTAAAGCGAGGTTTGGGTATGGGCTGGTTGGTATGCATACCGATGCTTTCCGTCCTTTGTCTGTCAGCACTGCATACAATTTCAACAGTCAGAAGCCCACCAGAAGGAAAACCGCACACACACTTGAAAACACCAATCTCTACCGCTCCTCCGAAACAACTCGTGGCAGGCGTAACTGGTTCTAGGCTAGCGCGGCTCGCAAAGTTGATGGGGAGAAAAAAACGTTGCACATACCTCGTTGGCTGCAGCTGCAGCTGGGGCTTGGTCCATCCTGCACTACACAACAAAAAACCCATGAAATATGCATTGGCTATCGGAGGCTACATTCACATGTGAAAAAAAAAATGTAGGAGCCCTTCTTCAAATAAAAAAATGGGTGGGGGAAGGGGGTGGGGGGGGGGGGGGCGCAAGTGAAGCTTGTCGTGGGCGTGCCTCATGTACAGCTTTTTTCTTTTCTTTGTAGGTAATGGCCGTACCCAGTGCACCGTTTTCGAGTGAATCCGCATGGAGTCTTATGTTCTTTCCACTGTTCGTCAGCCTCTAGAACAGCCCAACGAAAGAGCTATCATGCAATCACGAAAACGCGGATAAGGAATTCACTTTTCTTAGCCTGGATTTTCCTGAAATGTGCGATTCCCGATATTGACCTATGCATTGTCCAGCAGATTGCTTTTAGTCCAACACAAAATATTTCAGTGAAGTGCCCACAGTAAAGACACGTTCACACCGAGCGCGAATTATCCACAGAAGCGGAAAACCCGTGGCCGCTTGCCCGGATCGCTCCTGGACCGATTTTATCCGCGCGGAAAAGTTGGCCGGCTTTGACCGCAGCCAATCGGGGCCTGAGAAGCGTGCGCGCAGTATTGCGTAGTACCGCAAGATGACACGTCCACCGTGGATTGCTCCATCCCTGCGGTGGAGCGGGCAGAAGGCAATGCGATCAGGTCTGAACAGCCGCGCAGCCTTGCTGCCTCTCCACTTTGAAAATCCGCTTGCCCGCTTGCATGCTCCGCGTTCGGTGTGAACGTGCCTTAAGTGTACTGCTGCCCAATTGTTCTTTGCATGGTCGGTAGAATGCATTCATATGTTTCAGTTCAGTTTACACTGGGCAATCATGGGCTTGCCCATTGTCAACTGCCTAGAGTGTAAAGAACTTGCTTTTGAGCTGGGGGTGGGGGGACTGGGGTTCAAACACCCCTACCCCCAATCAACTGATGTTCATCGCCAGGAACACCACAGCAAATTTGTTTCTTTGTGACGTGCGGGAACTGTGGAATGCAATATATGTTATTGTCATGAATCACAATGTGGTGCCTCTTAGAGTGGAGAAACCAATCAAATTCACTAAATTAAGTGAATAGTTTTTGCTGTTGACCGATATGTTTACATACTGCGCAGCGAACAGTCATTACATTTTTTATTAACTTATTCCTTGATGTATGTATACATTTTTAGTGAATATCAATATTGAAATGTTACATAAACGTTAATGAAATGTTAACCTGCTGTGCTGATTCTTTGTGGAATCAAACATTACAAACACAATCTTCAACGTCCTTGATTCGGATTGAACGCTCTGTTTCAAATTAAGAGTGAATATAATGTTGCACTTCGAATATAAGTATAACTGTTTGAGTACAACAAATAACGTCATGCAAGCAGAAGCTGTCCAATTTCTATGTGGCGCAGCACCAGCTCGATTGAATGGACCGCCTCCATTCTGCAACAGAACACTTACAAAATAGTCCCCTAGATTTTTCTAGCATTAGCTACACTTGCCTAGCCGGAGCCGATTTCGCGTGGAGCGTCATGAGCTGTGCTGCGCATGCGTGAGGATCGGTGATGTCACGCAGCTGGGTCACCGGAGCTGGCATCTCACGTGCTCTTCGACACCGCCCTGCGCGGCTTGCCGCTGCTGGTCTGCGCCGCATTCGAGAGGAGTGACGTCGTAGACACAGTGGCGCCAGCGTGCGCGCAGCTATTCGCCTTCACAGCGCAGTCACCGTCTGACACTGCGCCAGGGCCGCTTGATAGCGCCTCTGACTGGCATTTGCAGGAGAGTAACGCCATGGAGAAGGAGAGCGCAAATGCTGCTTGACGGCGCAGAAGAGCCGAGAAGCTTATCTCATCGGATCCCAAAGTAGTTGCCTGGCAATTAGCGGTTACTGTGTTGGGGCCATAGAGACAGCAGCGTGTTACTTCACTGACCACTGAGCCGTCTTTGTGGCAATTGAGAAGCAACCTGACGTTGAGCAAAAATAAATATGCATGTGCCACATAATACGTATACCGTGTGTGTGTCATTGGAGCAGCGTAATCATGACAATCAAGCTAATCCTAGACAATCTGGAAAGCTAAGAATAATCAGCTGAACCTTTGCTAACGCTACGTATATCCTGGCATAGCCGAGCTAAGCCACTGCAATTTTTTTACAATGAAGTGAAAAAAATCTAGAGACTTTACCTTATGTGGCATCTCGCGTCACCTAGCATCTAGCATGGCTGTGCTCAGCCCATGCAATGTAATAACTTGGACGGTGCGCGGCGACAATAAGTCCTTTTCACTTTCTGCTTTGCTCCCCGAACACGTGCGCCCGACGCATGCTCTCACGCTGCGCCAATTGTTAACCTGGAGTTTTGTGCAGACGCCACAAAACTTGCTGGCCAAGGAGTATACAGCTTCGCTGTAAAATGTAACGTTATTGTAATGTTTTGTGCTACCTGGATTAACGGATTGCGCATGTCCGCTAATTGAGCTGATAAAGAGGGTGTGGTCTTCACCCATGCTTAACGATACCTGGCCCGAGCCAAGCACCTATAACGCCAAGTGTTCCATGCAACCCGGTGACAACTACAGCTTGTTACACACAACAAGTTCTTCCACACAACAATCGTTATGCACGTCGCATACTTTGTGACAGCCGGGTTTTCAAGAAAGGAAATGCGAGCATGCCAGATGATGATTATTGTTGTGTGGCAGAAATACTCCTCAAATACTCTATTTTTTCTTAGAGAGTACAACCTAAGAAAAAAAATAACTAGCCATGCCCCCAGGACTTCCTGTACGGAAAGGGATATTTTACGTTTAAAATATTTTCAGACCACTGAGGTTTCTAAATGTTAAGAGAATAAAAAATCAGGAATTTGAGAAAAGCATAGATATTTCGGTTCACACTGAGATGCAATTTATATCACTTGGTGTTCCAATGAAAAATCAGCTTTGTATTTCAGTCGAAAGAAAGGAAATAGTTCTTATATGGCAAGTTTTGTTTTCACAATATTTGTTGTAAGAAAATTTTTGGAGTTCCCCAATGACGGCAATGGGCTACTTCAACGAGGAAGCCGCCGTAGGAAGAAATGGGAAGATAGCTGTCAATGGTGAACTTCAAAATGTTATTCAAAACTCCCTAATAGGGAGTTTTTGAATAGGGGCCCCAAAGCCCTTTGCTCGCTTTGGGTTAAGCAGGCGCTAAGAGTTTTCGAATAGGGTCTGTGGCGCTTTGGACACTCCCCCTATTCTAGGTCACTCTAGTCTTGGCCAAGAGCCGTCGCCTCAGTGGGTGCCGTCATGTTTGTTTGACGCAAAGCTTTTGGGGCAGGCTTTGGGGCTCCCGCTATATTCGAGAAATAGCGTCCCCAACGCAAAACCCAAACGCTGTTTGAGTCTCGCGCATGCGCAGTGGCCTCGGCGCTATTTCTTTGGGGCCCCAAAACGATTGAGGCCCTGTTCGAGAACTCCCTAATATTCGCGGGCGCAACAAATTTTTGAAAGCACTCCTACGTGGTTTTCAGTGGAGATATCTTGAAATCGGAGCGAAAAAAATTGGGGAAGTTTGCACTAAGTCGCGCAAAGCTTCGCACAACGAAGCACGGGCCCGTTGCCGCTCGTACTCCCAGTCGACCGACACGTCAGCATGACGTGACATTGTTCAGCGGAGGGCTAAAGGCACGGTGTAAGAAGTATACTCTTTAGGCGAGGACACTCGCGAGACGCGATCGACTGGATAATGACAAAAACACGTTCCCGTGGCAACTGCCGCTTAGCGGGAAATCTGAATTTCCCAGTCAGCAAACGCGGCTATGGCACGCCGGCAACTAAAGTTGGAAACGCATACCGCGTTCTTCGCGAGCGAAAAACGCGACATGTAGACGCCGACAGCGTCGGTTGCTGTAAAAACGGTGCAGAAAGTTGCATCGTCTTGCGACAGGTACCCGCTGCAGTCACCGGCCCAATGGACACGCGCCGTTGTTACTTTATCCGGTCGAACGCGCCTTGCATGCATGCGGAGAAGTGACCCCACGTGAAGAGTATATATCTTATACCAGTGGCTAAAGTCTTTCAACAAACTAGAAACGCCGAAAAAAAATATAGTATTAAATTAGCACGTACAGCCGATAAGACACTGTCTAGTGGTAAGCTAAGAGTTCCGCAGAAGTCCTGCGTAGACGGGTACCATGCATGTGACAAAGAATGCAAGGCTTAATACGTACACGTGCTAACCTTGGGCTTGTCCGAATTCGATCACCGTCAACCCGACAACCCTGAAAAAAATATAGTATTAAATTAGCACGTACAGCCGATAAGACACTGTCTAGTGGTAAGCTAAGAGTTCCGCAGAAGTCCTGCGTAGACGGGTATGCATGCATCTGACAAAGAATGCAAGGCTCAATCGTACTACCCTTGGGCTTATCTTCAACCTCTGACCTTTCTTGTACACCACACAACCCTGAAAAAAATATAGTATTAAATTAGCACGTACAGCCGATAAGACACTGTCTAGTGGTAAGCTAAGGGTTGTCCTGCAAAAGGGAAATCTGACAAGAAAAATGCATGGCTTTGGTACGTACTCTGTTAGTACCGTTAGTACTGTGAAGAGCGGCCGGTTCACCTGCGTTCGATGACGCACGCTGGAGTAGCCACGTGACTCGGAAGACAGTTCCGCAGCTCCGCTCGCGTGCCGGCACATGCGGCCGACGCGTGAACTTACGGCGCTGCTGTTCACACTAATTTTGCTTCACTTGCCGTGGCCCCGGGATCTGATACGGCAACGCACCGTTGCCCTCAATGGCGCGTTGCCGTAGCTGATCGCGGAGGCGACGCACCTGCCGCAGCGATCTCAGACGTGCGAGTAGCCGCTTGCGACGCGTTGCGCGTTTATCTGTGCTCGCTTTCTCCGTACTCTGCTTTCTGTTCGAGACAGAGAAAGACGTGGTGCAATAAAGTAGCAACAAGAAGCTAGTGTCTCACGGCGGTGCGGAGAAGTGTCAGCGAGAGAGCGGGAAAGCCGTATGCTCTCTACCGAGCCTCACTAGTTATTAAAGCTCTGTTTCTGTCTGTTTATATCCCACTTCATCAATTCCCAAATTCATCTGGGTGACGCCTTACCCCATTGTCGTCTCTGCTCGAGTCCGCGAGCCGACTTTAATCACACGTATCGCCATTGTCCAAACAAGCCAAATCCCCCCTTTGAGGGGGCTGAGAGACAGGAGCGATGGGAGGCTGCTTTGCGCAGCTCACGACCGGACGACCAACTCCGGATAGTGTGCTGGGCCATGGGGGTCGCCGAAGCGCAAGGACTTTCGGCCACCTAAAGCGGCCCGAGGGCCCATCGGCTACCTTTTCCCTGCACCCATCCCCCCCCCTCACCTGACCCATTTCATGGCGTCAATAAAGTTGTATCCTCCTCCTCCTGTCTGTGACAATCGCCTCGGCTTGCTTCGTTCTTCATTTGTTTGCCTGCGGCACAAATCCTCCGCATTGAAATCCTGCTGGCAACACGCGTAGGTTGATGTCAAGGTAAGAGAAATACAGATCAGATCTGGATGTCCTTCTCTGTTCATATGCCTCTCTGCCAGTGTGTAGGAACGGAACGAAAACCGGAAACGAAAAACGAAAAAAAAAAACCGATATTTTTGACCGGAACGAGAACGTAACCGAAACTTTATCTATTATTTCGTTCCGGAGTGAAACCGAAGTTTTTTCAATCGTTTTTCGGTTCACGAGAAAACTTCGCAATCCGGAACAACTGAGCTCATGCAATGTGCATATCTCAGGGTACAGTATTAGCGCGTACCTCAGGCAGTAATTCCAAAGCAAAGATATGTTGAAATTGTGCGAAAAACGAAAACAGTGGCAACCAGAGATGTTTACATTAACGCAAGTGGACTTTTGTGCGCCTGTCACGCAGGCCAAATTAGAGAGGGCATTGTCGGCACTGAAGTTTGTTACAGCGAAAGCTATTATAAGATCACAACCGCTGATTTTGGCGCCATGGCTGTCCGCCGCCGCCGGTGTCCGTGACCGCTATCGCGTGAAATAAGAAAAAAATGAAATGAGAAACAAATTTCTAGGATCGGATGTGATTTTAACCCGCGTCCTCTGCGTGGCAGTCGAGTTTCCACCACAGTGCCACGCTGGTGCTTGTAACTCCTTCGCCAAAATACTCTATACAGGCGTCACGTCGGGCAAGGAATAGTGTTAACATATGCAATATAGCGCGGCAGAAGAGTAAAATAACAACCAGTCATCACACAATGCTAATTGCGCAAAGAGTGTGGTTTAATGCTTCCCACCAGTGTTGCGGAGTTGCCACTCCAGAACTGGAATCACTCCTGAGTCATTCCACATTTTCGCGACCCCGGAATGAAATGGGAATGGAATGGGGACAACGCTTGGCGGAACGGAATGAGAATGGAATTACGTCTTTTTCCGAAAATAGAGCACCGTTTTCGTCTACGTGCTGTTTTTCAAACTTCAAACATTAGTAAGTCAGAGCCTGGAATTTAACAATAAATCGGTATTTTTAAAATGGCGTGGCTGATTACAAACACGGTACATTCACAAGCAACGCGCCTACTACAAACCGAGGCATTAGTTAGTGTACAAACAAATGCATTATCCCAGCATGCAGATACTCATGGGAGATACAAATTACCCCTGCGCGTTGGTTCCCATTGATACCCCCACACGAATGTGACGAATACTCTAAGCACAGCCTGATCTTTATCTCACAAGCAGTTCAGTACCTGACGCACGTAAATAACCTTTGCAAAAAGGGAGACATTAGCTGCGCACAGGCGAGCACAGAAATTTGTCCTCACCCCATCCATGCTTGCTAGGCGCTCTTAACAAGCGTGAGTGCTGACGAGCAGTGCGGCCCAGTGTTCCGCATTCGATGCAAAGGCACAAGGCGCCCGAGCGGTGCACTGTTCCAACTAATATCAGCAGATCTAGAGGGTTTTGTTCCCCATTAACTAAATCTTAGCTTTCCCCATATTCATGACCACTTCAGAAGCATGGCAAAACTGCGTGGTCTTCTTGAATACTACTTTTGTCAGCATAAAAATACGCTATGTCGTCATTTTAGCATTAACACATTTAGGCTTAAACAATATTAACACATCACCATTCGTTCAAACATGCTGACCATGCAAATACTATAGGTAGTGGGAGAACTGCCTCTATGGTTATAAGTAGGGTGGTTGTACTGGACGAGGTATGTCACCAAGCTACTATCCCTCGAACTTTGTAATGTGTCTTGCGTGCTTTTGCAGTTCTTAATGCATCTGATGGCATCAGCTTTATGGGGCGTTCATTCATAACTCGATAAACTATCAAGGCGCCTTTCCTACGTTGAGCAATTACAGGGAATGGAATTGAACTGCCCGGCCATTCCCGGAGTGGGAAAGGGCTTAGTTTTTTAATTCTGAGAAATTGAAAGGAATGGAATTGCGGAAAGTTCTAATTACCCGGAATGGAATTGAAATGTAGGCGCCCATTGCGCAACACTGCTTCCCACCCGCTGCAATGTGGTCAGCTATAATTCTTCATCATCATCAGCCACAGCACAAAGTGCACATAATGCCTTACAGATGTGTAGCGGGTACTACGATTCTCCGAAGAATGACGAAAGATGGCATTGTGGAACTTCGCTACTTCAGAAAAATTGCGATGATTTATGGCCTAGTGGGTACCTTGCATTGGTTGCCCCAAGGGACTCTACAACGGGCTCTACAAAGTCCGCTCTTCCAGCTTTCGCTGTTTGGGCCGGAAGGTCAGCGGTGACGACCAATGGGGTCCCTGACTAGGAACTCCACCTGGTATTGTAAGGGAGCTCACCCACTAGGGGCTGGTTTCCCGAACAACCTCTCTGTATATAACAGCTTAATAAATGTTTACTACTACTACTACTACTACTTTCGCTGTGACTGTGCTGCGTGTTCCGCGCAGGCATGGCGATCTTTTTATTAGAACAGCGGTCTCGCACATCAGAGAATACACTCAGTGACGTGCTGCTTCTGAGATCGTGCACACTCCCTTGACACAAAGCAGTGAGCCCACTAAAAAAATCGTAATTGACTTTTGAGAAAATAAATACTATGACTTTGAAGGGTATACTGGTTTGTGCAAGTTGGTGGGAATTCGTGGTACAGTTATATACTACCGCTCCTCTGAAGAACGTGTTTTACACTTGTCCCAATTTCTTAAGACGAGGGAAAGTAACTACACCGCAAATGCAATGTCTTTTATCATGACCTTAACTTCAAAATTTTCATTAAAAAAAACCGTTAAGAACCACCACGGAACATTTTTTTTTTCGTTCCGGAACAGAAACGGAACGGAACTTTTTGCGGTGGAACGAAACTAAAACCGTTACGAAAAACATTTCGTTCCGACACCCTGCTCTCTGCATTCATATGCCTCGTTTGAATAAGTACAGCGTGTTGTTATTATTACATTCTTACTTTGAACAGCTTGACAGTATTTATTCCCGTAAGTTTGATAACTTCATTCTTTCGTTGCAATTTTGCTGCGACAGGCTAACAGAGTACACTAAGGTGGTGAATGCAGACGTCCGTGAGAAGGAATTGCGGAACAAAGATAAACCGCAGTCACCTAGAGTCGTGAAAAGCAAAAGTAACAGACGTGTGTTGTTTGGCAGAGTAGAGGTTTCACGCAAGTGCTTCAGGTCGCGATGCTGCTTCAGTGCAACAGAATGAACATCAAGAAGCGCGGAACACGAACTCTAGAAAAATTTTGCAGTGGCTTAGCTCGGCTATGCCAGGATATACGTAGAGCGAAGGTTCAGCTGATTATTCTTAGCTTTCCAGATTGTCTAGGAATATTAGCCTTCTTCTGTTCATTCTTCGTACGCTGAAACGCTAATTGCCAGGCAACTACTTCGGGATCCGATGAGAAGCTTCTTGGCTCTTCTGCGCCGTTGAGCAGCATTTGTGCTCGCCTTCTCCATGGCGTTACCCACCTCAAAACGCCAGTCAGAGGCGCTATCAATCGGCTCCAGCGCAGTGTCAGACGGCGACTGCCCAGCGAAGGCGAATAGCTGCGCGCGCGCCGGCGCCAGTGTGTCTGCCGCGGCTACGACGCCACTCCTCCCGAACGCACAGACCAGCAGCAGCGAGTCGCGCGCGGCGGTGGCGGAGAGCGCGTGAGGTGCCGGCTCCGGTGAGCCAGCTGTGTGACATCACTGATCCTCGCGCATGCGCAGCACGGCTCATGAGGATCCACGCGAAATCGGCTCCGGCTAGTGAAGTGTAGCTAACGCTATAAAACAAACCCGGAGGACACCGCTACTAAACTTTTTTCACACTTTATACCTCACTGGGATTCGGCGTGTTGTGTCGAAATCACCAGAACCTCTAAACCGGAAAAAGCGGCGTGGTTTTTCTTGCCGTGTTTTCTGTAATGGAAGCTGCCTGCCTTCGCTGTTACTGTGCTCATCGCGGTGGGTTGTCATGGCAACATTACTTTGCGGGTTTGTTTATGCGACAGTCTTTGAGAAAGTAGTTGCGCACGAAAGTGCAGTCATGCGGTGAAAGCTCTAGAGGACAAATGATACATGGACGCGCAGGTGTTCAGATGCTGCAACAACGCGCGCTCTTACGCTTTTATTGCATTCCGAATACATTCGAACCTGACTGTAATGAAGTAGCGTTTGAACGACAAATTAGTTCGTCATATCTGATATAACAGTAGATATAAAAATCGTCTTTAGCAAATCGGCAATCTGGCTCGCGCAAAAAACCTATATGCAAAAACGGGTTATTCTTGGCTTCAAACCCCGCGCTACAAACGAGATAATCTTTACCTGTCTCCTTGTGCCATTTCACACTAAATAAACCGGAACATGAGAAGTTGAAATTACAATAGAAGAAAGTTCAATTTACAAAACAGGCCAGGCCTGCGTTGACATTTAATTCAAGGACGATGGTGCAACCCGTCAAATGCGCTTTTTTTTCGCTGAAGGACCGAAATTTCCGCAGTTTTTTCAAACGATTGAAAAATATAGCTGTGAATTGTCTTTCAAATTTATTTTGCGTCTTATGCTGCCGTTCGAGTTTTTAACCTCGCGCTAACCAAATACTCCTTCGTTACAGGTGTTATCGCGGCGACTGTCGCTTTTTTGGTTTCATTATAAAAAGGGAAGTAGCTTCACTGACTAACGTCGCGAAGGCTGGCTAAACAGCGGAGCTGGTGACATTACACTGGTAGGCATGGTCAGCATCGGTACAAACGAGGCCTTCCACACTTTCCTCCTGCTCTTTCAACCAAATGTCTTTCTTTCTTTCTTTCTTTTTCTTTCTTTCTTTCTTTCTTTCTTTCTTTCTTTCTTTCTTTCTTTCTTTCTTTCTTTCTTTCTTTCTTTCTTTCTTTCTTTCTTTCTTTCTTTCTTTCTTTCTTTCTTTCTTTCTTTCTTTCTTTCTTTCTTTCTTTCTTTCTACGGTAATACGGCTACGAGTTGCGCTGGCTAACGCTCCGAAAGATCAAACGCACATAAATACCCAACAGTGTGGACGAGGGAGCGCCCTCCGTCGTAGCTCAATTGTTAGAGCATCAGACGCTTAATTCGGAAGTTAAGGGTTTGGATCCCACCGACGGAAAGGATGGCACTAAAAAAATTACACCATCTCCCGCTAAAGGGGACCATGAGGCGATGCGAAGCCGGCGCACTTGCACGATCGCGTTCCGTTGGCGTTCACTGGGCATGCTACCGACCTCGCGTCGTGGAACGCGAAGAGGAACACTACGCGCGTCGTGTCTTCCCTCTAGCCTGGCCGTTAATTCTCACAGGGCGTGCGGGGAACGCGGTCGACAGGCGCGCGAGAGAGAGGCAGCGTAGGAGTGGAGAGAGAGGGGGAGGGGACGCGCATGCGCTGGCCCTCATCGCGGTGCTGCGCAGGAGCGAATTTCGGCATGTCAAGCCCGCATTTCAGAGGAGCCAACCGAGACAAGCGCTGGACTGAACGCGCGCAGCGCTCTACCACTTGAAGGAGAGGAGACTAGAGGAGGAAAGTAGCGTATGCGCCGTGAGAGCAGAAGCGAGAACGCAGAAGAAGCGCAGGCAGGTGCTGGTAGAGAAGTGGAGAGAGTAACGCGCAGCTGTTGGAGAGAGAGAAGGAGGAGAGTTGTGCATGCGTAGTGTGAGTGCGGACTACTACGCTGCGTGCGGATTACCACGTCGCGTGACATACCCCCGAGCAAGAGATACTTCGCACCTAAAAATACAAAAAACCAAAAAACTATCACTACACTCTAAGAAAAAAAAAAGTCAAAAGAGGGTCACGGCCGCGTGACTCTCTTCGGGTGTCCATTTGAACCCTTTTGGAAGGTAGATGAAGAGAAAGGGAGTTAGCATATCGGCTGGAGTCACGGGGCTCTCCTGAAGCGCGTTTAGATTGGCTTCCGTGATGAAGGCGTCGTCGTATACGCCATACGTATCGCGCTTTTGCCGTTCGGCGCCGTTCTGGCGCGGTGGCTCGCCTCGCTCGCCGACGGAGCCAGCCGGGCTGGCGCCGCGCCTCGGCCACCTCTCTGTCTGCTCGGTCTCTTGGAATGCGTTGCGTCGGTTGCGCAGGTTGCGTCAGTTGCCTGTCGTAGAGCACTGCACGGGCCGTAATTCTCGGCCCGGGCCCGTCCCGGGCCCGGAACTCGTTCAAGTTTACCCGCCCGAACCCGGCCCGGTGACTCAAAATGAGAGCCGGGCCCGGCCCGAACCCGAGAAAAAGTTTTGCCTACCCGGCCCGGCCCGACCACAGATCAGGCCTGACTGAGGCCCGACCCAGTAATCTAGGTGGTTGTGCCCGAACATGGAATCGACAGCAATGTGTTTTAAGTGGAAAATATCTACGCTTTGTTGCGTAGCGCATGTTTCGCTAACAATTATACTTTAACATACGGTAATTTCTTGTAAAAAGGGATACAATGCTGGATACAATGAATGTTTATTCGACAGTGGTATACTGTACCCATTTTTTCTGCAAATACACTGGGGATCATGATGGGCGTTTTGTAACAGACATTGTAGCAAGGAAAGTGACTTGCAGCACGAGTTCAGTTTCGACAGGGAGCGCAATAGCAACACAGAATGAATTGATGGATGGATAAACTTCATTATGGTCCATCGGAACTCGCTCTAGCACGTTGCGGGCCGCTCCGACATCGGAACAGGAAGACCAAGTCTCTCTGCTGCCTCGCGGGCCCGTTGGACTTCTAGCGCGGAGCTGCTAATAGCAGCCTCCCATTTGGACTGCGTGATGACTTCGCCGCCGCGTAACACGGAACACCGCCAGAGCATGTGTTCTAGATCGGCTTGGCAGAGAACAAAACGCTCATTTCACTTTGTTTTTACTGCACTCTATAGCCTATTGAAATTTATAGCATGCTCTAACCCCAAAGCCAATCGTGCACACTTCTCGATATGTAGCACCTGTCTTCACCATTGTAGCACCTTGCCACAGAAAGAGAAACAGAGGGAATAAAACCAAATTTGTGATCGTTGTTGTACACACACTAATCTACAACGTTACTAGAACAAACTCAGTTTAAAAGCTCCGCCGGAGAGGCGGTCCGCGTGGCGGTCGTGAGAACTAGTGGCGCTGCAGTCACGTCTAGCTCCCGCGGCTGGCGCATGGCGCTTGTTGTGATTAGAGTTACTGTATATGCTACCTTTGCTACCTAAAGGTAGCATATACAGTAACTCTATCCTAAAGGTAGCATATACAGTAACTCTAGTTGTGATCGGCGCCGCCGATGTACGAGCGCACGTGGGTTACAGCGTCGTCTGCGCTTTGTTAGCTCGTCATTTTTGCGACTGTTCTTAACCAGGATTAGCGTCTTGTACGAAGACACGTGCATGATGTACGAAGCGTAACGAGGGCGAACAGATTCACAGTGCGATATGCCGGCTTGCTTTGCGCCGGGCTGCAAGAGCGGCTACCGCAACGACGACTCCGCTTCACGACACTTCTTCGGACCTGCAAAAGACCCTACGCCATTCAAGCTTTGCATCGCAAAGATAGAAAGCTTACTGCGAAATGCAAGGTCTGTGACGTTCATTTTGAGAGTGACGACATCGTAAAGCACTATCGTCGTGTCGTTGCGGGACAAGAAGTTTTGATCCCCCGTGGAAAGTGGGAACTCGCGCCAGGTGCCGTGCCGCGCTTGTTCCCAGCACTTCCAACCCACATTTCAAAGCCAAAATGTTCGGGGTTTAGACGCCAATCCCCCCCAAAACGCACGGCGTCCCGCGAAAGCCCTGTGCCCAATTTGGAGGAGCCGCCAGAAATAGAACAGCAAAACGAAAGGCAGGCGATTGTTCACACTAACATTCGATCAGTTGTCAGCTGTCGCTATGCCTTCAAAGCAGTGGATTTTCGAGAGATTTTACGACGAGGTATTGAACAAGATGTGCGGAATATTTTACACTCGCCGGCTCGGGAACGGGCTGCTCAGCGCAAAAATTTGACACGGTACACATAGAAAAGACGAGGACCAGCGCTGGTCCTCGTCTTTTCTATGTGTACCGTGTCAAATTTTTTGCGCTGAGCAGTTTAATAATGGAATACCAACTAGCCCCATCCCACACTTTGCTTCGGGAACGGAGACTTACTTGTGCAAAAGATAATTGTAGTTGACGAGCAGTTTAACTGCGTAGTGAACGGCAGCACGAAACGCAAACCGCTGTCGTACAGTGTAAAGTGCTGCGGGCATGGAACATCTGCTCGGTGAAGTTGAAAAACTGAAGTTGAATACTGACGACTCTTCTAGCGACAGAGTACGCGCGAAAAACTGCTCGGTGCTCACATCACGGCCGATCTGTTCGAATTGTTTAAGGCACCGTAGAAGGATGCGTCGTAGAAAGATGAGACACCGAAAATACAACTATCCGCTGAAAAAATTGCTCAGAGACGACATCTATTCGATGTAATCGCACACAGGGATTTCATTTGCCGAGTTCTCGTAAAATTTTCCGATTTTGGGTCAGTATCCCTTTAACCGTCGCGAAAACGTGTCTTGTAAACATTGCAAAGCATTGGTGATGTTTTTCGAGAAAATTTTTTTCAATAAATTGTAGAAACATGAGTACTGTTTTTCTAGAACGTTTTTGTATCTCGAGTAAGTACGCTTCTTTGTGCACTATAAAGGCTTTTACAAACGTGTTGCGTTGTTCTTGCTCTAGATAAGACGGCAGCGGCTAAAATTGTGGTGGTAGTTATAAAAATTACTCTGAAAATCCTCATTCACTTAGAAACTCATATGCTTGAAAGTTAAGCGCAATGTAGACAGCTCAAATATTGTCACAGGGTCGTGACGTCGACGAAGGCAGCAATCAGCAGGTCCGAGATGAAACTCTTTATTTGGCCGAACTTGTGGCCGGCAAAATGAAAGTCAACTACAGCAATACACTGATAGCGGCGAACAGAGCGTCGACCGTCGATCAACTGACAAACGGTCAAGCGCGACGGCTTTTATACAGGCGCTATCGAACTTTCCAGCGATTTCGCTGGTGGCGGCGTTATCTCTCGACAAAGCTGAAACATTCGCGTGCAGCGCGCAATCTTACCAAAACGACCTATTACAATCGCGAAGCTTCTCGAACACTGCTTCGCGGACAGCGTCGAACGTTGATAACCGTCCTTGCTGGTCAAACCCGAATACATCAAAATAAAACAAGAAGTGGGCGTGGCAATATAGACCGAACATCGATTCTTAGCCAATCAACGAACAACGCTCGCGGGCCAATGCATACACACGACCTTATGCATATCCACCTAAGTATCCACCTAACTAGTACAATAAGAAAGTTGCCGCGCAGTTGCCACGAGCAACTGCACGGCCGACCGCAGTGTTATGCCGTGGCAGCAGACAACGCGCCGACAGTGGCGCAAGACGGAACTGCAGCGCCGCTAGTTCTCGCGACCGCCGTTCGGACCACCCTCCTCCGCTGGCGGAGATACGGAGCTTTGAAACTGAGTTTGTTCTATAGTCGGTGACAAGCTAAGGCTAAGAATAAAAAGTAAACTGTACCACTGTCCATTTGTATTATGCGCGTCCAACTACGGCCGATCTTTACATTGACGTAACGGTTAAGACGAACCAATGAAAAATGCAACATGGCGCCGTTCGCGACGAGAGGCGAGGTACCGCTGCACCGAGACCGAGATCCGTCATTGCGAATTTCCTGCGGTGTTTGTTTCTTCCAGAAGATGCTATTTCCTACTGCTATTCGCACGTACCCAGCATCGTCCTCGCCGGTCGTCATCCGATGCATTAGAAGCTTGTGACTGTGCCGCGTTTGAAGTGCACCAAAGCGGCAGCAGCTCGGAGTGTTTTAAGACGCTTTAGCGCGTTCCGTCGTTTCGGCAGCGTCAAGTTGCAACACGGCGTGTGTTCCTTCCATTGCTCGGATACATCAAGCATATCGCCTGAGGGCATAGAGTTTCTTACAAGCCTGAGGGTCACCACATCGGCGATTGTCGTCGCGTTCATTCGTGTGCAGTGAGGTGAAAGTGAAGCCGGAATGTGCGCGTCTGTGTACGATTTACCGCCCGCAAAAGCAATGGCATTAGCGTTGCCGCATGTGCGTGTGTGTGTGTTGCTTGGAGCTCGCGACATGGGAATCTTGGTGATCTATTGTGATATGCGCCGTGCCCTGCGCCTATGTGAGTTACGTATGTGCCGAACAAATGAGGAGGGGAAGCCGGAGAGCTGGGGCTTGAAAATGTACGAGAGGAATGTACTTACTGATTGTGTCCACCGAGATTATTTATGTAGACATCTATATGTTTTCCTTTTTTTTTCTTCGAGAATGCACATGCTTTTTCTATGTCCGAGTGTATATTTGTCATCTTTTGGCTCCTGATTTTTTCATTTCTACATTTTATATTATTATTTTTAATCGCTCTACCTGCACGGAGGACGATGCTATAAAAGCGCATCGAAGCGTCGTAAATTTTCCCTTGATATAGATCGGTCTCCGATCGAAACGTTGACAAATAAACTGTCTTTTGAGAAGCGTGTATCCTTTTCCTATTTGTCTTACGGCAACCGATGACAGCCTCTTCACAATCTACGTATAGATATATATACCTTCGCACAGACACAAACATATATAGAAGGTAGGGACCCCTCTTCTAGCAAAAGTGGGCCCCCCTGCTGTAATTCCCACTGGGGTGACGCAGTTATGTAATAAATAAATAATAAATTAACTAAAAAACTTGAACGTTCAAGGGCTTAAGGGGTAATGGCAGTGCCAGTGCAAGTTGTCGAAGCGTGAAACAATTCCACGTAAAGCTTTTACTCAATGCCAATTATTTAGCCGCGTGCACCTCCTTGGCGTGAACGGCAACGCACGCGATGGCCCTCACAGTTACACGCCATGTGTGCAACACGCTGTTATTTCGATGAAACAAGACGTCAAATGAAGCCTTGGCGTTTTCCTCAAACACGATGACAAGCACGGCGACTAGGGACGCGAATGCGGTATTTACGGCAACACAAACAAAGAGTCGAAATTCACAAAGGCGATCTCAGACCTCTTCGCCATACCTCGCTTTGAGTCACAGTTGCCATAGTTACAGCAGACAGTGAAGAAAACTGGCGGCGAGAGTTTCGCAAAAAAATTACAAACGACCTTATTAAACGTGATTAATGTTTTGTTTTTTTCTGTGAAACCGTAAAATAACGATTCCTTTATTGTAAGTTTTATGTTAAATCTGGCATTCTTTGTTTTAATACCATAATAGTTACTGCTCAGAAACATCGCCTTTGAGATGTACATTACTTTTTCGTATAGACTCCGAGATGAACGCAGTGGGGGGTGCGATTTAAACAACACATATATTGTTATGCTGACGCTGAACTCCGTGCCTTCACAATTTATTTTATCTAGCTTTGCTTTCTTTATTTCAATATTAGTGCAGTATTGTAAAATAAGGTTTATACGAGTGAAAATTATTGCCATTGTTTAGGAACTACTTCGTTTGTAGCGTGGAGGCATGCAAAATATGAGCAATGCGGCCTCGTGGGCGGAGCTTATATTTATTCTTAGGTTGTCACCGACCATAGTAACGTTGCTAATCTAGGTAAAGGTATGGAACCGCGTGCACCACGTGCATGCGTATAAGCAATCGAAAGGCAGAAAAAAACTATTTGTCATAGCATTATTTTCATATACCACACCACTGCTAGTATATACAGTAAGTTTCTTATGGCATAGTTTATAGTTTACTTCATCACATGTTATTGCGCGAAAAATCAAAGTATCAAAAAGATTCCTGCTTTAATTAAAAAGGGAAGCTGAAGCACTTTAAAAAAAATGACTTGGGAATGTGTAATCATAGTTTGATCCTTGCTGAATACGAAAACCAATGTAAGAGTTCACAGAAGTGAACGCAAATGGCATTTCTTGGCAAAAAAACAGCGGCTGCAGCCGCAGGGCTTCTTGAACTGCTGAGCGAAGGCGGTGACGTCAACTTCGGTGTGCCGCGTCATCGGCGCCATCAGCTCTGTAAAAGCACGGCCTTCGCGATCCGTTCCACCAACGCGCGCAGCCAGAAGTAGTCACGGAGGCCACGGCTCCGCCAAAACCACGGTGGTAGAATAAAACAGGTGGCCCATCCAACACCGCGAGCGCGTCGCCATAATGCCCCAGTTGCTCGCGGCCGCCGGTAGGTACGCGACAAGTTTTGGGGCCGAAAGACGCGCACCGCAAGCTCTCGCTGTGCTGAAAAACCGGTTTCTCTAGCTAATTTTGTGGCTTTAAACGGTTGTTTGTGCTCTTACTAGCTTGTAGTGGTTGTCTGCCAGCTTCGACCGCAAAAGTAAGAGTGCCAGGCTTTATGAAGCTTAAAATTGTTTAAACGACGCGGTTAGTCCCGATATGACTGTCACTGGGTGCCGATTGCAAGAGACGTGCGCGTATTTTTTTTTCGAAAGTGTGAAAATTCCTACCGGCGAGTGTACAGAGTAAAAAAAAAAGCATTTGGTTTTCACGTTATCTTATGTATGTCGGAGGACTGTAGCTGGCAGTCTTTCCATGGAATTGCATTTCTCCACAACTGCAGTCGCTTTTCGTCTTTCGGCGCGGAGAAAAGACACAGCTTTTCTTTGCACGTTTTGTAGCCAGATTTGCAATTTGGAGCAAAGCATTTTCCTCCCATGGTGGCCGCCGCATTAGCGGCACAGATCGAGCCACCGTGGTTTCAGCCGTGGTTCCAGTGAGCGGAAACACCGATGCGGTCGCGCGCGTTGGTTTGACAGAGCGCAACAAACGCGACGCATCAGAGCGTATCTCAAGCCGTGGGATCACCTAATCACGACCACAGTGATCTGGCCGTGATCATGACTCGAAGGCTGATTGCGACTTTGCGACGCTGGTTGCGTCACATAGGGACGCTCTTGCTCTTAGGACGCTTGCACCCACGGACGCCTCCGCATTTATCGAAGATGACCAAGCAGAAAGGAAGAGACGCGGCTGCAACGCTGGTTGCGTTGCGTGCTTTCATTAGTGGCGCGTCCGTTCTAAACTCATCAGTGTTGCTCTAGGCCTCTCTGGTGTAATAAATACACCGCGGATCTCTTTCTCAAAAGTTAAAGATGTAAATTGCAGTTTAAATGGTCGCGACGCACACTGGCCACATGCTTTCAAATGCGCCGGAGCGGAGATATCGGCCCAGAGTATACCTGCTGCCACCTTGCGGAAAAGCGGCGGCAACTCGAGCACCTCAGTGACACGCGCGGCGCTTTGGTGGAGCGGCGCGTCGGGCCACCTGTTATTCTACCACCGTGGCCAAAACTACCGACGATGACGTAGTTCCGGTCACGCCCACACTTTCGGCGCGTTCGCGTGGGCGGAGCAAGACGAACTTTTCTTTCGCGTATTTTAAAGCTCCTGCTGCCACAACAGCGAAAAAAATTACGCCATCGTCGACAATAATGTTGGTCCTTGTTAACAACAAAGTTTTACCGAATTGTAAAACCACTTCAGCATCCCTTTGCGCTGTTGCATCACATATCCTGCCGCGCTAAAACTTCTTGCACTGCTCGTGCTGGCCGCACGGGTGCACCACATCTGCCTTCCCTTGCCAATTGCGAAGGCGTCGGCAGTCGTTGTTCTTAACTTCCACCACTGGAGAAAATCTAGGATGTCTTTGTAGACCTCTTTAGAATGACCATAGCTGTCCAGGTCATCCCTTCACTTCTCTCGTTCCCGAACGTCGTGCCACTCTTCAGTGTCATCTATAAAACTACTCTTTGAGGGCTTCTGCAGTTTTCAGCAGTGTATGTTATGCACGGTTTGCACCGTGCTAGATTTTTCCATATTATAATGGTTTATGCCTTCCCAGCGATGTTGTACCGGTAGAAGGTGGCCATCGGACTACGCGGTTAAGACTAGCAGGAGGTGGACGAAGCGATTTCGATATATTTTCGGGGTTCGTTCGAGTTTTGTAATAAAGGTGCGACTAAGCTTGTCGAAGCTTACTCGTTAGATGCATATGGTTCGAGGTAAGGGGACATCACCCGGCACGGAATTTGTCATTGTCCTTTTTCAAGCCAGATATTTCTTCAGGCGAATATACTTCACCCCAGGCCTTGTTTAATGAACCTATCATATTCCTGCAAGTTCCAACGCTGTTGCGGCAGTATCATGTAGCTCTCGCACTATATAGCGCACTATATAGGGCCTCAAACACGCGGCTCGCGGACCTCTCGCTAGCGGCCCTCCGCCCGCACAAGACAGGTCGAAAGCATATTTTTTGTGAGGCACCCCCTGCGGTCACCGTGTGTTGATGCATAACCATGAAACAAAAGCTATATTTCAGAATCGGCGTCCAGAGTTTAGTCATTATGGGTATCGATATGTTGTTAGAATCCTGCCGCCAAATCCCCTTCAGAAATGATCGCGTGTATGAGGTATGGGACAACGTTTATAGATCTATAAAGTATCTATAAACGTTGGTATGGGAAAGGTCTGCTGTGAAATTACAGTAGTTTTAAAACAACATGTTTCCTCCTCCCACGCTCCTACCTTCGTCATTGCCCTAGCCCTTGAAGGAGTTAATTTTCGTGAATGCGGCCCGATAGCTGAGGTGAGTTTGAGACCCCTGATAGGGCGTAACAAGACGAAAGCTCAGACGTTAACAATGTGGGCACACAAAGCAGGCTGTACATTTCCATCTCGCGCCTCATGACCACTGGGAGCCGTCAGAGTCACGGAAAAACAATGTGCCTTTATAGACCGTTTTCACGGAGAGGAGGAGCGTAGCCTCGAACCGGTGTATTTTCGCCGCTCTCTCTCTCTCCACCGCGTGTCCAACCGCCCGACCGCTGCCTCTGGTGTGTGCGGATTCCCGAGTTTTGCACGCGTGGTGAGTGAGAGGTCAACGTGTTTCCATATTTCGACGCGCTGAAGCAATAATGCTGCCGCAAATCGAAATGTCGGACGAGAACAGATTGACCAGCAACCACTGCGCTGTGTTTGGCTGCGGCAACTGGTATACGGAAGCGTCAAAGACTGGCAGCCGAGGCATGCGAAGAGCACAATCCTTTTAAATGACTTCGCTTCTCTTAGGTCGCACGCCTTCTTCTCCCGCATATAGCATATTATATATGGTGCCTTCACTTATGGCCACATTTTCAAGTCATCACACAGGTTGTGATTGTGCTTGGGTGCTGGTACACTTTATCATCTGCACCAAAGAGAAGAAATGTCAAGGCTGATGATTAATATCAAAATGTTTGGCCAAGAGTTGTTCTCTCATAACATCAACCTCTCTGATTTCTATGCAACAGCACATGATTTACAACGCCTGCGGCTAGAAAATGTTTCATCTTTGTGCGTGCAATTTCGAGATTATCGAATTAGCACTTTCCAATCTACATGACAGAAAGGCCCGCATGACATGTGTGCTTTGGCGCAGGTACGCGTCTCTAACGTTTCGTCGAGAACACGTTCTTTCTCGACTTGCCAATCTTGTGACAATAACTGGGGTAGCGTTATGACAACCGCACCTTTTCTTTTTTCGCGCGGCAACCTGGGTGTCGTGAATAATCGGCCCACGTTCGTTAAAAGCCAGGTCGTTACCTGGACACGTGCGCTCGTCGTAATGCTTCTCAAATATTCGCCAGAAAACAAACTGTCAATAATGTTACCAAAAACGGGCGCCCTTTCGGCGTATCGCTATAGTGGCGGCGGCTCGCGCCGAAGCGAACTTACGCCATGCCATGCTTCCAGATGTGCAACAGGCTTATTTTCATTTTCTCATCGTGTTGTTGCTACGCCGAATTTTGAGCTCACCCGTCGTACATCTGTTTCTTATCCTGAGGCAACGATCAGAGGCCACAAGCTTTTAACTCCGACGGCGACACGAATGAACACAGGCATGGGTGTTTGTGCTCCTGTCGTTCCATGATTATTGTATTGCGATGTGCTAAGCGGAACCAAATGTTCTGTTGGGGATTAGAGTTAGGTTTAACTTGAATAATCACGGCACGGAAACCCGAGAGTCATCTTAAACACTAATGCGCGCACCTAGCGCGCAGCCGGACAATGGCCTACGTGTTCGCTCTCCATTTACGTTTCTCCGATTACTTCGAGAGTTGTCCTAAATGTTAACGCTCTCTTATAGTGCATATTCCAAGAACCACACAAGGCCAGCTATAACAAAACATACAAAGCAATTACCAATTTACAGATGCTGCTTAAGAACTGCATTGGCATTCTACTCATCGTCGGCGCTGCTGCGGGAACGTCTCGTGGGCAGCCGCTGCTTGCTGTTTCAGCCATTTTGGAGCTGACAGCTAAGCGATTATTTGCCAGCGCCTTTACACTCGCCAAACGTTGCTCTGTTTTGCCCGTGTACCGCGAAGAACAGCAATACCTTGTGAACTGAGCGTATACGCTGCATACACCGCCACGGAACCCCACGCACCGGAAGGGCGGCGAAACATCGCAGACGCTAGACGGCGCTGCGGCGGTGGAGAGCTTTAATAATGGCAGCCTCCTTGTGAAATTGGTGTATAATTCTATGTATCAAGACTCCGTGCAGTCCTTTCGTTTTAGAGGGGGGCTGTACTTTCAACAACGTTTCCCCGCTTTGGAGCTCTGATTTTATTATATTACATTTATTACTGCGATTACAGAGTAACATTTGGGATATAAAATAGTAACG
Organism: Rhipicephalus sanguineus; assembly: GCF_013339695.2. Taxonomy (NCBI): domain Eukaryota; kingdom Metazoa; phylum Arthropoda; class Arachnida; order Ixodida; family Ixodidae; genus Rhipicephalus; species Rhipicephalus sanguineus. The sequence goes on along the minus strand of NC_051181.1, from coordinate 150,971,790 downwards.
AAAGCAAATAAAGCACGCAATAGCGAGATGTTACATATAAGGGCCTGGTCTATATACTTTTAGCTCGCCTGTTTCAGATGAATGAAGTAGCTCATATGCAAGAAGCAAAATAAGTTCACTACTTATCATCATCATCATAATTTATTATCCCTTAAGGGCCTCTGATGGGGCATTACATAAGGGGGGGGGGAAGTAGCGAAATATACATACACGGTCACAATTACAAAGAAAAAGAGGCAGGTTAGCTCTGTACACTGCTACAAAACCGGAAGTTGAAACAAACAAAAAGACATGCTAAGTGTTCCTGCATGTGTTCAAAAAAGTATTTGCGTTGTGGTTTCACAAGCACAAAACAAAGGAAAAAAAATTAATAAACACCATATTAAGTGTTTACAATATGATCGGTGAACTGGTTTTGAAAGAGAAGTCGTTATACATTCTTACGGAGCCTCAGACCATGAAATCGTATCACTTTGCAGGCACATTATTAAAGAAAAGAATAAAAATGAAGAGGTACAGGGCAAAATAGTTGTATACTAGGAATAAGGAGCAGCTCGAAGAGAGGTTCCAGTTTCATGTTTGAGTTGGTGGAGAAGTCATCTGCTTTATTTTGACAAGTGAGCTAATACCAACTGCCTAAATTTTGAACTATCACGCTGATGGACGACTGATTCGGGAAGCGAGTTCCACTCTTCTATGGCCAAGGGTAAGAAAGACTTATTAAATGCGGTTGTACAGCCAGTTATACGCTGCACACTCATGGAATTAAAAAGTCGACGTGATGTTCGCAAAGGTGGTATCAAAATCGATGTTCGAGTGTCCGGGTGATTATGATACAGGTTATGAAACAGTGCTAGACGCAGCGTTTTTCTTCGTTGGGCTAAGGAGTCGAGACCGAGGGATGATTTGATGGCACTAACGCTGACCCAACTACTATATTCAGAACTGATGAAACGGGCGGCCCTATTCTGGACGCTTTCTAATAATTCAATCAAGTAATTTTGATGTGGGCTCCATATAGCGCTGGCATATTCGAGTTTAGGTCTGACATATACTTCATAAGCAAGTTTTCTAATGGAACTCGGAGATAAAGAAAGAGAGCGTTTAATGAAACCTAGGGTTTTCGATGTATCTGCTACTAATTTCGTGATGTGTTCGGACCAGTTGAGCTTGTCAGTGATAAGGACACCTAGATAACGGTACGAATTGACGCATGAAAGGGTAGTAGAATGTAAAGTGTATGAATAATCTAGGGTGGAATGCTTTCGCGACACTTGCATGCTTTTGCTCCAAACAGCTTACCCCACATAAAAAAAGCGTTTTTTCGAGATAAAATGTGGGGCATATATGTATGCACAGCGTATGCGGAACAAGGCACATTAAAACGATTTTTCTATTAGCAGTAAATTACTCTTTTACCATTCCAAAAGCACCACGCTCGCCGCGACAAGACTCTTGGTAAGAGAGAAAACTCGCAAGAAAATGCAGGTAACGACGCCACCTTGAAATTCACTCAGCAAACGCCGTGACGTCATAGATTCTGACGGCATCTACTGGGCCCTACGTAGTTTATAGTGGGTAAAAATGAAGTGCATTGACCTCTGAGAGGGTCATAGACTTAACATACCAAGTTTCTGAAAATTTTGCCGAGCCAATGTCCCCAAAATACGACAAATACAGCTGTAACCTGTGACGTCACGTGCGGAGATTTCAAAATGGAACTGTGACCTTGATTTTCTCCTTTATTAATAAACTCATTGATGGTGAAATTAATGACGTTCGGTCTCTCAGAGTACACTTTATCGGTCTAAACCGATTCAGTGTTTCACTTTCGTGACCCTTTAAGAACGGAGCAAAGTCCAAGCCCGGCCCGACCCGAGCCCGCCACCTCAAACCCGGGCCCGGCCCTAAGCCCGGAGCTTCAGGCCCGAGCCCAGCCCGGGCCCGCCGTGAAAACTACGGGCCCACGGGCCGTGGCTAGCAGACGACGCATGGAGCAATCCACACTAGGCGTGGTTCAGCCAGCAGCCGCCAGGCGGCGACTCCGCTCGATCTGGCGGCCAATAGGCAAGATTAGGCGAGGTCGAGCGGAGTCGCCGCCTGGCGGCTTCTGGCTGAACCGCGCCTAGTGTGGCACGGCCGGCCGTGAGTGTGGATTGCTCCATGCGTCGTCTGCTAGCCACGTTGTGTTTGCATGTGCGCGTACGTCATGCGGGTCCTCAAAAGGCGGTTTGTTCCGTTGCGTCAGTGCAACTTTAACCGCTCGTACGTATGCCTAACGATGTCAAGAAGCATTTGGCCTTGATCGGCTGTATATGTACTGTAATAAGATCAGTGAATGCTCTTGTCGAGAGTGCTGTGTGTGGTCGTACATTCCGTTCACGAGTGTCATATCAGTCTAGGTGCTGCTCTGTGGTCCAAGCGGATTGCAAAGTGCACATGGCGTTGTCGTAAAGATGAGAAGTATTAAATATCATGTTGTTACATCGTAAGGTCGCATCCAGCGCGCGCTCCGGTCCCCGAATGAGACGAGCCCAGTGCAAGCATAAGAAAGAAGCGTTTATTGATCGTTGGATCGGGCCTTTATAGCCAGGAGGGGAGAGGGGGAAGTGAGCACTGCTTGTGCCCACGTGCGACTAGCTTTGTCGTGATAAGCGGCGATGGCAGCCAGATAGGTTCCGTTGCTACATTTCTCTTCCCTTAAGATTGTAGAGACGTTGTGGTGGTTTCCGCTGACGCTTTGAACGACGTAGCGGTACTTCGCCAGCATCTGCAGGTGGGATGTCTTGAGTCGGCCGCTGGTCAGGTAGTCGTACTGGGGACACTACCTGCTCCGTGGATGGTTCTGTCTGTTCCTTGCTTTCGGGAACAGGTTCACACTGCACCGGGCTTGACTGGGCCGAGCGCACCTGATCAACGTGCCGCCGTACGGGTCCCTCAGGTGTATCAATGGTGACCATTCGAGCGCCGGATACGGATGCGGTTCTTCCCGGAGTCCACTTATCTCCCTGCCCGTAATTACGGACATGAACGGCGACGTCCGCTGGCACCGTCCACTCGTCCGTTGTTGTGGATCCTGCATGAATGGGGGGGAATAATGCGTCCAAGCGGGAACGGATGCGGTAGCCTAAGAGAAGTTCAGAAGGGCATTTTCCAGAACTGACGAGAGTCCGTCTGTAATTAAAAAGAAGACGATCCAGGTTATCCCCTATGCTGCCGTTGCCCATCTTTCTGAGGCCGTCTTTAATGGTGCGAACAGCCCTTTCCGCTAACCCGTTTGATTGCGGGTGGTACACAGGCGTGCGCACATGAGTTGTATTATTCCGCTTCGTGAATGTCGCGAACTCCTCGCTGGTGAATTGTGTGCCATTATCTGTTACGATGGTACGGGGAATACCGAATCGACAGAATATATTCCTCAAGCAGCTCACAGTAGCAGAGGTGCTTGCTCTCTTCATGGGAACGGCCTCTATCCACTTGCTGTGGGCGTCTACAAGCACGAGGATCATTGTACCCGCGACCGGCCCAGCAAAGTCAGCGTGTACTCTTTCCCAGCTCTCCTCTGTCTTAGGCCAGTTCCTTGCGGGTGCGGCTGCCGGCATAGGCAGGTTTGGAATGCATCTTTTACAGGAAGCGGATAGCCGTTCGATATCGCTATCGAGACCCGGCCACGAAAAAGAGGGCCTGGCGACTGCCTTCATGGCAGAGGAACCCTGATGCGTTTCATGCAAGTGTTGCAACACTCGTGCGCGCAGTTTTTCTGGAATCACAACTCTCCGACTCCAGTACAATAAATCATGTGCTACGGACAGCTCCAATCTCCGGTCAGAAAATGCTTTCATGTCCGCTTCCACAGCCTTACTTGCTGGCCAGCCCTGCAGTACATATCTTACAACTTTTGATAAGATGCGGTCGACTGCCGTTTGTCGTTTTAACTCCGTCAGTGAAATAGTCCCGTCTGAGAAGGTTTCCAACGCTAGGAGATAATCAGCAGGCTCACCTCCGGCCTCCGACTCGTTCGTCTCTTGGGGCAAGCGGCTCAGGGCATCTGAATTGATGAGCAGCTTGCCAGGACAGTATTGTAGCCTGTAGCGGAATCCTCCGAGATACAACGCCCACCGCTGGATACGAGCAGCAGCCAGTGGTGGTGTAGGCCTGTCAGACTTTAGGAGGCCCAGGAGCGGCTGGTGGTCGGTGACCAAGGTGAATTCGTGGCCTGCAAGATAGTCCCGAAATTTAGATACACCAAACACGAGAGCCAGGGCCTCTCGCTCCAGCTGCGAATAATTTCGCTCGGCTTTGGTCAGCGTTCGGGAACGAAACCCGATGGGTCTGTTGACACTCCCATCAGTGTGAAACAATACGGCTCCAATACCATGCGGTGACGCATCACATTCTAGTTTCAGTGGTTTCTTAGGATCGAAGTGTACGAGCACTCCTGCCTCCCGCAGACTGCGCTTTGCCGTTAGAAACGCTGCTTTCTGCACGTTTTCCCACCTCCACCGCGAGTGTTTCTCGAGCAACTGGTACAGTGGTGCGAGCCGAGACGACATGTTAGGTAGAAACTTGGAATAGTATGTGAGCATGCCCAAAAATGAACGCAGTTCGCCGACATTGCGTGGTTCTGCAGCCTCTAAGATTGCTTCCACATTTTTTTCCATCGGGTGAAGACCTTATTCTGTGCCCTATAGATAAGTGACAGACTGTTCACGGAACTTGCATTTGTCAAGCCGCAGTTTTAATCCACGCTCTCTGAATCGTTGCAGCACGAGCCGTAAATCCTGGCCACCTTCATCTTTTACAGCGAAAGCTGATTTCACCGGCCGTTTTTGGCGCCGTAGTTGTCCGCCGCCGCCGCCGGTGTCCGTAACCAGTATCGCTCGAAATAAGAAAAAAAAAACGAAATAAGAAAAAAATTCCAGGATGGAACGAGGTTCGAACCTGGGCCCTCTGCGTGGGAGCCCAGTATTCAACCTCTGAGCCATGCCGGTGCTTGAAACTACTTTGCAAAAAGGTCCTATACAGGCTTCATGTCGGGAAGGAACCACATTAGCATATGCAATATAGCGTGGTAGAAGAGTAAAATAAGCACCAAGCGTCGCACAACGCGAACTCTGTAACCAGGCGTCACACAATGCGAATTGCGCAACGAGTAGGTTGTTGAATGCTTCCAACCCATTACAAAGGGCTCTGCTATAATTCTTAATCGTCATCAGGCACAGCATCAACAGAGTGCGCATAATGCCTGACATGCGTTTAGCAGGTACCAACGCCCTCCGTGGAATGACGAAAAAGAGCACAGTGCCTGCTTCCCTACTTCTCAAAAATGACAATGATTTATAGCGTAGTGGGTTTCTCGCAAGTGCACTTGCATTGGTTGCCAAGGAAGCCCATAAGCGCATGATCCATTTCTTCTGGGTCTCAGTAAAGTTCTTCGCCCCCCGCCCGTCTCTCTCCCGTGTCAACGTATGTTATACAGCATGACGGGAGAGGGAAATAGCGACCGGGCGTCACCCAATGCAAATTACATAACTGGTGGGCCGTTTCAAGATTCCAACCCATTACAAAGAGTAAGCCATAATTCTTCATCGTCATCAGTCGTCGCGTCAACAAAGTGCACATAATGCCTTACAGACGTGTAGCTGGTGCCTCGCTTCTCCGCAGAATGACGAATAATGGCTTAGTAGGTGCTTCCCAACTTCACAAAAATTGTGATTTATGGCGTAGTGGGTACCTTTCTAGTGTACTTGTATTGTAGCCCCAAGAGAGCTTACAACAGGATCTAGAAACGCCGCTCTTCCAGCTTTCGCTGTGACTGTGCTGCGGTTTAAGCGCAGGCCTGGCGTTTTTTCCGATACCAAAACATCATCCAGATAAGCCTGAACACATAAGCCCTGCAAAACAGTCTCAATTTTCCGCTGGAAGATAGCTGGTGCCGAAGCAATACCAAACGGCAATCTGTTGTACGCAAATAGCCCGCGGTGCGTGTTGATAACGCAAAGCTTCCGCGAGTCTTCATCCAAGAGAATTTGATTATACGCATCACGTAAGTCGAGGGTGCTGAAATATTTTCCTCCGTTCAGGCTAGCGAACATATCATCGATCAGAGGCAAGGGGTATTGCTCCAACTCGCAGCATTGGTTTAAAGTGACCTTAAAATCACCGCAAATTCTCACGGTGCCATCCTTTTTCAAAACCGGCACAATGGGCGTAGCCCACTCCGAGTGTGTGACGGGTGACAGCACTCCCTGTGACACAAGCCTGTCCAATTCTTGCGTTACCTTATCGCGTAAAGCGAACGGAAGAGAACGAGCCTTACAAAATTTTGGTGTGGCTCCCTCCTTTAGCAGTAGGCGCGCCTGGGGCCCATCAATCTCTCCGACTTCTGGCTGGAACACGTCTTGAAACTCGGCAAGGATGTCCCCTACGGCAGACGTGGTCGTTCCCGAATGGGTGTCCGGCTGGGCCCTCAGGTTGAAGATTGGCATTCCTGACTTTGAAATCTGGGTGATCAAGTCACGTCCGCATAGACTGGGACCTGTACAGTCTAGGATGATCAAGGGACAGTCAAAGGATACACCATTATACGACACCGGCACACGCAGTTCCCCCATCACTGGAATTTTTCCGAGGTAGCATGATAGCTTGATGTTTGTGGGCTTCGGAATTGGCCATTGTTGTCGGTGTTTCTCGAAAATTTGCCTTGGTACGACACACACTGGGGAGCCAGTATCTACGTGCATTGACACGTCCACACCACCCCAAGTGAAAGTGCGTTTGATAGGCGGTTCCAACTGAGCAATACGTGCCGAGCTTAGTGTCCACACATGCGTAGCATCATCAAAGTCTTCGTCATTTGAGTCAGCATTTACTGCAAGAGCTCGACCGCGTACGTCCCCAGGTGCTCGCCTGCTTGACCTAGGCCTTAGACCGTGGGCGTCGCTCAAGCACTTCTTAGCAATATGCCCTAGCTTACCGCAGCCCTCAACCAACCACAAGCATTGCTGCTATGCCTGCTGCTGCCACACCGGCTGCATTCTGACACCACCTCGTTTCCCGTGCTCTGTCGCGCATCAACCTTAAGCACTGTTAGCTCTGAGCTTATTTTCTCCGCCCCTTTTTCCGCCACTTCGGCTGCGAGCGCCATGGTTTCCGCTTCCTGCAGTGTTAAATTTTCCTTTGCCAGCAAATGCTTCTGCAACGCGCTGGACCGTACACCGCATACAATACGGTCTCGAAGCATTCGATCGAGCATTGTGCCAAAATTACAATTGTCGGCAATGCGCCGTAGTTCCAGAATAAATTCATGAACAGGCTCACCTTCCTTTTGAGAGCGGTTGAAAAACCGGAAACTTTCCGTAGTTTCGTGGCGCTTTGGGTCGAAGTAATCATCCAGTGTTTTGACTACTTCGTCATAGGTGAGCGCGTTGGGCTTCCTTGGTGCCACCCTTCCTGCCAGCACTTGCACGGTTCTTGTGTTCAGCGCCGCGATAAGCAATGCCCTCTTCTTGGCCTGGTCGCTGATACCCGTCGCTTCGAAGTAAGCCTCTGCTTTGATGATGTATGCTTTCCAGTTGTCCCTTTCGTCGTCATAGTCCGGTAGCTGTTGATGCGCCATTGGAACAATTCTTTCCGCAGCCGCTGCTTGGTCTCCGTTGTCTGGCTCGTTCTTGATTCCGAGGGTTTTTTCCGCCTTCGTCGCCACTGTTACATCGTAAGGTCGCACCCAGCGCGCGCTCCGGTCCCCGAATGAGACGAGCCCAGTGCAAGCATAAGAAAGAAGCGTTTATTGATCGTGGGATCGGGCTTTTATAGCCAGGAGGGGAGAGGGGGGAAGTGAGCACTGCTTGTGCCCACGTGCGACTAGCTTTGTCGTGATAAGCGGCGATGGCAGCCAGATAGGTTCCGTTGCTACACATGTGAATATAGCCTTTTAGCAGCTCGGTGGTAAGAAAAAGGCTCTCATGCACTTGCGCATTGTGGTTAGGTGTATAACTTCGGTACTGTCGTTTATACTGTTACGCGACGAGCTTTAGTTGTGTACGGTAGTGGTCCCACTACAGAGAAATATTTCTCTCAAGTCACGTACGTATGACACTTCGGTACTTAAATTGTCCCCTAAAAAGAACAGAAAATGGAATGACACGGAAATCGCAAAACTGAGTTGCCTTGCGCAATTATATATACTTGTGGCGAAATGTATAAAAAGACACCCGTGTACATAGATTAAGGTACACGTTGAAGAACCCTGATGGTCAAAATGAATCGAAATGGCGTACTTTACATTTATGTCGCAGTAACTTCACGCGAAGCCACATCTTTTTTTCTTTACATTATCTTGAGCGTTTGTGTTGCGTTGTTATATATAGTAGATTGCCGGTAGGCAGCGGGCATTATTCGCATGAAAAAACGTACTTTGGTCCCGTGAAATAACCGGGCCTTTGTTCCATTACTGTCGTGCAAGTAATCAATCGAAGAAAGTTCCATGCTGCACAGTTACCTGTGTGTACTGTTATTGGAACAAAAACAAGCGTGTGCGTGTTAAACGTCTCCGTAGCGCTAAAGCGCTGTCAGCCACGTAGCTTTTATCAGTAAACCTATCAACTGTTCTACATTTCATGGAGAACTGATTAGAAATGCGGATGAATATTTGAGCACACAGTGCACATAGTTCACTCATCGTGCAGGAATACGTAATACGGACCTCATCGTGCAGGGATACGTAGGGCTTTCTTTTTGTTGGGGGATATCTAGATGAACAAGAACTAAATACTTAATTCAGTCGCACTACAGCAGTGCGTAGTAGGTGGAACACAAGCTAAACATGTACAGATAAAACAAGAAAACGTCATCCATTGCGAAAACGCCGACTGTTGCCGAAGGCGAGCAGAATGCGCTTCTCTCATAAGTAAAAGTAACGCTCGGCGCGCTTCGTGCATTAATTCGGAAATGAAGAGCGCACATATTACCAGAAAGCTGCAGCCAACGCATTTTGTTTGCAGGAAATCGGGTCAAATCGCTCACAACGAAGCGCTGTTGTGCGCGTTTGTATACGCGCCGACAACCGCCTATCCACACTAGCGCGGCGACGGTGCTGCCACCTGTAGCCCGATCTCGCGGCGAATACGGCGGGCGTCGTAGAGTCCCTGCCGTGACGTCATCCAGGTCTCCCGCCAGTCGGCGCCACTCAAACTTCTCGGGACTAATATTACCTTGCTGCGAAAGGTGTGTTGTTTTCCCGAGTTTTATTAAAATAATGCTAAAATTGAACTATTCCTTTTTTGCAGTCGCTGGGCAGAACGGCAAGTATTATTGGACTTGCTTAAAATGAATACTTTACTATTTTGAACAGTAGTCGCGCAAAGGTAGAGCAAGGGTCAAATGAGCAGCTTAAAATAGTTGTGGAGTCGCTTGACGCTTCGGTGTGGATCACTTGACCCCCGTAGGAGTGTTACCGGCAAGAGTCGTCTGACTCCCTATAAGTGGTAACGTGATCCTTCGGATAAGAGTCCTTCCACTCTTCCTAGAGGGCCAGGGAACTCTCCTTGAGCGCGCCGACACTGACCCACCAAGAGAGTCACCGTGACTCTAAAGAGAGTCGTATACGTGGCAAATCAGAACTCTCTGAAAAGAGTCACGTATACGCTTTTTTTCTTAGAGTGTAATTACGCGCGCCGACACTTTCTAGAAACCTTAATTCCTTCTTGGAGAGAGACAAGGAAGGCTTGCTCACGCATGAGTCCATCTGCGCAGCATCGACGATGATTCGGGTGCGGTCATCTCTGTGTTAAATACAGCGTCACTGTGTCCTCGAAAAGAGGCGCACAGTTGCACGCAGTACAACGCTGTGCAAGAAACCCATCTTTCCCGTTTCTAACATTGTTAGCATGATCCTTTAGTCGGTCGTTTAGACACCTTCCGGTCTGTCCGACATAACATGCACCACAGGAAAGGGGAACCCTATAGACAACTTCCCGCGTGCGTTGCACATACCTAGTCCTATGTTTAACGTTACATTCAGCAGATGACTGCTTCTTGAGGGGGCTTGCTGTTTTAGCGAGACTTATTAACTTGAACGGTGCAGAAAACACACTCGAATGCCGGCACGTTTCCCGATTTTCTTGAGTCTGTCAGATATCCGGTGTTTGTACGGAACAACGGCTATCTTTTCACGCTCTTTTACCGTGTTGCCCGGAGCTTGTCATTTATTCTGCTCTGCCTTTTTAGTCCGGAAGATGGACTCTGCGACAGACGCGATGAACGCCTCTGGAAAACCTGAAGCCATAAGTCGGGACACTTGAGCTTTGAAACTCGCAGAAATACTTTGATGGCACGACCTGTTCAAAGAATTCACAAGGCGGGTACGTGCTATGTCTCGCTTCACTAGCTTGCTGTGGGCGGAAGAAAAAGGAAGCAAAGGTTTCTGCGCACGTGGTTCGTAACGCCAACAAATATGATGTGCACTAAAAGACAGTCTTAAATCTAAAAATCTTAAATTGTCGTTCTCTGGCATCTCATGTGTCAGCAGAAGAGGCTCCAAACAATAGAGTCTCCAAACAGTAGAGGCTCCAAACAGAAGAGGCTCCAAACAACCAGTATGAACCCAGCTCCCTGGCCACAGTCTTAGCAGTATGTGTTTGCAAGGCAAGGGTGGCATCCTGGAATGCCAGATACAACGTATGCCCCAAGGAACTCGAAATAATGTGTGGTTTTCTTCAACCTTCCTCGACACACTCAAGACGAATATGCCGGATTGTAAGATCCGAATTGTGGAGACAGGCAAGACATTTCAAGGAATCTCTGAGGATAGCATGTGCCATACGTTATGACAGGGAGCCCAACAGACGCTTCAACGAATGGTGCAGGACGTCCAACATTTTGGCGGATTGGTTATGGGACAACACGAGACCGCACTTGCCAAAACCGAAGAAGACGCAACCTTCAGAAGAAAAAGTTATCGTTCTGGGGGATGTTTCAGTTCCCGAAGACTACAGAAAAATTCTTGGACTGGGTCCGAAGTTCTGTTTCGAACCGTCGTTCTCTCCACCGGAAAAAGTGACACTGGTCAAGTCCATGGCGCGTCGAATGTCGGATGAGGAGCGTCCAAGATTCATCACCGAGTGCGTCGATGTGCTTTCCAGGACAATAACCACCGACAGAAAACAACATCACGTAAGAAATTTAGTGAACTTTGGTGTAAAAAACAGCTTGCGTTTTCTTACGTCAGATAAGGAAGGTTGTTTGGTTGTCATACCGGAAGGTCTCTTTCAAGAAAAGGCGTTGGCAGCCGTAGAAAAATATTTTGTCCGTGTAGACGTAAAAGCAAATAAGGTTAAACAAAAGGCTCCCACTTTACTGGAGAACAGTAATTTTGAACGGCTTGCATCAGCAGTGAAACGCGCAGGTAGCTTGCATCTTGAGTTATTTTTTGCGGCAAAGACTCATAAAATTGGCGTCCCATTCCGAGCCATAGTATCCGAAAGGGACTCGTGTCAGCTATGCTTGTCTTCGTATCTTCAGTGTCACCTTAAGACATTGAAGGTCTCGGATCCTTTCAGTCTGCCAAACTCTGAGGCGTTAGTTTCGTATTTAAGCACGCATAACCCAGGAAGATGCAGTTTCTTCAGCATAGACATACAAGATATGTATTACAACATTCCGCATGGTCCGCTATTGTCAAGTGTAAAGAAATGTATAACAGAAGAAAACGATGAGTTAGAGTTTGTGAATAAGTGTGGTGTATCGGTGGACGCTTTTCTTGAATTGTTAACCTTTTACCTTAGGTCGACATTTGTTATGTGGAACAAGGCTATATACCGACAGAAATCTGGTATCACAATAGGCTCGAAAGTAGCCCCGGTTTTAAGCACAATTTATTTAGCAAAAATGGACAAGGCAATAGATTTAAACCTTAATGGGCTTGCACTGAAAGTGTTTCGGTTTGTAGATGACTTTTTGGTTTTTATTGAATCGCATGGTCGAGATAAAATAGTCGCAGAAGTTTTGAAAGTCTTTAGGAACAACAGTCAAGGGCTTGATTTTACATTTGAATTACCAGACAATGACAAACTGCAGTTTTTGGATGTTGAGTTAGATGCCGCAGCGGAACAGGTATACTGGTCATACAATCTGCGAACGGAAAAACCCTTACTTAGCTACCGTTCGGCACATTCTAAAGTCGTAAAGAGTGGTATAGCATTTTCATGTTTGAGAGCAGCCCTAACAAAGTCATGTCCAGAAAAAATTAGCGAAAGCTTCAACCAACAAATTATCAGGCTAAAAAATGCTGGGTACGAAAAACAGGTGTTGTGTAGATCGGCCAACAAGCTGATTAGCCACGTACGCGACAACTTTCAGAAAAAAATGACAAGTCATGAAAACAGAAAGAAGGTAGTGTCAGTTCCATATGCGCACAAGATTGCCCACAACTTAAAAAACGTAGGTAATCGATATGGCCTAGAATTAGTTTTTTCGGCACCCAACAAGCTTAATAAAATATGTTCCAAACTAGACCGTAAAGTTTCCATAGCAGCAAGAACTAATGCCGGTAGTTGTACGATAAATCACACAATAAAGTTTGTTAAGTGTAGCTTATCAGTCGTGTATTGCTTGCCGCTATCATGTGGAAAGGTATACATCGGCCAGACGGGTCGTCGTTTGAGCACCCGACTTTTAGAACATAAGCGATCATTAGGAACTAACATTCATTCTCACATAAAGGGACACTGTTCTCAGTGTGGCTGCTCGCCACTGTTCAGTGACACAACCGTAGTCTTCCGTCATGGGAACCAACTAACCAGAGAAATTGTCGAAGCCTTTCACATTAACAAAAGAAAAGCCAGTCATCAGTTTCGTTAAGTAACCGAGAAGCCAGCTACCTCGAAGGACTTTAATTGAAGTTAGTGTTTGCATTTGTCATACTTTCCTTCATGTTGTTTCAATTCTGTTTCAGCACGTGTGAATTCCCGCCAATGTATTTTGTATTGATGTTACCCAGCGCTGTTATTTGTTATGTCATCTTAAAGTGTCTAAGCATAACTGCCGTGTTCTATCGCTTGAGTGTGCGCAAAAGGTTCTTTTGGCAATGATTCAGTGTTCGTAGTTCATTTCTGTGTCGCTAGGGATTTGGGTTATATATGAAGTGCTGCTTCTGAAATAAAATTAGTTGCGAGTGTAGCGAGTGTCGTGTCTCTTCTTGTCCTCTTTGTCCCCGTCGAATTTGCGCTACTACACCATATGTTAAAATGGAATCTTCAAACATGCTTAACGTTTGGGCCGATAGCGAGTGGAATATGGAAGAATTACACTTCAGAACAACCAAAAAGTCATCCGGGTATCTAAATACTTTGATGACATGCGTACCTTCTAACTTTTTCTGCAGTAAATTGCCCATTTTGGCCAATAGCAAATCGCTCAGTAAAGGTGCTATGCACGAGCCGATTGAAACCCCTTTTTTCTGCAGATAAATGCAATCGTTCCATTCGACGAACGTAGAGGTAAGGTACATCAAAACGAGGTCAAGGAAATTCCGTGCACTGATGCCCGTTTTCAATTGGAAATTCAATTCACCAAAGGCATCTATATTATCCCTTATACATTATAATAATTCATTGCGAGGCAGTGAGTAATATAGGTCTCTTACAGGAGAATCTGTTGCTGGGCCTGTTGGTACATACCGTAAAATTCCCAGCAAGCGCCCCCACCCGTACAAGCGCCCCCCCCCCCTCTAACTTCACTGGCAATTTCAAAGATCCGTGCCGTTCCGGGAAAGCGCCCCCCCCCCCCTTTTCCACCGCTCCGCGACAACGTGCCCAGGCAACAGTGGCCTGCCACATCCAGTTGTCAAAAAGTTTCCGTGGATTTTTCTACAAATATTGTGTTTTTTTGTGGTCCTGCTGGCTGCCATGAATCCAATCCAATCCTGCTTTGCACTGCAGCCTGATTGCTCCGCGCATGCTCCGCGCCATTTGTTGCTTTGTGTTTGCGGTGAGAGGTCAGCTATGCCTATGCAGTCCTACACAGTGGCGAAGAAAATCGAGGTTATTCGATGGCACCGAGAAAACGGAAAGAACGTGCACCAGACGTCTCGACATTTCAAGCTCGACCGGAAGCGGATAAGGGAATGGGAGAAGAATTTCGATAATTTGCTGCAGCTAAACTACGGGAAGGCAAGACTTCGACGGAATCTCAGTAACGGCGCACCAGTGTTCAGCGAACACGTGGACGATGCGCTCTTCGCGAGTACCTTGAGCGCGAAGGAAGCGAAGGACGTGCCGTCAGCAACCGGGTTCTTTCCGAAGAGGCCGTCAAAATTGCCAACAGCATGCAGTTGGGAAACTTCGTAGCCTCCAGCCATTACATAAATCGCTGGAAACAGCGGTTCGGCGTTGCAGTGCGCCACGCTACGAGCGAGAGCCAGAAAACGCCCGAGGAACTTTCGGAGGCAGCAAGTGCCTTTCGGTCTTCCGCGAACTCGCTGCAACGGCTACACCTTATATAACATGGCCAACATGGATCAGACGATGGTGCGAATAGACAACCCCGCCAACAGGACGAACAACGTGGTCGGCGAAAGCACCATACGGGTTGCGAACACTGGATGTGCCCGGCGAGGCTTCACGGTTTGCCTTGCTGCTTGCGCCACCGGCCACAAGCTCCCGGCCTTCATTATCTTCAAGGAGCAAAGCGGAAAAATTCCAGCCAGGGCCTTTGCGAGCCTTCGCATACCAGGGGAGAATAATTTTTTTTTATGGGGGCGAGGGGTCACATTGTCGCCTAGTTCGTTTTATCACAACGCTGACTTTTTTTCCCATTCGTAGCAAATGTTCGTCTCACCGCCACGAAAAACGGCTGGATGACATCGGAGAAAATGCAAGAATGGCTGTCGATAGTCTGAGGCCCAAACGTCGACGACGTGCGACACTTACTGTGTTGGCCCAGGCGCCCATCCATAAGACACAAGCTGCCACAAATGCCTTCGAGGAGTACGACACCGACGTGCTTTACGTGCCTGCGGGGTGCACGAGCATCCTGCAGCCTGCTGACGTGTATTGGAATAAGCCGTTCAAGTCCACCTTGCGGCGTTTGTGGGAGCAGTATATGCGTGAGGAAGCGCGAACACCGAAAGAAAACTTGAAGAAGCCGTCGTGGCAACATGTGCTCGATTTTGTTGCCGAGGCGTGGGCCGCTGTACCTGAGGAGACAGTGGCACAGCCCTTCAAGGGATGCGGCATTAGTAACGCGATCGATGGCTCGGAGGACGAAGACCTGCACAGCGGACTGGCCGATGTTGGAGCTGTGGTGCCAGAAGACCGCGGCGGACTTCAAGCGGAATGCTGCGACCTGTTTTTTGCAGCTGACTCGGAGGAGTCTTTCGATGGTTTTGAAAGCGATTAAAAGCTACAACAAATCCTGGGCCTAAATAAAGTTCACTGTAAAAAAAAATTTAATCCATGCGCACTGCGTTTTTTTTTCTGGCGCGAAAATTTTGCCGCCATCTTGAATTTTGGTGCCGTTCCGAGACAGCACCCCCTCCCCCCCCCCCACTTTGCCGGCAATTTCAACTTCGTTGGGGGGGAGGGGGGCTTGCTCGGAATTTTACGGTACTTGAAGAAACGAAAAACCAGCTCATGAACGCGTACACAAGAAGAGAAAACGACAGACACTTGCTGGACAGACACTCCTTCTGTGGTTATTAAGGAAAGGAAAAAGGCACCTAATTTCTGTCTGCCTATAGGCGACACGGCGCAGTGCCTTGTAGGGGTGGGGGTAAGGAGGGAATAAAAGAAAAGTAGGAAAATAGAGAGAAAAGTGATAGGAGCACAGCCATCCAACGAAGAGAAAAGAGGACAGGAAAGATGGGGGGTAACGGTCACGGGAGTTCAGGGACGGGTCCGCGAAACACAGCTAGAGGCACGGTGCACAACATCGGCGAAGCGGCGAAGGCCCCGTCGATGAGCGGCGCACGGCATAGCGGGCGAGGAGTCCGTCACGGGGCGCCGATCAGCAAGAGGTACGAGGAGTAATCCAGGACATCGCGGCCGGCACGTCCGTCTTGCTTGAAATCCAGCGAGCGAATCGGACAGACACTCCTCATAACCCTCGTAGCAGTCTCCATTTGTCGTGCGCGCACCTTCACTTTCTGCATTCGCGCCAAGCACCTCCCACCGGACGTAAAGGCTTTGTTTGGTGGTTACCACCCTTCTATCGGTCTGAATGGCACCGACAAGAACGCACGTACCTTGACGCCCTGTCCGTCCAGCTTCAACAAACGGGAGTGAAGAAACGAAGATGGCGAGAGTACTGCGACCGAATCGACCACACTGCAGACAACCTGTGGTCACGAGAGCTACCTATCTTCGTGCTTAGTGCCCAGCCAAGTCCCGACAAGTGGGTTTGGTCCACACTTGCAGTGATGTCGTTCTTTCGAACTATGTGCATAATACTCTCACATTAGGCCCGAAATTCGCCGTCGACCGAAAGGGATCCCCTCCAGAGCTTCTTTCCATGGCCGCGCCTCGTCAGAGGATTCGGAGTCGGCCAGATGCATCTCAGAAGGCTTCGATGTGCTCCTACGGAGTAAGCTTCCCAGTACCGGCCTTCAGTTCAGAAAGACGGCAACCTTTCTGAGAGACAATGAACTTTGTGTCGTGCCCTCGGACAAGGAGGGTAGTTTTGCCGTTCTTCCTAATGGTCTGTACCTAGAAAAGGCAGTCACAGCTATAAGTTCCATTTTTAATTGCTGTACTGACATTCGTCTAGATAAAGTAAAGACGCAAGCCAGGGAAATGTGTCGCAAGCTTGAGTTACAGAACTTAGCACAGCGAATTAGTAAAAGTGAGAAAAATGGGCTCAGTATGTTATTTTCCGCAAAAAAACACACAAAGTGAACATGACCTTCCGAGTCATTGTATCGGAAAGAGGAACGTGGCAAAAGTAACTTGGCTCGTTTAGTCAGGACCATCTGAAGTGTCTAACAATTGATGACCCATTCCTTATCCAGAACTCGGCAGGCATTGATTGAATTTTTTAAACAGTCAAATCAAACTTATGTGCACGCTTTTTCAATAGATGTAAAAGACCTATATTACTCACTGCCTCACAATGAATTATTATAATGTATAAGGGATAATATAGATGCCTTTGGTGAATTGAATTTCCAATTGAAAACGGGCATCAGTGCACGGAATTTCCTTGACCTCGTTTTGATGTACCTTACCTCTATGTTCGTCGAATGGAACGATTGCATTTATCTGCAGAAAAAAGGGGTTTCAATCGGCTCGTGCATAGCACCTTTACTGAGCGATTTGCTGTTGGCCAAAATGGGCAATTTACTGCAGAAAAAGTTAGAAGGTACGCATGTCATCAAAGTATTTAGATACGTGGATGACTTCTTGGTTGTTCTGAAGTGTAATTCTTCCATGTTCCACTCGCTATCGGCCCAAACGTTAAGCATGTTTGAAGATTGTTTGGAGCCTCTTCTGCTGACACATGAGATGCCCGAGAACGACAATTTAAGATTTTTAGATTTAAGACTGTCTTTTAGTGCACATCATATTTGTTGGCGTTACGAACTACGTGCGCACAAAACTTTGCTTCCTTTTTCTTCCGCCCACAGCAAGCTAGTGAAGCGAGGCATAGCACGTACCCGCCTTGTGAATTCTTTGAACAGGTCGTGCCATCAAAGTATTTCTGCGAGTTTCAAAGCTCAAGTGTGCCGACTTATGGCTTCAGGTTTTCCAGAGGCGTTCATCGCGTCTGTCGCAAAGTCCATCTTCCGGACTAGGAAGGCAGAGCAGAAGAAATGACAAGCTCCGGGCAACACGGTAAACGAGCGTGAAAAGATAGCCGTTGTTCTGTACAAACACCGGATATCTGACAGACTCAAGAAAATCGGGAAACGTGCCGGCATTCGAGTGTGTTTTCTCCACCGTTCAAGTTGTGGTGTTGTCGTTTTAGGTTTTACTTATGTTATTCGTTGCCTTTACCGCCGACTCTCGGCGCGCACGGTCCTCACTATATACTCTTTAGCCGTACGCGCCAGACAGGGTTGCCAGGTTTGGCTACTTTGCGCCAAATTGGCTTTCTTTTTAGGCCGGTGGCGGCAGAAAAATCGTCTTGGCTACTTGGCTCCTTTTTGGCTACTTTCTTGTCCCCTCGATTTGAGTAAAATTATCAATATCTGGTGACGTCGCAGCCAGTGATGTTCGAGTGTATGGTGCCAAAACATGGCAGCCAAAGTGTGCATCCTGCTCCAATAACTGAATTTTCCATTTTGATTACGCGGATAATGAATTTTAATGAAAAGGATGGCGTTGTGGCTTAAGCAGGCGTAAGGTTCAATGGTCGAACATAACATAAATATATTTAAAAAAACTACACGTGTGTAACCTGCCAGTCAGGCAGGCGTCGCACACACTAAACAATGCCTTTGGATGCCTGGTCGGCACTCAGCGGGAACTGTTGCATGGAGCCTGTTTTTGCAGATCACCCATTGCTGAACGTGGCTTTAAACCGAAATTGCACGTGAACAGGAATCGAAAAGGCTCCGCATCCAGGGCTCTGTGCACTCATCGACATTAGAAATAGTATATCCGACATTATAAGTGAGCACTTAAAAGCCAGGACACGAGAGGAAAAGGCGGTAACACAAGCGCTCACTAGCTGTTAGTGAGCACTTCTGTTGCCGCCTTTGCCTTTCGTGTCCTGTTTTTTTTTCTTTGGTGCTCTCTTTAGAATCTCGTACCAACTCGCCCAACAAACAATCCTTCTTGGATATCCGACGAACTGCTTCTATCGTTTCTTAGGCTTAGTATGGACTGCAGCTCTGGATTCGTCATCACGGAAGAAATTTTTGCGAAAGGGCTTCAATTTATGTTTCAATGCAGTAACTCATGCCGCAGACCCAATTTTATTGTCGCAACTTCTAGTCATTTCAACAAAAGTCACGCAAGGCGCGTGGGGAGAGACTCATTTTTTTTCAACAGCGCGAACACTATGTCGTCATGCATGAAATGATTGCTAAAGTCAAGAATTTATGCTGAAATCTCCGGAATTATGATTTTGAATTGTTCAGGCAGCACATATTTACAATTTCGCCGGAAGGCTTTTGTATTTAGTCATTTAAATAAAAATGTGGAAGTGGATTTCCCACATGCGTGGCTGCTTTTGGCTACTTTTACTGCCTTTGGCTCAAACTGGCTACATTTTGGCTATTTTTTGTATTTTCAACCTGGCGACCCTGGCGCCAGACACCACCGCGGGCTCGAGCACTGCGAGCTTCATGCAGGGTGCCGCGTCCTCGTTCGTCTCGCGCCGTGCACTGTTCGCACTTCTGCGCCGAGAGAACTCGGCCCGTCGCCGCGAAGGGACGGCGAGCCGTCGCGCGCAGCGAGGGAGACCCTATGCGACACTCTCCAAATTAGGGATTTATTACTGGGACTTCAGTACAAGAGATCAATAATTCGATACAGCCAATCGTACGTAACATAATTACACATGGCACCAATTAGCTAATACACGTTACAAGATATATCGATTAGTGGCCGCGAATGGCACACCCATAAAACAAACAAAGAAACAGGTTTGGAGAGCCGACCTACCCTTCGGCCAGCGCTCCCGCGATCTCGCACCCCAGAGCAGAAGAAACGGAATATACATAGGGACACTTGAAAGAAACATACGGTGCACGATCGCGAGGCGCTGCCTCGGGACTTCGAGACCGCGGAGGGGAGCGCGCGCCCGCCGAGAACGGAGCCCCGACAAGACGACGTAACCGCCGGCCGCCGACGAATAACAAAGAACAAAGGATCGCCGCTGGCCGGAAAGGCCAAAACGTATACGCACCGCAACGTCCGATGTCCCCAAGTGGTCTCCCCGAACCTCGGCGCGCGCTCCCGCGTCGAGGCGAGTGCGAGCAAGGTCCGAATCCCACCAAAATTTGGCCAATGGGACGCCGTGTTAGACTTTTGAGGGTCGGAGCGGCAGCGAAGTGACAGCGATTTATGACATGCTGCCACCCGTCCGGTCGGGAAGAGAGTGACGCGAGAACTCTTCAAGGGAAAATGGCGTCGAGCAACTGGGCGGACGCCTGAATTTCCACATCCCTCCCTCCTTAAATGCCCCCTACTAACAGGAGCTCCTGTGTCGGCCAAGAAAACATACGCAACAATGTCGCAGCGGCACCACACCTCGGTGTTCAATTAAATTAACACGCGGCGAAAATCCTCACAAAGAAGACAAACATTAGCTCTAAAGCTCTCCCAATGAAAATGTAAACACCTAATCAAACGCATACATCTGACGGGCACAGAAAGCACAGTTAAGAACTCAGCTCTCGAAACGAAGAAATACAAGAACAAACATCCGTCGAGGTAGTAATAGGCAACAGTACAAACGGTGAAGAAGACATAAGGGTCAGAACGATCGCGAAAAGTCTCTTAGATGAATGGAGCCGCTCGTCTCAGGCCCGTCCTCACGGACACGGACCGCAACAGGCGTCGGTCGCCGGCCGCTACATCGACGCCTTGACTGCGACGGGCGCCGCAACCGCAGCCCGATCCACCGCCCCGCCATCGCTGCCTCCGGCCACGCAGACTTCACACGACGACGCAAGGCGGCAAAAAACACATCAAAGCACTCGCGGAGCACACAACGCTCGACAAAAGAACTACGTGAAATGAAAGAACGAAACATTCAAGCAAACACATACGTAAAAGCAAAAGGTGAGGGCTCAACAGAATCTAAACACTGGTTGCATAAACGCGAAATCAAGAATGAGAAGAACCAAGGAAAGAGAAGTTGCCTGCAAGGAAGTCACTAGCCAAATGTGTAAATATAAAGCCTGCCGGTATAACGACGAGAAGTGAATTAGAGGAGACATTGTCCGCTATCATAAGTCAAATTAATGTGCATAACATCTGTACAGCCAGTCTCTTGTCAATCAGTGCTGGGCAGTATCGAAAATACATGTATCTTAGATACTATCTCAGATACTCTTTGGGTATCTTGTATCTGTATCGCGATACGTCTCGCAAAAATGGTATCTGTATCTGTATTTCCGATGCATTCAATAATGTATCGTGTATCTTAAGGTACAAGATACTGCTATCGCATAACCACCGTGCGATCCCCCGGCGGCCTAAACTCCTCAGGACCGATGAATAAAGTTCTTGACTGACTGAACTCCGCTTCTGAATCCGGTACTGGCACCACTAAGCCACCTGAATAAAACTAAGGGCAGCGACATAAATTTATCTTTCTGCAAGAGCCCTCTAGTGAGGGCAGGTGATGAGGTCTGCGCGTCCCTATTGGTGGAACAGAGTCAAGTGGCAGCGCTCACGCAGTCTCGACACAAACACCCGCGCAAACGTCTACACCCAGCCTACGTAGTTCTTTTCTCGAATTTTTTTTTCGTTTTACTTGTGTGAGTCCCATGACACTTTCTCTTAGCCACGGTCCTGCGCCGCGCACTGTAATGAGCACAGCGTCTGTCACGGAAATTCTTATGCCGCTTTCGTGTCGTTATTGAAGATTCTCTAGGGAACCAGCGCTGGAGTTTCCGCGGCGTGGGCAGTGCCGCCCTGGCGGTTAAAGCGCGCATACTCCAGCCGCTCCCGCGGACGAGAGTGGCGACTGGTTGGGGCGATGCGGGCGCATATCGCCGAAACAAAACAAGAGGATGCTGGCGGTATTGTTGCGCGTTCAATTGTCACAATACGTATAAATGAGGGAGGACGTATCCTTCGATGTTTTTCCATCTAAAACATATGAATAGGAACGGATGCGGCGTTGCATCCTGGCAGTCAGGCGAGCACAGTACGTTCTGCTCTTGCTCTCCTGTCTAGTGGCGTTGGGCTGGTTTCTAAACCGAATTGCGCGTGTCTGCTAGATTTATTCGATAGTGAGGGCCACCAGTGGAAACCGGGGCCAACGAGCAGAATTTAATCGGTGTTTTGTCGTAAATAAAACTTACATATTATGCAGCATGCGGCATACGTAACAATCTTTTCATATGACCACCGCCAAGCTCCTTCTGATGCCACCGCGTGCAGTGAATATGATACGATAGGCAGGTAGTCTACATTATTTGCAAACAGTTACGCAGAAGGAAAGCTCTCTGTCTACGAGATGCTTACAGGGGCACGTTCGCCGAAGCCGCTGAACTGTTATGAGAAATACGCACGCGATGGATGCCTCTGTTGAGAGAGAGAGAGAGAGAGAGATAAACTTTATTTACAATAAAAAATTCTTTTGGGGGGAACCCTAGTCGAGGGCCCCACTGGCCTTGGCCGCCCGTTCAACCTGGTCGATCAGCGCTTGCTGATCGGCAGGTTGAACTTCACTTGTGCTACAGACAGAGTTGTCACGAACAAAGCAGCGGACTACTCAAAGCTTAGCTTTCTGGAGTCAGCCGATGCGGTAAAGCTTCTTTGTGCATTGGCTTCCGCGGCGACGTGACATCGCAATTATGCCTCGCTAGAAAAGGGTCAAATGTCTTAGATTTTTACTCGCCGTTTAATTCGCCTAACGTACTGTGTTAGTTTATTCGCTTGCCTGTGTCTGCTTAGCATGAACGTGTTTGATCAACATCGAAAATTGCTAGCGTTTTACGTGCCAAACAAGGTATGATTATGAGGCACGCCGAAGTGTGAGAATCAGGATTAATTTAGACAGCTTGGGGTTCTTTATTATGCACATAAATCTCAGTACGCGGGTGTTCTTTGTATTTCAACCCCATTGAAATGCGGCCACCGTAGCCGGGAATCTATCCCGCGCCCTCGAGCATAACAGTACGACACCATACATGCTATGCTAGCACGGTGGTTTGCTTGATCAACGTCCGCGTGCATACATACCGCGGGCTGGGAATACATACCATGGCAGAAAAACGTTGACGCAGCCACCCCTTGCCTCTTATTATTATTTTTTTTTTTACTGCAGTAGTGGGCAGCTGGTATCGACCAGCTGCAGGTCGATACCAGCTTATCAATGCAGGCTTGTGAGCCTGCACTAGCTTGACACAAATCCCAGGACGCAACCAGAAAATGGTGACGACGGAGTCTCCACCACGGCACAGCACTGTCTCTTCGACGCCGTATGCACAGACGTCGTCTGCTTTGCAGGGCTTCTCTCCGTTTTCCAGTGCTTTCCTGAGAAAGTAGCCTTCACACAAAGTTATTTTTTTCTAAACCATAGAGCAGTATTACTGGCGCAATGGCTGCTCGAGCTGTTCGCGCCAAAATGAAGCACGGGAACGGCGCACGCGCGTGAGCTCACCGCGGTACAGTGCGGCCGGTCGTCTGAGCGCGAGCGGCATGGCCTCCGAAATTAGCCGGCGGCGCGGAGGCCATGCGAGCGGCTGAGTTATGTCGCGACTCCCCGCCAGGCACCCTGCGCATACAAACTATTATGGTGGCTAGATGGGGAGGTGTCAGCATCGGGCAGCCTGCGCTAGTACACTGTACCTGCGCTGCGAGAGGAGGCGCGCCAGTGCTCCATGACGCTGCTAGGTGGCGCGCTTGTCGCCACCTAGGAGACAGTGAACAATTGTGATGTTCATGGACCTGGTGTGATTTTAAATGCGAAGCATTTCTTAGCGAACTTCTGCGACTTTGAGCGTATCTATCTATCTATCTATCTATCTATCTATCTATCTATCTATCTATCTATCTATCTATCTATCTATCTATCTATCTATCTATCTATCTATCTATCTATCTATCTATCTATCTATCTATCTATCTATCTATCTATCTATCTATCTATCTATCTATCTATCTATCTATCTATCTATCTATCTAGCCGCCTACGACTTTGTGCTCTCCTGGTCGCTTGGTTCATCGAATGTGCACCAAATTGGTATGGCAAATCAAATCAAATCAAATCAAATTTTATTCATTCATAACATAATGTACAAGATAAGGATATTGTCACGTGGTCGTGACGTCGACGAAGACAGCAGTCGGCGTTTGTAGGATGAAACTGTTTATTTGGCCGAACTTGTGGCCCTTTCGAACGTCTCCAGCCAGGTTTCGGGGTCTTCACATGGCGAACCACGAAATGTCGGCGGCTCCCTGGGCGGCTGCATCACTATCGCGGCAGGGTTCGCTGCGGCCGTCATCGTGCCTGTTGTTCTTGTCGCCGTGGCTTTTGGCTTATCCGGTAGGAGTCCGTATTGGGGGGGTAGTCCTTTCTGCCGGCGGCTGGTTCGAGGATCCGGGTTGTCCTTAGAGTCGTCTTCTTCGCGGCTTGGGCTTGGGTCAGCGCTCCGCGGTGGCGTCCGGATCATGAAGCAGCACCTCCACCAGATGTCACGTGGTCGTGACGTCGACGAAGACAGCAGTCGGCGTTTGTAGGATGAAACTGTTTATTTGGCCGAACTTGTGGCCGGAAAATGAGAACTAGAACTACAGCAATGCACGCTGTACAATGATAGCGGCGAACAGGGCGTCGTCCGTCGATCAACTGACAAGCGGTCACGCGCGTCGGCTTTTATACAGGCGCTATCGAACTTTCCAGCAATATCGCTGGTGGCGGCGTAATCTCTAGACAAAGCTGGAACATTCGCGTGCGGGGCGAATTCTTAACAAACCGATCTACTACAACCGCGACGCTTCTAGAACACTACTTCGCGGACAGCGTCGAGCGTTGATAACCGTCTCTGCCGAATACATCAAAACAAGACAAGAAGTGGGCGTGGCAATGCCCCCCTCTGAAAAAGCATCATCCCGATGCTTGTGAAAGAACATAGAAGAGAAAAAAACAAGTGTATACACAAATAAATTACAATAACAAAGGAAAAAAAATAGAGTCCCCAGGCTCGCTAACGCGCGAAAAACGGCTTAAGGCGCACGACATGGACGACTTCAGGTCGCGCACGGCGCCGCTGAGAGTTCGTAATGCCGTCTGGGACAACCTCATAGTCGAGTGTGCCCAGGCGTCGAAGTACCCTGTACGGTCCGAAGTATCGTCGAAGAAGCTTCTCACTAAGTCCTCGTCGGCGTATTGGCGTCCATACCCATACACGGTCACCGGGTTGGTATTCCATGTGGCGTCGTCGAAGGTTGTAGCGGCGGCTGTCAGTCGTCTGCTGGTTCTTGATCCGTAGGCGGGCGAGCTGTCGTGCTTCTTCGGCGCGCTGTAGGTAGGTGGTCACGTCGATGTTTTCCTCGTCGGTCACGTTTGGTAGCATGGCGTCGAGCGTCGTTGCCGGGCTCCGTCCGTAGACCAACTTGTATGGCGTCATCTGCGTCGTTTCCTGTACGGCCGTGTTGTACGCGAAGGTCACGTACGGAAGGATGGCGTCCCACGTCTTGTGTTCGACGTCGACGTACATGGCCAGCATGTCGGCGATGGTCTTATTTAGACGCTCGGTGAGGCCGTTGGTCTGTGGGTGGTACGCGGTGGTGCGGCGGTGGCTTGTGTGGCTGTATTCCAAGATCGCCTGAGTCAGGTCAGCCGTGAACGCCGTACCTCTGTCGGTGATGAGAACCTCTGGGGCGCCGTGTCGAAGGACGATGTTCTCAACGAAGAACTTGGCTACCTCAGCGGCACTGCCTTTGGGCAGGGCTTTTGTTTCGGCGTAGCGGGTGAGGTAGTCGGTAGCCACGACGATCCATTTATTTCCGCAAGTCGACGTTGGGAACGGCCCCAGGAGGTCCATCCCGATCTGCTGGAATGGTCGCCGAGGAGGCTCGATCGGCTGAAGGAAGCCTGCTGGTCTTGTGGGCGGTGTCTTCCGTCGCTGACAGTCTCGGCACGTCCTTACGTAGCGAGTGACGTCGGCGGCAAGGCGCGGCCAGTAGTACTTTTCTTGTACTCGTGCGAGCGTTCGGGAAAGTCCGAGGTGTCCAGCCGTTGGGTCGTCGTGCAGGGCATGCAAAATTTCTGGTCGCAGTCCCGAAGGTACAACGATAAGGTAGCTGGCTCGGGCCGGAGTGAAGTTCTTCTTCACGAGGACGTTGTTTTTCAAGGAAAATGATGCCAATCCTCGCCTGAATACTTTTGGGACAACGACGGTCCTGCCCTCCAGGTATTCCACTAGACCCTTCAGTTCCGGGTCGGCTCGCTGTCCTTCGGCGAAGTCTTCGGTACTTATGGCTCCCAAGAAGCTGTCATCATCCTGGTCGTCGGGCGTTGGTGGGTCGACGGGGGCACGAGACAAGCAGTCGGCGTCGGAGTGTTTCCTTCCGGACTTGTAGACTACAGTAATGTCAAATTCTTGAAGTCTTAGGCTCCACCGTGCGAGGCGACCTGAAGGGTCCTTCAAGTTAGCTAGCCAACACAAGGCGTGATGGTCGCTCACAACTTTGAAGGGCCTGCCGTAGAGGTAGGGGCGAAACTTTGACGTAGCCCAGATGATGGCGAGGCACTCCTTTTCTGTTGTGGAATAGTTGACCTCTGCTTTAGACAGCGACCGGCTAGCATAACTGATAACCCTTTCCAGTCCGCCCGTTCGCTGCACAAGGACGGCGCCGAGTCCTATGCTGCTTGCATCGGTGTGAATCTCCGTATCGGCGTATTCGTCGAAATGCGCAAGTATCGGAGGTGTCTGCAGGCGTCTTTTCAGTTCATGAAATGCTTCGACTTGCGCTGTTTGCCACCTGAATTCGACGTCGGTCTTCGTGAGCTGCGTTAGTGGCTCGGCGATCCGTGAAAAGTCTTTGACAAAGCGTCTGTAATAGGCGCACAAGCCGAGAAATCGGCGCACGGCCTTCTTGTCGGTGGGTGGCGGGAAAGCGGCGATGGCAGCTGTTTTCTGCGGGTCTGGGAGCACTCCAGTCTTGCTGATCACGTGACCCAAAAACAAGAGCTCCTCGTACGCGAAGCGGCACTTTTCTGGCTTCAGGGTGAGCCCGGAGTTCTTGATTGCTTGAAGTACGGATTGAAGTCGCTGGAGGTGTTCGTCGAAGTTCGAGGAATACACAACGACGTCGTCCAAGTAAACAAGGCAAGTCTGCCACTTCAAGCCAGCTAACACAGTATCCATGACTCGTTGGAAAGTCGCAGGCGCCGAGCAAAGACCGAAAGGCATGACCTTGAACTCGAACAGGCCGTCCGGTGTTATAAAGGCGGTCTTTTCTCGGTCTCTCTCGTCGACTTCAATTTGCCAGTAGCCGGTCTTGAGGTCCATCGACGAAAAGTAATTCGCGTTGTGGAGTCGATCCAGGGTGTCGTCTATCCGTGGGAGAGGGTACACGTCCTTCTTTGTGATTTTGTTCAGGCGACGATAATCGACGCAGAAACGTAGGGTCCCATCCTTCTTCTTCACTAACACCACGGGAGACGCCCACGGGCTGTTGGACGGCTGGATGATGTCGTCGCGTAGCATTTCATCGACTTGTTTCTTAACGGCCTCCCGTTCCCGCGTCGAAACCCGGTAGGGACTCTGACGGAGTGGTCGAGCATTTTCTTTTGTTAGGATGCGGTGCTTAGCAAGGGGCGTTTGTCGGACCCGCGATGACGACGAGAAACAGTCCCTGTATTCCTGCAGAAGGTGTCGGAGCTGTTGCTGTTGGCGAGCGGGAAGGCTTGGGTTTACGTCGAAGGGTGGCTCAGGGATCGTCGTCGTAGCTTCGTCAGAATCTGAAAAGGCCAACGCATCGCTGACGGCCAAGATTTCTTCGATGTATGCAATCGTCGTGCCCCTGCTCAGGTGTCTGTATTCCTGGCTGAAGTTCGTTAGCATCACGCTTCCTTTTCCTTCATTCAACCGAGCAATGCCCCTTGCGACGCAAATGTCACGGTCTAGCAGCAAACGCTGATCGCTCTCGATGACACCTTCGATGTCTTCAGCTTTTTCGGTGCTGACGGAAATAATGACGCTGGAACGCGGCGGAATGGTCACCTGCTCTTCTATCACATTCAATGCATGGTTCCCTGGCGTCGCGCGGGGCGGGAGCGCTTTATCTGAGGTTAGTGTTATCGACTCGGACCTCAGGTCGATGACGGCGCCGTGTTCACTTAGGAAGTCCATTCCAAGTATTGCATCCCTGGAGCAGTTTTGTAGGATTACAAAGCTCGCAGGATAAGTCCGGTTATTGATGGTGACTCTCGCCGTGCAGACACCAATCGGCGTTATCAGATGGCCTCCAGCGGTGCGGATTTCGGGGCCTTCCCAAGCGGTCTTAACTTTCTTCAACTTCGTGGCGAAGGGCCCACTGATGACGCAATAGTCGGCTCCAGTATCGACGAGAGCGGTGACGTTGTGGCCGTCGATGAGAACGTCGAGGTCGCTAGTTCGTCGTCTTGCGTTGCGGTTGGGTCTCGGCGTCGGGTCACGGCTGCGTCGGTTAGTTCCGCTGCTTCCATGTTGCGTCGTCGGGTCTTCTTTGGTCTGCAAGATCTCGTCGTCAGGGGTCTGTCTGGTTCGCGTCGTGTTCTGAAGGTTTCGTCGCGACGTCGTCGTCGTCGGCGGAGGATCTTCGGTAGTTCGTCGTACAGCAACCGCACCTCCATCGGTTGCTGCCCTTAGTTTTCCGGATACGGGCTAGGCGACCGGCCCCGGTTTGGGCCAGTGTACGGCCGGCGGTGCGGTGACATGTAGCGGCCGGGCGACGGCGAGCGTGAAGGACGTCGTTCTTGCCACTGCGTTCCGGTTAGGTAGTCGTCGATGTCGCGAGGCCGTTCGCCTGGCCGCGGTCGCGGCGCGTTGATGGCGAATCCTCGTAGTCCCATCTGTCGGTACAGGCAGCGGCGGTACGTGTGGCCGGCCTCCCCGCAATGGTAGCAGAGCGGGCGGTTGTCAGGGGCGCGCCAGACATCAGTCTTCCTCGGGGTGTAGCGCTGGCCGACAGGTGGGCGGTAGGGCGTCGGTGGCGGCGGCGGCGTCTGGCCGACAGGTGGACGGTAGGGCGTCGGTGGCGGCGGCGGCGCCTGGCGACGGTACTGCGGCGATGTGTCGTCTTGGCGTGGACGTGGAGGAGGAGCATGACGGCGGGCTGCAGCAGCATAGCTCATAGCTTGCGGCTGCGGCTCTACTAGCTGAGGCGCGCCGAGTGAATGCTGGATCTCCCGGCGCACGACGTCGGCGATGGAATCTACTTGAGGTTGCGACGAAGGTAGAAGTTTTCGCAGCTCCTCTTGCACGATTGCTCGAATCGTCTCACGCAGGTCGGCGGATCCTAGCGCTTGAACGTCGGCGTAACTTGTGGTCGAGAATCTGCGGTCGTATTGCCGTGTTCGCATCTCAAGCGTTTTCTCGATTGTTGTTGCTTCGGAGACAAATTCTTGGACGGTATTCGGCGGATTCCTCATAAGGCCAGCGAAGAGCTGTTCCTTTACTCCTCGCATGAGGAAACGAACCTTCTTTTCTTCAGGCATGTTGGGGTCAGCGTGGCGGAACAGCCGGGTCATTTCTTCCGCGAAGATGCTCACGTTTTCGTTCGGGAGCTGAACCCGTGTCTCCAGCAAGGATGCGGCCCTTTCCTTTCGAACGACGCTCGTGAACGTCTCCAAAAAAGCACTACAAAAGAGATCCCAGGTTCGAAGCGTGGACTCCCGGTTCTCGAGCCATGTCCTTGCTGCTTCTTCCAGGTAGAAGTACACGTGGCGCAGCTTGTCGTCGGCGTTCCAGTTGTTAAATGTTGCGACCCTTTCGAACGTCTCCAGCCAGGTTTCGGGGTCTTCACATGGCGAACCACGAAATGTCGGCGGCTCCCTGGGCGGCTGCATCACTATCGCGGCAGGGTTCGCTGCGGCCGTCATCGTGCCTGTTGTTCTTGTCGCCGTGGCTTTTGGCTTATCCGGTAGGAGTCCGTATTGGGGGGGTAGTCCTTTCTGCCGGCGGCTGGTTCGAGGATCCGGGTTGTCCTTAGAGTCGTCTTCTTCGCGGCTTGGGCTTGGGTCAGCGCTCCGCGGTGGCGTCCGGATCATGAAGCAGCACCTCCACCAGATGTCACGTGGTCGTGACGTCGACGAAGACAGGAGTCGGCGTTTGTAGGATGAAACTGTTTATTTGGCCGAACTTGTGGCCGGAAAATGAGCACTAGAACTACAGCAATGCACGCTGTACAATGATAGCGGCGAACAGGGCGTCGTCCGTCGATCAACTGACAAGCGGTCACGCGCGTCGGCTTTTATACAGGCGCTATCGAACTTTCCAGCAATATCGCTGGTGGCGGCGTAATCTCTAGACAAAGCTGGAACATTCGCGTGCGGGGCGAAATCTTAACAAACCGATCTACTACAACCGCGACGCTTCTAGAACACTACTTCGCGGACAGCGTCGAGCGTTGATAACCGTCTCTGCCGAATACATCAAAACAAGACAAGAAGTGGGCGTGGCAATATACAGAAGGAGGTCCCGTAGTGTAAACTGAAATGGGACCTCCTATGCAATATTAACATAAATATTTGATTGGCAACGACAGTAGCAAAGAACAGAAATATTACAAAATTCAATAATAATGAGATACAGATACAAGAAAAAGACGATGTTGTCATAAACTATGTGTCATCGATAATAAAAAAAAATATAAGTGCAAATAACATGAAAAGAGAAAAAATAAAACAACAGTTTGAGGTGAGATGACAAGTCGAAAAACCAGTTATACAGAACAGTGAACGTCACATAACAAGAACTTTTTCAATTCATGGCGAAATTTATGGGTTTTTTGGATTTTTATTAGAAATGGTAATGTATTCCACAATGATATGGCTGCAAAGTGAACTGTTTGTTTGCCATAATTAGTTCGCACTTTGGGCAGAATGAAGTTGTTATGCTGCGCGAAACAAGTTGGGTTAGTATTAAGTAAAGATGATGAAGGAATTAATGACAATGAGATTTCTTCATTAATTAGTTTGAAAAGAAAAGTGGCGAGATTGTATTTTACAAGGGCGGCAACATCGAGAATGTTATTTTCTTGAAGTAACTGTTTAGCATTGTATGTGGGTGGACTTGACGTGATTAATCTAATTGCCCGGTTCTGAATGATTTGTAGCGGTTTTAGGTGAGTATTGTATGTGTTACCCCAGGAGGCTATGCAGTAATTAATGTGGGAGTGTACAAACGCGAAATAAAGTGAGAGTAGTACCGGTCGTGAAAAAAATGAACGTGCCCTAATGAGGATGCGTATTCCATGTGATAACTTTTTTGTTAAACGTGTTACATGGTTTTGAAATTTCAAGTTACGGTCGATATTTACGCCTAGGTATACGCATTCTTCATAGCTGATAATGGGTGGTTATCAATGAAAATGGGCGGAATGCACTCTGGTGATTTATTTTGTGATGAAAACACAAGAAATTGAGCTTTAGAGGGATTAATGGTAAGTCTATTAATTTTACACCATCCTAGCAAGTTATGAAGGTCACTGTTAAGCCGGGTTACTGCTAGTGATAGATCTTCATCAGAATTAATGATTGTGGTGTCATCAGCATACAATATGCACTTAGAAGAAGGCAATTAGGCAAGTCATTAATATACAGTAAAAATAGTAAGGGGCCCAAAATTGACCCCTGTGGTACACCTAAATTAGTTATTTTAGGTTTAGAATAAGCATTACATACACCAACAACCTGATACCTGTCACGTAAGTAGTCGCGTAGTAGTAGTAAAGGAGGACCAGTTATACCAATTGAGTCTAGTTTACTATTAAGAATGTCATGGTCAATGGTGTCAAATGCCCTGGAAAAGTCTACGAATATGGAACCTGCAAATTTACCCTCATCAATAGCTTTCCTTAATTGGTCAGTAAGAGATACAAGTGCTAGGTCAGTAGAGTAACCAGATCTAAATCCAAATTGGTCAGGTGAAAGTATATTAAATTTGTTCAAATATTTTATCAATCGCTTTTCAATTAATTTTTTCGGTGACCTTGCTAAAAAAGGGCAAAACACAGATCGGTCTATAATTTGACACTAATGAGCGATCTCCTTTCTTAAAAACTGGAGTTATTCTACCACGTTTGAGTTCACGAGGGAAGATTCCTTTTTTAAACATGAGGTTGATAATGTGACACAAGACAAATGATACTGGTTTACAAATTAATTTAACATGGCCAGGATGAATGTTATCGAGCCCAGCGCTGGTTATTTTTAAATTGTCAATTACTGATGCCACCTCATCCGGAGTAGTTGGGAACATATAGAATGATTGTGGAAGGCGTTTTGAGGCGTATAAGTATTGCTGCGCATGCGCATGAATATCAGGAAAGAAATAATCACCAAAGGCATCTGAAATTGTAAGTGGTGTAAGATAAGTATTACCATCGTGGGATATTTCTGATATGGTATCGGCTGCTTGTTTCCTATTCAAAAATGAATTCACTATCTCCCATTTTTTCTTTATATCAGCGCCACATTTAAGTATTTTCTCCTCGTAATACTTGGTTTTAGCTTCTTTAAGTCGAGCAGAAAGTGAGTTGGAAAATTTCTTATACCGCGCACATAGGTTTATATTGAATGGCTGTCTTTTTGTTTTTTTAAAAAGGTTTTCGCGTGTACGCATCGCTTTAAGGAGATTATCAGTGACCCAAGGGTTTTGAGGAGAGGCCACTTTCTTTTTGCATTTGCGCACCTGGGAGCAGGAGTGATAAAGTGAGGACAGTTTTGTTAAAAATCGCGAATAAGCAACCTGCGGATCATTAGTATCAAGAACGGGAGACCAGTCAGTATTGGAAACGGTTTCTAAGAATGTTTTTTTATCAAAGACCAGTTTGGTGAAACAGTTGGAATATGAATAGCGGGCAGATGTAGTGCGCAGAAAGACGGCGAAGTGGTCGGTAATGTCTGTTTCAAGTACTCCTACATCAGGTGGACACAAAAGGTTCGACAGTACATGATCGATCAGAGTGCTGGAACCACCGGATACAGAACGAGTGGGTACGTTAATAAGGCATTCGTAACCAAAACTGTGAAAACAGGATGAATAACTGACAGAGTTCACGGATGAATCCAATAAGTTTAAGTTTATATCGCTCATAATTATAACATTTTTATTCTCTGTAGATAACTTTGTCATCATTTTTTCGAAGGAAACACAAAAATCAGATCCAGAGGAAGAAGGTGACCGATAAATGCAACCTAAAATGAAATTTCTGTTATTTATGTTCAGAAAGTTATGATCAAATTCCAACCAAACTGATTCACAATTCTGAATATTTAGCGTCAGGTCGTGTCTACGTTTATACGGGATACCAGACAAGATGTAGATAGCAGCTCCCCCATGATTACTTGACTGACGGTGGGCATATTCAGATTTGTATGAAGGGAAACAGTACAAGTTCTTATCAGCGTCGCTAAGCCAGGTTTCTGAGACAGCAATGATTGAAAAAGTAAAAGAAAGGGTAGAAAGTAGGTTATGAAAGTCATCGTAATGTTTACGGAGGCTTCGCGCGTTGAAATGGATAAGAGAGCGATTGCTATTCTGAAAAAAGTCGTTTAGCTCACTTGTTCTGTAATATGAAGCCATGATGGAAGGATGGGAATAAGGCAGGCACAAATTGAAAGTGCATTAGTTAATGACCGTTAGGTCCGATTCCTCGGCTATGCGGTACACCCTGGTTTTCTCAGCTTTCCTGGCCTTGATTTGGCAGTTGCTGATCCACAGAAACTGCCATTTGTGCTGTTTTCCAGTGCCTTCGAGAAGAGCGCCTTGTTTCGCGGCGTCAAGTGCTCATTCACGTAAACCGCGCTGTCAACAGAAGCTTTCACACCAATGTCACTTAGGTGAAGCTTAGCTTTGTGTGCCTTACCTTACATCCTTTTTTGTTCGCGAACAGAATCTAGCTACGATATTTTTCTTGTCTTGAACTTTAGTGGGGACCCAGTGAGCGACATCGAAATCAGCCACCGTTACCAGGCACCCAATTTTAGTGCCAATCGTTTGCATAACTGCGATGCAGTCCTCTCCCTGGGTGCAGGGAACACCCCTGACCTCAACATTGTTCATTCTAGAGTATTGTTCTAGCTCGGCGACCCTTCCCGACAGCGCTTTGTTCTCTGACATGAGCTGTTTGTTATCAGCTGTAAGCTTCAGCTTTTCATCGCGCAGTTTTTCAATGATGTCATTTAAGACACTCATACTTGTTTCCAAGTTTTCCACTTGTTTCTTCAGCTCTACAGCATCAAGACCAGAGGACTGAAGCTTAAGCAAAAATTTACCGAGAATGTCGTCAGTGAGTTTGCTGCTTTCATTTTCTAATTTAGCTTCAATTGCATCTAACCGCTTGGCAAGCTCTGCGTTTGACGGCATGTTGCAGAAAACGGTAACCAAACAACCGCGTAAACAATAGTACAGGAGCAAAAAAAAAGGTGGCAGCAACGACAGCGAACAAGTAAAAATGGTGCGCAAAGTTTTACAAGACTAACCTGCACATGCAGAAAAAATGCGTGAGGCGATATGCCGGATGCTTCGTCGCTGCCACCAGTGAAGTCTCGGTGATGGTCCTGCTTGTTATGAGCGATGCGACACGAAGTTGACGACACCTGGCGGACTTGCGGCAAGCCGAAAAAGCCGACGACACCTGAAGAGTTTACAGGAAGCCGTTGACCAGGGTATTCGGGCTTGCTTTCCACGTGGGAATGTTGATAGGCAGCAGGCCGAGATAGCTGCACATGCAGAAAAAATGCGTCAGGCGATCTGCCGGATGCTTCGTCGCTGCCACCAGTGAAGTCTCGGTGATGGTCCTGCTTGTTATCATGTTATGGCGTAACATGACTGTATGACGAACATAAATGACAAGTCATAACATGAAAATCGTGACACGCATGTCATGTACAGCATGATTTACATGCTACGGTCATGGTGCGCTGGCGGCCGTTTCGCTAGTTTGATATACACCAAAATTGGCATCTTGCGACGTGACTGTGTGACGAACATAAATAACACGAGTTAACATGAAAATCATGACATGCATGTCATGCACAGCATGACTTACGTGCCACGCTCATGGTGCGCTGGCGGCCGTTTCGCTAGCTTTATATACCAAAATTGGTATCTTGCGACGTGACCGTGTAACGAACATAAATAACACGAGATAACATGAAAATCATGACACGCATGTCATGTACAGCATGACTTATGTGCCACGCTCATGGGGCGCTGGCGGCGGTTTCGCTAGCTTGATCTACCCCGAAATTGGTATTGCGCGACGTGACTGTGTAACGAACATAAATAACACGAGTTAACATGAAAATCATGACATGCATGTCATGTACAGCATGACTTAAGTGCCACGCTCATGGGGCGCTGGCGGCGGTTTCGCTAGATTTATATACACCAAAATTGGTATCTTGTGACGTGACTGTGTAACGAACATAAATAACACGAGTTAGCATGAAAATCATGACACGCATGTTATGTACAGCATGACTTACGTGCCACGCTCATGGGGCGCTGGCGGCGGTTTCGCTAGCTTGACCTACCCCGAAATTGGTATTGCGTGACGTGACTGTGTAACGAACACAAATAACGCGAGTTAACATGAAAATCATGACACGCATGTCATGTACAGCATGACTTACGTGCCACGCTCATGGGGCGCTGGCGGCGGTTTCGCTAGATTTATATACACCAAAATCGGTATCTTGTGACGTGACTGTGTAACGAACACAAATAACGCGAGTTAACATGAAAATCATGACACGCATGTCATGTACAGCATGACTTACGTGCCACGCTCATGGGGCGCTGGCGGCGGTTTCGCTAGATTCATATACACCAAAATTGGTATCTTGTGACGTGACTGCGTAACGAACATAAATAACACGAGTTAACATGAAAATCATGACACGCATGTCATGTACATCATGACTTACGTGCCACGCTCATGGGGCGCTGGCGGCGGTTTCGCTAGATTTATATACACCAAAATCGGTATCTTGTGACGTGACTATGTAACGAACATAAATAACACGAGTTAACACGAAAATCATGACACGCATGTCATGTACTGCATGACTTACGTGCCACGCTCATGGGGCGCTGGCGGCGGTTTCGCTAGATTCATATACACCAAAATTGGTATCTTGTGACGTGACTGTGTAACGAACACAAATAACGCGAGTTAACATGAAAATCATGACACGCATGTCATGTACAGCATGACTTACGTGCCACGCTCATGGGGCGCTGGCGGCGGTTTCGCTAGATTCATATACACCAAAATTGGTATCTTGTGACGTGACTGCGTAACGAACATAAATAACACGAGTTAACATGAAAATCATGACACGCATGTCATGTACATCATGACTTACGTGCCACGCTCATGGGGCGCTGGCGGCGGTTTCGCTAGATTTATATACACCAAAATCGGTATCTTGTGACGTGACTATGTAACGAACATAAATAACACGAGTTAACACGAAAATCATGACACGCATGTCATGTACTGCATGACTTACGTGCCACGCTCATGGGGCGCTGGCGGCGGTTTCGCTAGCTTGACCTACCCCGAAATTGGTATTGCGTGACGTGACTGTGTAACGAACACAAATAACGCGAGTTAGCATGAAAATCATGACACGCATGTCATGTACAGCATGACTTACGTGCCACGCTCATGGGGCGCTGGCGGCGGTTTCGCTAGATTTATATACACCAAAATTGGTATCTTGTGACGTGACTGTGTGACGAACATAAAAACACGAGTTAACATGACAATCATGACTCGCATGTCATGTACAGCATGACTTGCGTGCCACGCTCATGGGGCGCTGGCGGCCGTTTCTCTAGCTTGATCGACCCCGAAGTTGGTATTGCGCGACGTTACTGTGTGACGAACATAAATAATAGGAGTTAACATGAGAACCATGACACGCATTTTCCTCAATGACATACAAGACGATGTATGCAGCTCTTTGCTGGCTGCTTCGCATTACATCGATTCCCACAATGCGTGGGATCTGCCGGCTTTTTTCTTTCCTTCTCTCTTTTATTTTTAAAATTTATTTGTTTCTCGTTCCGGTGAGGACACTAAAAGGTGCCCCCCCGGTATAAAGGGGAAGACCACAGACATCATCATCATCATCAGCAGCAGCAGGAGACGTGGGGTGGTCGTCGTATGAGGCTAGAGAAGCCAGGAGCAAGATAGCCTACGAGGGCCGCCTGCGTCTCATGAACGACCGCAGGTGGGCACGGCGCTTGTTCCGCTACATACACTTGACCGGAACGAGGACTGAATGGGCTGCGTGGTTGCACAACCTCCGCCGAAAGTTCGGGTTCTTCGCGAAGCCCGTGACGGCAACCAGGGAGTGCCAATGGGCTCGGGCCGTTCAAGAACAAGTACGGGAAGAAGAAAACGAAGAGCGGCGGAAGGCGATGTGTTCCAAGACAACATTGACGGAGTACCGCAAGCACAAAAGTGTTATAGAAAAGGAACGCATCTACGACACAAATGGGGGTAGCGGCCTTTTGTTTGAAGCGCGGGCTGGGGCACTGCGAACACTTGTGTACCGCCGTCGATTCGACGAAGCTACCGACGACACGAGGGCTTTATGCCGGGTGTGCGAGCAGGAAGAGGAAACCATCCCCCACCTTGTGCTACGCTGTACGTCTTTGTGCCCCCGCCAGCGAGAGGGCACTACTCTGCCCGAGGCACTGGGGTTTGCGCGCACGAGTGACACGGTGCTGCACGCAGGCGATGAATGATGAAGCGGCTGGTGCAGTGAACTATGCAGCAGTTGCACCACCAAAGCAAGGCTGGTGCGGTGGTGGCGAGCGACGCAGCGGCAGTGAATTAGCCGTACAGACTTATTTACGGTGCTGTGTGTGTGTTTTTTTTTCTTTTTTTTGTTCGCTGGCTAGGGCAAATTAATCTTGCCCGCCCGATACAAAGGGAATGGCTCCAAGTCCTCATCATCATCATCAGATGCCTTCATGCTCGTGGTGCTTCGGGGAACACGTATGTTTTAGCGAAATGCTGCCGTGCTGCCGCTGCCTTCAGTGATTTCTTTTTGCAATGTGGCCGTGCTCGTTACAGCTATGGTGATTGAAAAGAGACATAGACACTGCTTTGCTCCAGGATGCACTGCTGGGTATGTTTCCGCCAGAAAACAAGGTAACAAGGCGTCCCTTTTCACCGCTCCTGAAGACGACGAACGAAGCGAGGCTTGGGAGCGCTTGATCCCGCGTGCAGACAAGCCACTGGAGAAAAACTGTGTCGTCTGCGAAGCGCATTTCGATGAGTGATTTATCGTTCGGACGTACAAACATGTGGTCAATGGTGAAACCGTACAAATTCGCCGAGACCGTCCCTGCCTGACTCCCGACGCCATACGGACTGTTTTCCCGAATGTTCCGTCGTACCTTACGAAGAAGCTCCCACCGAAAAGGAAAACAGCAGCGACGAGTGGTTGCCTCAGTTTTCAGACCTTGGCACGGTCTCCCTCGCGTGGCAATGTTTCAGAGGGCCTGTTAAATAGCCTTTTGGGTCCGAGCAACAGTTGCGACCTAAAATTTGTGCAAAACAAGCTTGATGATCTTTTAGATGTATGGCAGCTCAATGAGGTCCATGAGATGTTAAATGCATGTGATGCCCTTCCAGACTACCGTGAGTTGGTTGGGGAAAAAGATGACTCGCGTGTAACATACTATGTTTGTGGGTATGTAGCTCGAAGAATGCTAAAGAAAACCAAATGTGGTGACTGTGCAGAGTTGTTGCTACAAGGGGACAG
This sequence comes from Rhipicephalus sanguineus, assembly GCF_013339695.2. Lineage (NCBI taxonomy): Eukaryota > Metazoa > Arthropoda > Arachnida > Ixodida > Ixodidae > Rhipicephalus > Rhipicephalus sanguineus. The sequence continues at coordinate 150,933,171 of NC_051181.1, read as the reverse complement.
CCAGGGCCCACGTCCAAGATAGTCATGTTTAACACAAGCACTTAGCTGGTCTTGAAAATGGAAGATGCCTTTACGCACTGCTTTAGCTTTAACAAGCTGAAGAGGAACAGCATAAGAGATCTCATCTCCTGCCTCTCTATTAACAAGCTCAACACGGTTGGCTACGCACAGCACAATGTGTAGGTCACAAATGAAGTGATCAGATTTTATGTGATAACTAGGCTTCATTTTCTAGTGGCAGATGAGAATGCATCAAGACAGGCTAAAAGAGACAAGATGAAGCACCTTAAGATGAGGCAAACAACATGATGGAATGCATTTATCTTGTGAACATTTCAGTGTTTATATAAATATGAAGTTCCATTTTGCCTTATTTTATGTGAACTCGAAGAGTTGATAATTAAGAAGTTCTGCTGCCCAGAAGCATTCAACATTCCTTACTGCGAATGTGAAGTCTTACCTCATAAATGTAATGTTTTGCTATATTATTCCAGTTGTACCAGTTAAAATTTTGTGCATTATGTGAATTTGTAAATATTTTTTTTTCATGTTATGTACTTGTACTTTGCTAAAGATTTATAGATTTTTGAATAAATGTTCATTTTAAGCATGACCCTGTCTTGAGCTCTTTCAAGTGAACATGTTACTCGTTGTGTACTTTGAAAGGTAAGGCAGCCAATCCTTGCCAGAACTTAATTTTATGAGAATTGCATGCACTCACAACTTTAATGGCTAAAAGGCGTTCTCGCCCTGTTATAATATTTTCAAGGAACAGCCCTAGTGTACAGAACCAGCTTGTCTAACACCAGTGGCGTAGCCAGAAACCTTTTCCGGGGTGGGTAGGGGTGTTCAAGCACCCTTGTCCGTGCCAGGAGGGGAGGCACCTCCTTGAATGATGTGCGTACCGGGCAGGCAGATGTGGTCGAGCGTCATTTTGTGCTCCGTATCCCATGGCAGAAAAAAAATTCGGGGGGGGGGGGGGCACGGGCCCGGTGTGCCACCCCCTGCTACGCCACCTGTCCGTGCGTGTATATATACTCATGCGAAATTGAAAGTTACGGCAGGGTTCAAACCATCCTGGTTTTACCATTGTCTAACACACGGAGAAGAAGGCGACCGTATGTTTTTTTACCTCGCATGATGTCGACGCGGAGTCGGCTCTTGGGCGTTGAGCCGTACGCTGACGCACCTTTGCGAGTGCGAGATGAGCCATCGTCAGACCAAGACAGCGGCGGCGACGACGGCGACGACGGAGCCTGCGCCCGGGAAGCACTCAAATCGAGACCGCGTGGCAGAACCTCCGCTTGCGGAAGCCCCGAACATGACCCTCCTGAACCCGATCGGCTCGGAAATACGCGCTGGTACGTGCAAGTCTTGTAGCCTATGTAGAGCTGTTTGCGAGAGTGTGCAATCGCTAACCTAACTATTCTAATAGGTGCTCGTGCGGACAGTGCGTGCCGATGCCCACCGCTCGCGAGAGCATATGTTGCCGCGAGATCCACGCGACGATTCAGAGGCAGCCGTCTGGGTGCATTACAGTGCACCCGTATTTTCACACGCTATGCCTTGACGAGGTTGTGCTCACTGTAGTCCTTCAAATGCTTGAGGACCATGGGCTGCTCGCCGAGGAAACAAGGTAAGAGCCTTGCCCAAAGGCTACATAACATGCACAAACGACCGCCTGATCTCGCTCTTTTCTCAAACGTGAAAACGATGTGATCAATAGCTGTGCGAGAAAGTGCTCATGAAAATTTCAACTTCTTGCGATTTGCCTGATTTATTGTTCGGGTATCTACCGTCATTGGAGCAGCACTTGAAAAGAGTTTACTATTGGAAATACCGCTCGGATTTCAGTAAAATAGGCACAAAGCTGTCTTTTTCGCAGGCTGTACAACTTGAAACGGCACTCAGTACCCACATAGTCCATTTCAAAAAAAAAAAAAAAATCACCGTCTCAGCATTTCTTGCATTCTTTGCCAAATCTCTTTCACCAACTGTCATTAGGTGATAATGTAGTAGTGTTGCAGACATTTGTTCCAATAATGACACTTACTGACTGAGCTCATTGCAGCCACCCCTCACTTCCATTTTTATGGTAACCAATCTTCTACTGAAACACATCATTTAGAACGCATAACGCCTAATCGAGGCTTCATGTGATGCAATTATGTCAGCAGGAAAGGAACTGTTCATTATAAAGTGGGTTAGAAAGACAAATTTTGCTGGTGAAGGAAACTAGCTAGGGCTAAAATTATAGACTGCTCGGGAGTAGCTTCACGCCGAATTAGCTTCTTTTAGAAATTTTAGAAGCAGGTAAGTTTTCTTATGGAACGATTGTAAACAGATATCCTGAATGCTTAGCTCAGCCAAAGCTAGAAATGGTGTATTGAGAAGATCATCAGAATATGTAGGCCACCGAAAGACAAGCCTGTGATAGAAACAATCAACAAATAGCCAAATTTTTTTTCCTTTGTTCATGGCATGCATCAAGTATCTGTTTGGCCTTCCTTTTTTCCAGAAAGGTGCATTACACGACACTGCTGGAGCATACCCCTGCACTGGCATGGGGAGATGAATGGCACCAAGAACGAAGTTTCATTGCTGCTTCCTGATGTGCCATTCATGCATCCTCTCTTATGCACAAGGTTCAGTATGACCACCAGGTCCTGTCTGCCGGAGAACTGTTACCTTAGGCATTGTAGTGGACGCAACAGCAGACTGCGGTTATGTTGTAGTTTTCTTTGTCTCAATCTTTCTAACCAACTTCACAATGTTGTATAATTCAGAGTTCACCGCACTGCTAAGAAGAAAAAAATTCATGGCGAATCAATTTGTCAACCTTGGAAATGATGAGGTTGGAAGTAGACAAAGAAACCTGTAATGCCACAGAATTTCCATTCAGTGTGAAGACAATTTATTTCTCAATTTCTCCACGCTAAAAGGTCACACTGGGGCCTTCACTGAGTCCTGCAGACATTTTGGTAAGGTAGATATGCTGAAAAAAAAAATGACTGTTGATCTCTCTTGTCAACAGGAAGTACCGCTACATCGGCTACAGGCAACTTGCACACTGGCTTTGGGGACGCCTCGGCAGATATCACCGGAAGGTCCTCCCTGCTTGTGCTGTACACCAAATAAGAGAGAGATTTCCATCTGACGGTTACACTGGTTTCCAGTATGCGCAAAATTTATGAGCCTTTCAGCCGGCATCACAATATCACTAGAGTCTTGCTCCTGCTGGTGCTCTTGCACAGCATGTGGTTATCATGCCAGTCATGCCTGGCACTCGGATCACACATAGAATCTTGCACCAGCCAAACCAAGATTCTAGTGCTAAAGTGATGCCGGTTGAAAGCTCCGATTTGCCTAGCGACAGTCGAGGCATGTCATAGTTAGACTGGACCGAAAGCCACGCTTTCCGCTCTTCACGTTTATGTCCATTGCAACTTGTAACTGTTTGTATATAGGAGTGAAGAGAATAACAAAGCATGAATAAAACTGCCTTGAAACCTCAGCGTTTTAACCTGTCATGCGTCCTTGTATATGAACCTGTGACTCACTAATAAATTTTTTATAGAACTGGGAAACACCGCTGTAGATGCGCCTAAGCATGGTGCATCAAAGAAGGGCGTTTATTCAAGGAGGCGGTGATTATATAAATAATAGAAGGGGGGCGGCTCCCGGCCGGCTAAGTGCGTGTGCATCATTGTGCACTACGTCACATTTCCCTTTACTTTTTTTGAAACATAAAATTATTTAGAACTCTGGTGCTGGGAATCTTCTAGGCGGTTGATGCTTGCGCTGGCTTCGTCAAAGTTCTGTTGACTCTGATGGGACGGAGGCGCCTTCGTCTCGCACAAGCGGCAGTAGTGTGACGTGGTCTTCAGACAAAACAGTAGGAGTCAGAGTGGGCCTGAGGTGGTCTCGTGTACGCTGAAGCTGTCGCCCATCCTCTGTTGCAACCGTGTACACTCGAGGAGTGTCAGCCGGTTGTACAACTGTGACAGGGGATAATGTACCGAGGGCACGTTGTACATAGTTGCAGTCGAGCCAGTGCGCAGCTCTGGAACGGGCCGTGTGCCCCTGTTGTAAGAATGGCGTTGTTTACGCCTGATGTCTTGAAGCCGTCATTGCATAGTCTGGGGTGGCACTGTTTGTGGCTGTAGATGGCTAGTTGGCACCGGAAAGAGCGTTCTTGTCGGCCGGCCCATGAGTCTCCGCACTGGGGATTTTAGAGAAGAGTCACGAGGAGAGTTCCTCCACTCAATCAAAGCAGCACAAAATTCAGTTGTGCCGAAATGACACCGTTTAAGTAGCTTCTTGGCTTCTTGTACTGCCATTCCAATCGAGCAGGGGTAATGTGGACTAGAACGGACGTGTTGCAGACTAATCTTACCGCCGTAGTCCTCAAACTGCTGAATGGTGGCCCGCTGTCAGTGCAAAGTCGCCTCGGGAAACCATGTGTGGCAAAGATGTCGTTCAATGCTGAAGTCACCTTGTTTGCTGATGGTGCCTGCGCGGGTCTGATTGCAAAAAAAGAAAGAATAGAAATCGACAATAACCAAGTATTCGGCACTGTCATGATGGCAAAGATCAGCTCCTACAGACTCCCAAGGTAAAGTTGGAATCTTATGACTGAGCACCGGCAGTCGCGCATTTCTTGGTTTGTATCTTTGGCAGGTTTACGTAGGGCTACTTCCTCAATGTCGTTGTCTATACTCAGCCAGAAGATTACGTCAGGAGCACGTGCCTTCATTTTTTCTGCTCCTGTGTGCGCAGCATGAAGACAGCCAAGTACCTCGCTGCGTAATCTGGCAGGAATGATGAGGCGATTGCTCCGGAACACGAGGCCATCTTGAGTATGCAGCTCGTCACGGAAGCTCCAGTGGCTCCGTAGTTCGGGAGTGACGTCAGCCTTGTGGTGAGGCCACTGTGTGCTCGCATACTGGCGAAATTGTACCACGCTTGGATCACGGTCCGTCTCCTTCAAGACTTGATCCAGGCATCTGTCTCAAACTTGAAGGCACGCAATAGCGTTAACATGAAAATGAGCGCACTCTTCCTCAAGCTGCGTCTTATTTGGAAAACGCGACAGTGCGTCAGCAAGGAAGAGTTGTTTTCCCGGTGTGTAGTTCACAGTTAGGTGGTATTTCTGCAAGTTCAGGCGCATTCCGCTACCACGGCTAACTCAAGGAAAAAAACGCAGCGCTGTTGGCGGTGCGACGACATGCACGATCCCCACGTATGTCGATTGAAGAAAACTACGTGCAATTTTTGCCAAAAAACGCCAGGCCTGCGCTGAAATAGCAGCACAGTCACAGCGAAAGCTGGAAGAGCGGCGTTTCTAGAGCCCATTGTAAGCTCTCTTAGGGCTACAATACAAGTACACTAGAAAGGTACCCACTACGCCATAAATCACAATTTTTGTGAAGTTGGGAAGCACCTACTAAGCCATTATTCGTCATTCTGTGGAGAAGCGAGGCACCAGCTACACGTCTGTAAGGCATGCATTATGTGCACTTTGTTGACGCGACGACTGGTGACGATGAAGAATTATGGCTCATCCCTTTGTAATGGGTTGGAAGCTTTAAACGGCCCACCAGTTATGTAATTTGCATTGGGTGACGCCCGGTCGCTCTTTCCCTCTCCCGTCATGCTGTATAACATACGTTGACGTGGGAGAGAGACCGGGGGGGGGCGCAGAACTTTACTGAGACCCCGAGGAAATGGATCATGCGCTTATGGGCTTCCTTGGCAACCAATACAAGTGCACTTGCGAGGAACCCACTACGCTATAAATCATTGTAATTTTACTGAGACCCCGAGGAAATGGATCATGCGCTTATGGGCTTCCTTGGCAACCAATACAAGTGCACTGGCGAGGAACCCACTACGCTCCAAATCATTGTAATTTTACTGAGACCCCGAGGAAATGGATCAGGCGCTTATGGGCTTCCTTGGCAACCAATACAAGTGCACTTGCGAGGAGACCACTACGCTATAAATCATTGTAATTTTTGAGAAGTAGGGCAGCAGGCACTGTGCCATTTTTCGTCATTCTACGGAGAGCCATGGTACCTGCTAAAAGCATGTAAGGCATTATGCGCACTTTGTTGATGCTGTGCCTGATGACGACGAAGAATTATGGCAGAGCCCTTTGTAATGGGATGGAAGCATTCAACAACCTACCCGTTGCGCAATTCGCATTGTGTGACGCCTGGTTACAGAATTCGCGTTGTGCGACGCTTGGCGCTTATTTTACTCTTCTACCACGCTGTATTGCATATGCTAATGTGGTTCCTTCCCGACATGAAGCCTGTATAGGACCTTTTTGCAAAACAGTTTCAAGCACCGGCATGGCTCAGAGGTTGAATACTGGGCTCCCACGCAGAGGGCCCAGGTTCGAACCTCGTTCCACCCTGGAATTTTTTCTTATTTCGTTTTTTTTCTTATTTCTAGCGATACTGGTTACGGACATCGGCGGCGGCGGCGGCGGCGGCGGCGGCGGACAATTACGGCGCCAAAAACGGCCGGTGAAATGATCTCATAACAGCTTTCGCTGTAAAACGGGGACATATCGAAAAGGCATGCATCACCAAGTGCAAACAGCCCCGGCCGAGAAGATGCGAATCGCAGGTAGTAGCTGGTGTTCGGTGCTTTGCTGTCGTGTCCTTGTGCTGGTTTGATTGGCTGAGTACCGGATAGTTTGTATTATTTGACTAATATCGTTAGGTTTTTTTTTTTCATCTCATGCAGGTTCGATTTATTTGCTTGGTTCTCTCTGCTTGAGATCGCACTGATGGCCAGGAATTCTCCTGGTCAGGATCGTTACCCGTGGACGGCCTCTTTGCATAACGATGACTTACCTCTGGACCTATTTCTCCGCAGTGGTGTAAGCAGCATTCCCGTCGCTCTGGTACCCTTGGGTGGGCACTTCATTAAGTTGAATAACCCCAAGGCGATTCAGGAACAGCTCCATGCAGTGACTCCAGGCTACCAGAGTATCACCGACGTACGGCAGTTTGGTCGTGGTGGAATTGTGTGCCGATCGCCAGACCAGGAATGTGTAAAAGACCTTCTAAATTTTTCTCCTTTGCATCGATCCCGGCGAGTGCGTATATACCACTACATCTGGCCTGTACTAAAGGCATCGTAAGAGGTGTAGACGCACAACTGAGCCCTGCTGAGACACTTGAAAAGCTTTCTGTGGCAGGAGTAGTGGCTGTCTATCGATGCAATCGAGTTGTAGACAACAAGCGAGTCCCCACGGAGTCAGTGATTGCGACTTTTGCTGGTACTTCATGTCCTTCTGAAATTAAAGCATGGCCTTTAATCTTCAGAGTGGATCAGCTTGCGTCTCGTCAATTAGAGTGCAGGAACCGTTGGAGATTCGGGCATAGCGCCGGCGGATGTAAATCAGACGGTCGATGTTGCAGATGTGGCGACGCCCACTCAAATCGAAAATGTACGGCCCAAGAAGACATGTGCTGCTTGTGTGGTGGACAACACGCTGCTGACAATGCAGATTGCCCAATTAGACAGCAAGAAATGCAGGTCCTAGAAATTGTAGACAAACGACGGTGCTCTAGGAGAGAAGCCATTGCTACTGTAAAGGAGAGGTTGCATGGTTATGCTGGCGTTACAGCCCGCCAAATGTACACTGAGACGTCTCTTGCACAGGCGGTTGAGATAGCTGTAGAAAAAGCTATGGCTAAGGTAATGGATCAAATAGCAATTAGTATTACCGAGTGCATTGCTCAAGCTGTCAGTAATCAAATTGCTAAGCTTCTAACGCCAGCACCAACAGGCACTCCGGAATCCCCTCAATTGCTAAATGCAAGTGAAGATAATACACTGTGTAACGATAAGGAGAATGCTGCCGATACCATCTGTGGCTCCCCAGCGTATCATTCGGATGTTAGTCAGGAACATTTGCTTGACCTGCATGTGGTCACAGATGTCGATCTTGAGGCCCGGGCTCAAAAACGCAGCCGATCCCCGTTGAACAGTGCTGCTCCCCCTTCTCCTCACACTAAATCAAAAAAGCTTCCGCCCAGTAAAGTTCTGAAGGAGAGTATTTTGGAGAAAATTATCTCCACAACAATTCTTCAGCCAAAATAGGATCCCTGAAAGTTTTAGAGTGGAATTGTCGCTCGATATTTGCTGCTATTACTGATTTGCATTGTCTTAGTTCTCAGTTAAATCCTCACTTAATTCTAATACAAGAATCTTGGCTTTCTCCAGAGAACAATTTTTATTTTAAGAATTATCGTTCGTTTAGATTAGACCGCCCTTCTCGAGGTGGTGGCATAATTACACTGATATCAAACAGGATTTGTCACAAAGCAAAGTTGACATTAAAACTGCTCGATCCAGAATATGAAATATTAGTTATAAGCATAAAATTTCCGTCTGGTCAGAATTTTTCAATAGCCAATGCTTACTTCCCTTCAGGCGTGCACGACACCCGGCCATTGGACACGATAATTGGCATGTGTGGAAGAAATTTTTTATTAGCAGGAGACTTCAACTCCCATCATGTTACTTTGGGGTTAAAAACTGATGCGTGCGGCAGCCGCTTGTGGGAATGGTCACAGGATAATCACTTAACATGCTTAAATTCAGGAAGCCCTACGCACGTGAAAGGTCGCATCGCGTCATCCTTGGATTTGACTTTCGCTAGCTCCAGCCTGAATATTTCGACTTGGTCAGTGGTTGACTGCGCTACAAATAGCGACCACCTGCCGATAACATTTGAAATAATAAGTCCGGTTGTCCCATCAGTTTCGAACGCGCATAAGTTCATTAATTACAAAAAATTTAAACAATCACTGCTTTCTTCACTCGCTTCAATATCCCATATGAGCACGAAGTCGAAAGCGTTGAGCATCTGCTCGGTCTTACAGAATTCTCGCGAGAAAGCTGAATTCGTGGTCTCGTCAGTTGCGCACAATCCTAACTCTCCTTGGTGGACTGACTATTGTCTATGGACTACAGACGTAGAAAAGCATCCTGGAAAAAGTTGCTGTGCAATCAATGTCCTCAAAATTGGAAGGACTACCAGTTCTACGCTGGTGTTTTTAAAAGAACTGGTTTGAACGCAAAAGAAAATTACGATATTCGGACTTTCGATTACCTTTCTAAATCTAACAATAAAGGCGCATTATATAGATTTCTGCGTAAAAAGAAAATGATTCCGCGGCCTATCAATGCAGATTCTATCAGTTTGTCTCCGCAAGAAATAAAAGAATCGTTGGAAACAATTGGTAGAGGGCTAGAACATCGTTTTTCCTCTCAACTATCACTACCTCCTTTGCAAGCATTAATTGATGAAGATTTCTCAGAAATTTCCGGTTCGGAATTATCACAGATGTTAGGTAACTTACCATCAGCTGCTCCTGGCCCGGATGGAGTTACGTCTGCAATGCTGAAAATGCTAAATAAGGAATCCCAAGTGTTTTTATTGGATGTAATCAATCACTCACTAAGAATGGCATGGCTACCATCAGATTGGAAATTAGCTAAGGTAATACCAATACTTAAGATTCCGGGTAAGGGGTATGTATTGGACAACATTCGGCCCATTGCGCTTACTTCAAATTTTGTAAAATTAACCGAGACACTGTTAAACACCCGCATAATAAATTTCATTAATGAGAGACAAATATTAAATCCAGCATAAATTGGGTTCAGATCAGGATGCTCTATATGGCAGGCACATATAGATCTCGAAAGTCGTACACTATTAGCTAGGCGTGAAAGAAAATATGCAGCGTTAGTCACTCTTGACTTCGCAAAAGCATACGACAGCGTTGAACACATCGTTTTAATCAATCGGCTTCACAACCTTAACTTTCCAAAATATATTCAGGCGTGGATTGCGGAATTCTTAAGAAATAGAACATTCTATTGCTTCCAAAACGGCATCTCGTCTTCTATGTACGCTCAAACTAGAGGTGTCCCGCAAGGCGCAGTCCTTTCCCCAGTATTATTTAATATCCTAATGAGTTCTATCCCTCTACATGACGATGTCCACACTTATGTATATGCTGATGACATCGCAGTTTTTTCATCAGCAGGTGATATTCACGAACTGTTCCAAATATTACAGTCATACTTGTCAGCACTAGAAAGCTGGCTTGATAGCATACATCTACATTTGAATGCCAGTAAATGCGCCGTGCTAACATTTCCATTAAAAGACCCTATCCACATGTCACTTTTTTATCATCTCGAGCCTATTCCACAAGTAGAGAAAGTAAAATATCTCCGTGTCATATATGACCGATCTATGACGTGGAAGGCTCATATTGAAAACATCGCAACAAAGGGTGTTCGAGCAGTCGGCCTATTAAGGAAGATCAGTCATTGCCGATAAGGTATAAGGAGACATACACTTATATCAATATACTGCATGTATGTTCGTCCAGTGCTTGAATTCGGGTGCATATTATACGCTGCGGCTGCTGCTTACAAGCGTCATCCTCTTGTAGTTCTCGAGAGACAAGCTTTGAGATTATGCCTAGGTCTTCCTAAATTTGTTGCAATAAAGGTCCTGTATATGGAAGCTAGACTCCCCTCACTTGCTACCCGGTTTAAATTGTTAGCAGTACAGGCATTTCTAAGGCTGTATGAATCCTCCGTTAGACGTTCCGAAACAGTTTTTATTGCACGTCCTGACTTTTATTTTGGATTATATTCGCCGCGATTTCATAAGCCCGAAATTTTAGTTATAGAAAGCCTTCTTGACAAAATAAACGTTCAAATTAATGATCTGTGTATAATCAGTAATAGTAACAACTCTATTAAAATACAGTTTGATGACATTTTTCCAAAAAATGCAAAACTAATGTCATACCAATCATTAAACGATATATTAAGTGATTACCTGGAGCATATGCCAATTAAGACAGTGATAGCGACGGATGCTTCCCAAAATGAAGAAAAATGTGGAATTGGGATTTTCTCTCCTACTCTAGACTGGTCGTTTTCACTTCGCCTTCCAGATTTTGTGCCCATCTTTGTAGCAGAATTTTTAGCCATCAGTCTAGCCTTACGTAAATTAGAAGCATCAATAAGCTCCGCAATAATTTTGACGGACTCACTATCAGTATGTTCCTCCCTCACTGCAAACGAGGACTCGTATGTTTTGGATGCGTTCAAATCATTAGTTCCACTGCACATAAAGTTCATCAAATTAGTGTGGGTTCCTGGGCATAAGGGCCTATTAATGAATGAAATGGCAGACGCGCTAGCCAGGTCATCATTGAATGGCCCGGTAATTCAGGTATTGCCCGCATCCAAATTCATTAGAGGTGCTAGATTTAGGAGGAAAATGATGTTAGAAGAATTTTCCGCACCGTCATTAACGACCATATAAGAATTCCAGCATTTAAATCATCAGTGGAATAGTAAAGTATGTCAATCATGAACAATAGAAGTCGCAATCACAAGACTACGTTGTCAAACTCCCTATCTAAATTTTTATCTACACAGAGCTGGTCTGGCAGCATCGCCTAATTGTCCTTTTTGCGGAATACGTGAGACAACGAAGCACTTTCTCATTTCCTGCAAGAGGTACTCTACCTTGCGCAAAAATACCTTAGGTGTTGTTTTCCGTTTGCTTAGATTAGAATTAAATGAACAAAATGTACTGTCTTTCGGGGCTTTTTCTCTGGGCCACAGTGACGGGAAGATTGCTGATGCATTGCAGGAGTTTCTTAAAGGTTCAAAAAGACTTAGATTGTAAAATTTATCTTTCCAAAATATTATTTCTATTTCCCACCCAAATTATCGGTTTTATTGATTCAATTCTATTCTATATTATTATTAGTAGTATAATTTTTACTCTGATTCATTTATACTTCTTTCGTATTAATTAAACAAAGTTTGAACTTCAATTTCAATTTTTCCTTTAAAAACTAAGCGGTTCTTGGCCAATCCCCCAGTGTGGGTATGAGCCACAGCTTCCAGGCTCTACTCTACTCTACGAAAAGTTCACTGCAACAGAACAAGAATGTCAACGCTCAAGAGGGCCAGACACAAGATAGCACCACCAGAACACCACTAACGTCATCGGCACCATACGACTTAAATGCCGTTGTGAATCTCTGCACGAGGCCGAAGATAATGACAGATATCATGATACACTTGCACCCTATCAAGTTTGAGGTGGATTCTGGAGAATCATGCACGCTCATCAGGGAGCACATTTTTCGAGCTACTTGGAGTGAGAACTTGCCAACTCTCCAGCAAGACGACACGCAGCTCAGAACATGGTCTGGACATTCCCTACCACTACTGGGCTGTGCCAACGTAGAGGTCTACTACAACGGCCAGACCCAGCATCTGCCATTGCTAGTCTTCCATGGCTCCGGATCAAGCCTTTTATGCCGAAATTGGTTCACCCCTCTTGGAGTAGTCATTGGCAGAGTTAACCATGCAACCAGCTATCCGTCAGTGGAGCAGCTGCAAGAGAAGTACAAGGCAGTTTTTTCCGAAGAAATACCGGGGAACAACGGACCTGCAGTCACACAGGAGCTGCCGACTATAAGCTGACGACTACCACGGACATAACATTATGTTATCCCATTGACTGCGCGATATGACTGAACAGTTCGCGCCTGTGTCAAGCTTGCAGACGATGGGTGCTTCTTCTATTTTTACTGTTGCAGTCCAGCGATCATACTTTTTGCTGCTTTGCGACAATGCTTCTAACCAGAAGTCTTCAGCCTGTCTGTCTACATTGGCTTCGAGTGATGCAACTTTTTGCTCTTTGGCGGCGGGATTTACGATCTTGATTCTACATGCAGCTGCAAAATGATTTCTTTTGCCGCACTTTGCGCACGTGTGTTCCTTCAGCTGGGCATGCTTCCCGGTCTTTGTGCGATTTGGTATATTAGCTACAGCGCTGACTCACTTGAGAAACTGCATTTACTTCCACGCGCATGTTCATGCAAGACTGAATTCCTTCGCTTTGCTTTTGACCTTGCTCCCGAGCTCGGCACATTTCAACAGTTTTTGCAAAGGAAGCGTTTTTAACACGAAAGTGTTTTATGCCGGGGTCCACCAAGTACATCCGTCACGGATATGACGTTGATAAAATGGACGCCAACGGGTGAGAAAGAAAAAAAACCAAGAAAAAGATACCCCGCTGGGAATCGAACCCACGACGTTGCGGCCACGACGGCAAGCGCCCGACGCTCTACCGACTAAGCCAACTCGGGAGATGCTAGGCACGGCGCGAACGCGCCTTATATCTTTCACACATTCTCTTTCGCGGCGGGCGGAGCGGGGCGGTGCCGCCGTCTGTGAGAGGTGAAAAGAAGTAATGCTTCACGATCGACACTTACTAGCGCTTACTCCGAGATTGCACGTGATATCGGAGGTCATGGTTAAAGCGTCTCGATACCAGAGAGGTAGAGTGGCCGCGCTGGCGTCGCCGAGGCACCCTTGACGCAGTTACGTTCTTTGCCTTTGGATTCGTGTTAGCGTGCGTCGGCTCATCGGAGTAGTGCAGCTTCCACGTGCACGAACGGGATTTCTCTGCCGCCGACTGCTTCAACTGCGAGAGCACCGACTAACAAAACTGCTGCAATATGCGTTGCAGAAAGGACGCGATTTCGACGGGCGAATGTCGTGCCTTGGTGGAGCGAGAGCAGCGCCTGCGAGACAGAGGCCAGCGGGACGCACGCGTTTGCGGCTCAGGCTACGAATCTCTACCTCCTGCGTTGCTGAAGTGCAGTGCGTGTTATGTATGCATGAGCACAGGCGTCGGCTACCCATTACTAGAAAGCGCACACCGTGCCGTTTCTCTCCTTAATTGACGACGCTTTGAAGAAGTGCATACCGGGTACCAGTGTTGATTATGAGCTTGTTGATATCATCCTTACGCGCGATTCACGATTCGCTGTGTCCAAATATATGTTCACACCGTCAGCTACCTCAACGGTTTAATCATGATCATGGGCGTTAGTCGTCGCGATAGAGACATGCTGTCAACATGGGTGCATCCACGTCAAACGGTGCTATAGCTGCCAAACACGAATAGACATTGTACAAGCTCTCATATATCATAAGCACTACTTCTGTCATGACACGTTCCACTTTCGTGTTATACCGATTCCTATGACGGAGGGATCAGCCATGTTTTTTGACAAAAGTCTTTCTTGAAGTTTCTTGTCTCTCGTTCCCAGAATGATTTTGCTTCTTAGCATGCGCTCTTCCAACTCAACGAATTCGAAGCTCTTTGCAAGTACACGCAGTTCGGTTAACCAGTCATTAAATTGCTATTCTTCTTTCTGGTCGCGCTTTCCAAACCGAAATTGATGGTATGCTAGGTTTAAGGCTGGCTTATAGAACGCTTCGAACTTTCCCTTCAATACTTCAATGTCGCCTTTTTCCTCTCCATCGTCGAATACGAAAGTGCTGTACGTTCTGCGCGCCTCTCCAATACTGATCAGAAAAGTGGCTGTCTGTACTTCTTTGGGCTGCTGGGACAGGTAAGTTTCAGTCGCGAAGAGCTCGAACTCTTGCCCCAGGCCTTCCAGTTCTGCCAAACGTCTCCCGTTGTGTACAGGGCTCTTGGGGATGGTAGCAGGGTAGTGACCGGGGTGGCCGGCTGCAGGCGAGATTGCTGCTCGTTGATCACCATGGTGCTGATCCGCTGGAACTCGCAGCCTGTCGGCCTGCCTGGCTGTGCGACAGCTCTTCGCTCGTCGATAGCGTTGCTCGATCGCTAACCACCCACTTCTGACACCATGTAAATGTGCCTGCATGGTGCATCAAAGAAGGGCGTTTATTCAAGAAGGCGGTGATTATATACATAACAGAAGGGGGGCGGCTCCCGGCCGGCTAAGCGCGTGTGCCCCATTGTGCACTACATCACAACCGCTATGGTAACAGAAAAGTTAATGCCCACCTGTGCTAGAGTGTGGTGCTTCCAGTGCCAGCGGCAAACCTGGACCTTCTTGCTGCCACAAATTCATGCTTGGGAGGCCTTGGAAAAGAATGGCTCATGGGCGGTGGAGCAGTTGAATGGCTGGCGGAGAAAGCTGCCTTAAACGACGACCACTGTTCGCAGCAACGCACTGTCTCCGTCAGTAGCAGGTCGACATATTCTGGAAATGAATAGCCTTGCATGTAATATCAGCAATTGTCATTTCATATATACAGGACATTATCCAGTCATACACGACATAGTACTGAGGAGGTACTATCCGCGTCAAATGAAACCCGAACAGCGGCAAGCCTTCGAAATCGTATAGTGCGCGCCGTCCAGTCATCACCATTCACATGCGCGTGCATCCGGTTTGGCTGCACTGGGCATATGCGCGCGCATTTGAATGGTGATGACTGGACGGCGCGCACCATACCATTTCGAAGGCTTGCCGCTGTTCGGGTTTCATTTGACGCGGATAGTAGAACAAGGCCTCCTTTATTGATACCAAACACATCGATAGTGCACTAGGAACATCTGCATAGAAATATTTTTATTGCTGGATTGTATATGCCACCAAAATGTTGAAGCTCAGGTTCTGAAATACTAAATTAGCAAATACACGCCTCCACACATGTAAAATATCACCATAAAAGTCTGACGTCCATAAAACGGTCTGTAATATACCACATGTAATGGGATGTCCAAAGGCCATTTTCATGGTGTCATTGAGGTTGTCCAGTCATAGACTACATAAAAAAATGCATCACATCACACAAGCGGGTGGCTGAGAACAGTCATGTCAGATATAAATAGTGCTTTTGAAGGACAAATCAGATGGGAGCAGCGAGACTGAAAAGTCATGCAGTCAGTTGATTGAGAGTACCCAGCCATGCACAATTCTGTACATTTGAAATCTTTTATGTTCAGTCCAAACTGCCTCACGTCCCTTTGAGATCTCTGACCCTAGAAAAAGTTTTCTCGCAGTGCCAAGTAGACTAGTACTTACCGTATGTCGGTGTGGCTTTCACAGGACAAGCAACGGCTGTACCTTTCCTCGCCTTCGGGTTTTTAACCTTCCATCGTGACAGTCCTTCATTTGTTATTGCTTGTCCTTTGTTTGAATTCTCATTGAAATGTAGGATTGCCAGTTGTGTCCTGAACAAAGAAATAATTCCAACAGTTTTTGCCTGATATTATTCGCTACTCACCTTGTACGCATGCCATCAGGTGAGAAGCATACAGACTTTGGAGCAAAGCCTATCAACACGATGTGGAAGGCCTCCAAGCTGAAGGTGTGTGTGGAAGGGGCCAGTTGCCGAATGCCTTTTAGGAAACGGGGTGCCATAACGACAGCAGCAAACTTCTGGTGTGCGGGTGTCCCTGTGTTGACAAAAGTAATTTTCTGGATAAGCATTCTTGAAGTAGTGTTTAAGGTTAATGTAATTTGACTTTTTTAGATAAATATAGCATCCGTAATTGTTACTAAAGTGGGGTAACAAGGAGTTACACAGTAAACATCGACAACTAGCTGAATGCAAGTACCCAGCTCTGGCAAAGCTTGCAATTAAAGCCCGCCATAACCTCTACTTCATCACAAGAACATGCATCCAACATCGAAAGAAAGTAAATTGTCAAATAGCTGCAATACTAACCAGGAACTAGCCATTGCATCTCCCCGAGGTCACCGTGGGCACAATGAGTGTAGAGTCCCGGGTGTCCCGTGTGTACGTTTGCCACATGCCATTCCATGCTCTTCCACATGTCTGTCAGCAGCTCGGCATCACCATCACTCATGGCTGCACACCACTGTAAATGATTGGTAGCTGGCTGGATCCACAGTTCCAGCACACTGCATCCAGCTCGTTTAGTATGGGCGGCCAGCTTCTTTTTGATGCCTGGAACAAATTTATTAAATTCATTCACAGTAGGTTAATGTCATGCATGGTGCAGAATGCTTAGAAAGGGGAGCTTCTGGGTACAGGTGCGATAAAAAAGCAAACTTTCGACATGCTCTTACTATTATCTCGCTAAAAAAACTTGAATGTTTAAGATAGATGCATTACTTTATATAGCACCTCCACTGAGCTATGCCCTAGTCGTGACTCAGATCAAACAGCCAAAACAGAAAAGCAAATGAAAAATGTTCCCCTCTCTTAGTGCTTATTCATTTTCGTCATCTTCTCTCAGCGGCATTATTTGCTATTATGTTGATCTCCTTCACCCACTTTCCTTTTACTAATCCATTTGTTTCAAAGAAATCTAGCGTGCGAATGCGCTGCATTTTGCAAAACGTCATGGAGGAAGGCATCACATCTGTAATGTGCATCAATGTGCCTGAGATATTATTTTCACTGGATGCTACCGTTTGTGATGTGCCAAGCGTCATAGTAGTGCGGGATGGTGGGCTCTTGAGTCTTCAAATATTTCGTCACTTGGACATGACGGTCTGTCGTCAAAGACATCACATTGAGTCCTTTCTTTTTCACTACGTCCAAACTCTTGACAAAAGGCGTGCTTCTCCATGGACGTGCTCAATTTCACATCTGCACACTTTTGTGAAAAAAGATAAACTGTTACATAACAAAGCGACTGCATTACAGTAGCTCTATCTTACCTCCCCGACTTGCACTTGCTCAAAGTGCAGAATTTTGTTCAGCTGGGCAACATAAAGTGAGCACGTCAAAAATTTGGCAAAGAAACCTGGCGAGTCAAAACGTCCATCGCCAGCCAGGTCAACATTGCAGCCCCGCAACTGCCGAAACAAGTCCTCTTGCTGTAGTTGCCATATCTGCTGAGACAAAAATTGAGCTTTTTAACATTACGTTTAATGCAGAACACTACTGAGATAGTGCTTCTGTTAAATTTTTGAGAACCTCTTTTAGGAACTATTTGTTCTTGAACACACAAAGATAAAAAACATTACGGCTCATAACCAGAAAAATATTGATATGCTATGCAGAACTGAATACAACAGGACTGTTTCCAGACCGTAGCAATACACTACCTTTCTCCTACCTTTTCAATCGCAGGAAGAAGGTAGCCTCGCTGATAGTTGAAAAATGTTCTTGGCGTAAATGCTTGCAGGTTTATGTGCTCAAACATCCGGAGCACTGAGGTTGGGCTGGTGCCGCTGAATAATATTGCTGCGGATGTCAGCACATTGCCTGCTGGCTTGCCGTTGATGTAAGGCTGACTTGTCCACGTCAAAAAGTGGTTGTTCGCGCACAATGTCTGCACTTCCAACAAAGTGCCATGCACCCGGCTTGCAGTCTTGCAAGCGGCAAAACATTTCCGGCACGAATTCAACAGTTGTTTGAGAGAACTCTCAAAAACAATAAACTTCCTCTCATCCTGTGGAGGTAGCTCTTCAGTGGTGCCATGAAATCTGAAACAATAAAAGGAAGTTGTCGTTACATTGTCACACCTTTTGCTAGTAAGGAAATATGAGGTTTGAATACATCAGGGCTGAAGGGCAGCAAGAAACACACAGGACACTGACACAGTCTCCTGTGTGTTTTGGACTTTTTTTTTTAGCTCGTAAATAATAGTTGCCCAGACTTGGAAAGCTCCATTAATTTTTATATCATTTTATATCACACTCATTTCGCATGAGCAGTGGCTTGTAATACTGGATACTGAGAAAGCATCTTGGTGGATCAAGGAATGCTATTATCAGATGAACCTCAAGTGGTTCATCTGATTTAGTCACACCTTAGAATAATAACACAGAGCTGAGCTAGTTGGTTCATTCATTCTAAAAAGCAAGGCGTACGTTTATTATGTATCTCACAGGCTAAAGAAAGTAGGAAGTACATACGGCGTTAATGTTGTCTTTACGGCTGCACCGGGGGCTCACCGTCTAATCTATCTTTACATTGCCGAGAGTGTAAGTGCACGCCCAAATTCGACGAATGTACAGTTTTGTATCGGCATAGGAATAAGGAAACGCGTTTAATGATGAAGGCTTGGCATATTTATAATAGTGAAAGCACATGCGTGAGCCAGTCTTCGATTACCTTGCATAAAGAGGAAATAAAATGCCTCAACCGTTATCTGTCGAGTAGACCCCCACAAATTCCAGATTGACAGACTAGCCTATTGCATGAGCATGCGCAGATAAGTTTTTGTGGGTTCTTTCTTTTCCGCTTTATGTGCCCATCTTCAGTTATTAGTTGGCGTTTGTGGTGTCTTGAGTTCTTCTCGTGTCCACGTTCACATGCCCTGCTTTTTAGAATGAAATAGTCAAACCGCTGTGCAATGACATGCAGTGCACAATCTATGAGGGTGAACACAAAGTTGCAATCCTTACTCCAAGGATGTGTCATTAAACGAAGGGAAGTATTCAGAGCCATTTGCTGCATTATCCTCCTCTTCTTCCGAATCTGATGCATAAAATACCACGGGACTGGATGAGTGCGGTGGAGCAAATGGAATCGGTGACAAGTCTCGGAATGCAACTGAAGAAGCTGTTTTGGAGGGAGCAGCACTCGCAGTAATGCTATAGCTTTTTTTTTTTCTGCCGCAGAGTGAGCACCGTCTGCCAGGCTAGGCTTTAACAAAAACAACGAACTCAGACTTTATAGTCAAGGTGCCTGCCATGGCGTACGTCTGCGTGCTCCGACCCAGCGGCGGTTCCGTCAGATGTCTTGGCAACCTAAATATTGTCTGCATGAGTCCTCTTTGATCCTTGCACTGGACAGTTTCGCTGTAAAAAAATTACACACATCTCCCCGTAAAGAGAACCCTAAGTGTCAAGGAATTATACCCACCCAGCCGAAAACAGACGAACATAGGAAACGGTGAAGGAGACAGGAAAGCGGCTAGTCTCCTTCATCGGCTAATCTCCTTCACCGTTTCTTGTGTTTCTCTGTTTTCGGCTGGGTATAATTCCTTGATGCAATGCACCAACTAGCCCAACAACGAGTTCTACTAGAACCCTAAGTGGCATGTGAAGCAGCATGGGTCGAATTAAAGTTGCGTAAATAGTTGCCGTTAAAGTTGCGCTTCATTTACACATCATCACCGTAGATGACTTACTGGCCGTTGCCGTGCGTTAGCCGCCGGAGGCTCATGAACGGTAGACGTGGTGCGATCAGCCGTTCCTCCACCGGGTTGAGTTCAGCCAGGTGCTCGGGTTTCAGTGGGTAACGGTAGCCGTTAGTCGTGCTCCTTGTGGGGACTTTGCCTGCCACCAATGAACCTTTGCACGTAGAGCAGACCGAGTACTCACTGTGATTATCGTTGGCGGCAAACTGTCGCTGCAGCACAGTAATGGCATTGGCGCGGGACTGCTCATTCTTGATGCTGGCCATCTTGGTCAAATTATTATCGAACCACAAGCAGTCGCAAACCTTGCAGCTGTGACCGAAGTTCCGGTCCAGGAACTGGCGCTTGAACAACGCGTCCGCGCAATCCGTGTCGGGTTGCAGCAGTTGCTTCAAGCGTTTCGCTGCCTTCGCCGGCGACTCGCGTTGCCGCGCCGTTTCGGGGTCCGCTGCTCGGCGTTTACGTTTCACTTCGGCTTCGCGTTGCTGCGCCGCTTCGATGTTTGCTGCCGGCGTTGACGTTGCGCTTCGGCTGCGGGAGCCCTCGTTGCTTCCGTAGATTTTTCCAGGCGGCGTTTACGGCGCGCTTCGGCTGCTCTTGCTCGAAGTTCGAGGTCGGCTTGACGCCGCTGCAGGGTCGCGGCAGCGGCTCGAGCCCTCTTCTCCGCAGCAGTAGCAGCAGCATTGCTGCCGGTGGCGCTCATCGTGGCGTTGGCAGGGGCGTTGACAGTGGCGTTGACAGTGGCGTTGCCGGGAGGAGAATGAGCGGAGTGCGCGCGGCTCATTTTCATCTAGCGGACCTGCCGTGGCCATAGGCGTGCGCAGGGTTCTCCATCAGGGCGGGGGGGGGGGGGGGGCGAAAGTTCATCGCAGCGCCCCACCACCTTCTTACGTGACTAGAAGAGTCAATGTACGGGTCAGACTTCGCGCCCCCTTCTTAGGTGATTAGGGGGGGGGGGGGCGGTCGCCTCCCCTGCCCCCCCCCTTTCGCACGCCTATAGCCGTGGCGGCTCTAGCGATCTCTTCCGGAAGCTTGGGCGAGCTGTTGCGCATGTGCAGTGGGGGTGTGGATGGTGCTGGGAGAGGAAAAGTATCGATCATAAGATGCTTCGCATCTAAAAGAAGCTTGGAACTTTTGTTTGAAAAAGGAAAGCAATCGGCTACATCACCCATGCACCGCCCATTCGTCCACCAATCTGCAAAGGCAGATGGATGTACCGCGTCATATAAATAGCCAATTTCATGGTGTAACATCTACCAGGGTCGTTAACGAACATGTGGAGCGCAAGAAATTAATACATTAACGGGACGGCGATGGGAGGCTTGATCTTCACGTGTGCGCGCGATGTTTATGAGAATGCGCTCACGTGAGACGAATGTGTTCTATATGGTACTGCAACACCGTCTGTACTTGTTACACTTGTACGTGAAGTATTTAAGCCGGTAGAAAATGCGCGCACATGAAACCACGAGATTGTCGCGGAGCATGGGGGACAGGTACGTGTATAAGTAACCCGGCTATGTATGTTATAGTTGGCGGCATGTAAGCTGGGTGTCGCGGAGGTCCTGGAGGAAGGTGTGGTGGATGCTAGCTTTAACGCATTTTCAAAAACAGCTGCACACTGCTAGTTGTCACCCGCCTGGCTACCGAATGCATTCTTGAAACTTCTTATTTAGTTTTAAAGAAGTTTTTTGCAGATATCGACCTTTATGTGTATCATTTCTAACACACTGCTCCACGCTACTGTTGATATATAGATAGATAGATAACTTTATTGTACACCGAAGGAGAAGAGCCGGGTTTTACTCCGTCAGCTTCGGGCCCCTTGGATTGCCCGAAGCTGACGGGGCGGACGCTACTGTTGAGGAATCATCCTTTTGCATTCTCTGTCGTGCCAGCTTTGCAGAAACCGCAAAACTTTGATTTAGAGAAATACCCACAAGAGAAATACCAGCCATTCATGGAGACTCCATGAGCGCCGTTTGCAGCTTGTCCAAGAGCTCCAGAGAAATGCTGCTGCTTTGTTGTTTTGCATCTCCATTAAATTTAATTTCTTTTGGTTTTGCAACAGATTGTGATCACTGGAGACGGGAACTTCAGGCAAAATGCCCATTTTTTCCTGGAGTCCGTTTCGAGTCTATTTAACATATAAGCATGAAGCACGAAGGGAAACGTTTCAATCAAGTATTTATTGTGCCTATAAGTGCCTATTTCGAGGTTCGTGCATATATATATATATATATATATATATATATATATATATATATATATATATATATATATATATATATATATATATATATATATATATACATATATATATATATATATGTATATATATATATGTATATATATATGTATATATATATATATATATATATATATATATATATATATATATATATATATATATATAATATATATATATATATATATTATATATATATATATTATATATATATATATATATATATATATATATATATATATATATATATATATATATTATATATATAATATATATATATATATATATATATATATCAGGTTTTCAGCACTTAAAAATGCGTTTTCGCGTTCGTTGAGTACACGTTTTGCTTAAAGGAGTACTGACACGATTTTGAGACATGCCAAAAGGAACATTTTTCGTTTCCTTGGTATGCATTGTCAACGCTTTCCCCACACCGGAGTCGGAGAACACGTATAAAATATTTTAATTTGACTTTGAAGTTTTTGTCGCTGAGCATCTGCAAGCCAGCCCCAACGCAATGGACATTATGACAACGAGTCAACACAGTTCCCCCGAGTTTGGGAGCTCTGCGTCCTGCACGCAGCCTAAATCGCAGAAATCACTGTCAGGGTAACTAGACGACAATTCACTCATCGTTGTTTATGTACACCACGAGCAGATGACGGATTTGCCGCTAGCAGGTCGCGAGTTTCTGTATCCCCGTGACGTCACACTGCTATGAAAGGTCACTCAGAAGCCACACCCTCGATATCAAAACCGAAAGTGTCTTTTTAATGTAGCGATAATTAAAGTATATTCGATGCATTCCCAGGTGCCACAATACTTGTTTTAGGTTTCTCGGCACCAGTATTATTATTTAGACCAATAATCCAAAAACTTTTAAAATTCGTGTCTGTACTCCTTTAAATGAACTGTTCATATGGAGGAAAACAAGTAGCACTTAGTGTGGCGATATTAACTACAATACGCGCATAGCGCACGTTCTTAGCTCCTCTGAAGGCGCGATTATAGTGCGACGTAGGGTAGACGCGCGCATGCACTGTTCCGCGTCGGCGATAAAAGACCATAGTTCGACGCACTGCCACAGACAAGGTATAACTGGACTCGGCCTATGCGCTCCGACACATGTGACGCTCGCCAACGCGCCGATGACGTCGGACTAGAAACACGCATTTGCGTGAGCGGGCCTAGAGTGTACCCTAGCTAGGAAAAGCGAGGCTAGCCTAGCGCTAGTGGGCCCCCCTAAAAGACATCCGTCGCTTGGTTCGACTGTAGTGCAGCTCGGCGGTTGCGTGAGGGAGGCTAGACAGTGCCCTAGCGAGGGGAAGCGAGGCTAGGCTAGCGCTAGTGCTCATTTGCACATTGGCAAGTGACAAAGAAACCCATCTGCGCAGGCTCCTCCAGTGAAGTCTGTCGATGCGTTGCCGTACGTTTTCCCATCTACGGATGCGCCGGTCAGTCCAGTCGAGCCGATGAGAACAATCTGCATGAAATACAGGAAGGAGTTCATGTTTGCTGGGGAGCAGCTGACGTGTCCACTGAAGAAATTGCAGCTCGGTCCGTCTCTTATTCGCCGCGAGGTCGGGCTACAGGTGGCAGCACCGTCGCCGCGCTAGCGTGGACATAGGAGCGATTTAGCCCGATTTCCGGCAAACAAAATGCGCTGACTGCAGCTTTCTAGTAATATGTGCGCTCTTCATTCCCGAATTAATGCACGAAGCGCGCCGAACGTTACTATTACATGTGAGAGAAGCGCATCCTGCCAACGAACGGGTTGCTCCCCTTCGGCAACAGTCGGCGTTTTCGCAATGGATGACGTGTTGTTGTTGTTTTGTTTGTACATGTTTAGCTTGTGTTCCACCTACTGCGCACTGCAGTAGCGCGACTGAATTAAGTATTTACTTCTTGTTCATCTGGATACCCCACAACAAAAAGAAAGTCAGTATTCCTGCACGATGAG
This sequence comes from Rhipicephalus sanguineus, assembly GCF_013339695.2. Taxonomy (NCBI): domain Eukaryota; kingdom Metazoa; phylum Arthropoda; class Arachnida; order Ixodida; family Ixodidae; genus Rhipicephalus; species Rhipicephalus sanguineus. The sequence goes on along the minus strand of NC_051181.1, from coordinate 150,908,973 downwards.
TTCAAATAGCACTTAGCAGCGGGCGAGATGTATTCATATGTGTATAATAGATACTTTTGAGTTGTAGTATAACGATGTTGAGCTGTTTTTTGCGCGTGTACAAATCTCTGTGAACTCATCGTTACTGACAAAGACGTAGAGAGAGAAATAAAACATTAGGAAGACAGTCTTTTGCAGGTGGGCAGCCCCTGCAATGTGCTCGAGTCTACTGCCATGTTACAAGCCGCCACGATCGCTGCAGGCTACCGTATGATAAGCCAAATGAAGCAGGCGAATCGGGGACTAAATTGGGAATGTATTTTAGCTGTCCTGGCTAGGCACAACTAAAATACTGGACACTTCTGCACACTCATCGACTCACAGTACCTTGAATATATGGAGCAGTGGCGATGCTATTCGTTTTCAAAGAAAGAAACTGAATTTCTTGAAAAAGGAGAGCACTTGATCTGACTATAAAACGTTTACTGGTTCCCGCCCATATTTGCGTCGCCGATTACTTCAATTTCAGGCCAGGCAGAACAAAATAAAATCATGACAGATTGCTGTAATGTTGCTGCTGAGCGACAGCCTCCTCTGCAATGCTCGAGCGCAAGGTGCGCAAGCCAGCCTCCTCTGCAATGCTCGAGCGCAAGGTGCGCAAGCCAGCCTCCTCTGCAATGCTCGAGCGCAAGGTGCGCAAGCCAGCCTCCTCTGCAATGCTCAGTGCAAGGTGCGCAAGCGTGGAATAGGCAGGCCGCACCGCAGGTAGCCTACAGTGCGTAGTCATGACACACGGAGGACAGTCGTCATACCAGAATCGTAGCACAAATTTTATTACATAATTACGTTATTGTTGCGTTCAAGTAAAACTTTGCCTGACTTGTTAGTTTTCCCGTCTGCAGCCGACAATAAGCACTGTCGAAAGTAGGGGGGCTCTGCCCCTAACATTTCTCAGTGGGGGGTTAGAGCCCCCCTTGCCCCCCCCCCCGGTAGATACGCCTATGCACACCACACACACACACACACACACACACACACACACACACACACACACACACACACACACACACACACACACACACACACACACACACACACACACACACACACACACACACACACACACACACACACCACACACACACACACACACACACACACACACACACACACACACACACACACACACACACACACACACACACACACACACACACACACACACACACACACACACACACACACACACATGTGTTGTGCGCTCTTCCCATATATTCGGTCTTCTTCCATATCTATCTATATATATATATATATATATATATATATATATATATATATATATATATATATATATATATATATATATATATATATATATATATATATATATATATATATATACCTCACTGTCCTATTAATTAATAGGGACTGTCTACCGTCCTTCATCGCTTTTATATTTTGTACCGCAATAGAAAGCGTACTGTCTCATGTGTCCATCCTTGCAGCGGTTTCTCTGGAAAGTGAGTAGAAATATTTAAAACGGAATTTTTCGATCTGCGTTCGGTCTTCTTCCATTGGCGTGAAACATGCTCACAAGACTGGTTGGTGGACGCGATGACGACTGTAGTGCCGGTAAAAATTAAAACCGAAAGCACATGAGACTTCTGTAGGATTACTTTATTTTCGCTGAACTCGAATGTAGTTAATGTAACAGTCTTTTTCAGCGCGCGAGCGGTTAAATGAAGCCTTGTTATACGATTACAGAACACTTGTTGTGCTGTAATCGCAGTCTATGCGTTTATTTTAGCACTGCTGCCGCAATCCAAGCCAAGTTGAGTCATCAGAAAGATACGATAAATGCACGTCTTCACAGCACAGCACATGTGAGACATCCTAACAACAATACAGCGGCACATTACGACCAGCGCGGAGGCCGCTTGGCATAGCGCATGAGTTGAAGCAGATGAAATCGAAGACGGCGATTTCTTGGATGCGCGAGAAAAAAAAGGAAAAGAAAATTACTCTCTGACGCAACCGAAAGATGCCTCAAGTGCGTGAAATACAATTTCAAGTTATACATGTTTGTTTTCAAGCAAAATGAGTCTACCTGCGAGGATTTCTTGTCCTACGAGTAAATTGACCACATTGCTGTTGGGTGAAGCTAGCGGTCATTCTTTCACGATTTTCAACATCAAATTAAATATATTATTCTTTTTTATGGGGCAAAACATCCTGGTTGCCGCCGATGTGACGAACGATCTTCTCATTTTCACCACAATCAGAACAAAATTTCCAAGCGGTAGATAGTCCCTTTAATATCTACGACGCGATGGTCCGGTGTTTCACGATTAAGTATTGCATGAAATCTAAATAACTTTTAAGTGCTTCCGAATCTCCAAGAAGTGTCGTGAACCGTCTTACGTTAGGGAGAATTGATACGGCATCAAAAATATGACGGCGCTCCATCAAGATTTCCTCCAAAAGCGCGTGGTGGCACGGCCAATATATACTACGCATACCTTTTTCTCTACGACTGTGGCCGTGGTTCATACTTGCAACCATTGATAAAGCGTACCGTTCGAGCTGCCCCGCGTCCGCGCCGTATTGCGTGATCGCTGGGGTCATACGATCTTTGATGAGTTCAGCGCCCCCGAGAAAACCATTGCAAAGGACGCCCGTAAGTATTCCCCGCGTGTACTTGTACCACAAGACGGGTGCTCGTCGCGGGAAGTCTTGCTGCCAGCGGCGGCTGTTTCGACGCATGGCGATTGCTCCGGCAGTTAAACCGCTTCTGCCCGCGGCCGTTGATCGTTAAGCGGCTTATGGACGGCTGCACCAGAGAACGTTGCACGCCAATAGCATCCGTCCCCAAACACTTCTGCGGCAGCTGCTCCGCAAAAACACACGCGGGGGCGCCAGACCAAAGGTTTCCCACGGAAACAGATTGGGCATGCCGAAGTAATAGCAGTTGGGAGAAGCGCGCTAATTGCGGTGAACTACCGAGCTGTACAGCTGTACAGAGCGAGCAGTATACATGCTTCGACTGCACCTTTGGGTTTGGTTTTGAAGCGTAGCTTCCCTTGCTTCTTCCCTGTGCTTTGGAATTCATGTCCTCGTCGGATATATTTGGAGAAATGAACTCGGACAAGTTGGTTCACTGTGTATGAGGAATAAGCTGTGTAGGAAGTACGAGGAAGTCTGCGCAGCAGGCAACTTTGTTCTCGTCAATCTCGTTGTATGACGCCACATGTGGTGACAAGGCATGATGGAAAAAAACTTATCCAACTTGGGTTATGCAATCCGCCTTTCTTTCACGATGCCACGGCGCATGCGCCCGTACCCTAGCCAAGCGGCCGTAGTCGCGAGAGGCCTTTTGGTCTCGGAGGCTTTCGTTCCGGTTATACTGCAGTTGTCAAGGACCCCTATCAAAACGGCAGAGGGTGGTAGCACAGGAAAATGTAAAAGGCGGATTCTAAACCTTGGCCAGTCCTTCAGGGCGAATGGGCTGCTGTAACCACAGGCGTGTGCAAGGGGCGGCAGCCGCCCCATCCTAATCTCCTCGGGGGGGGGGGGGGGGCAAAGTCTGCCCCATACCCAGTCAGACCTGTCCCGTCATTTTATAGCGTCGTTTTCGACAATAATGACGACCGCAAAATACAGTGGCTGGTATTCTGAAGACTTGTTGCATGGTCAACACGCCTTGCGCCAAAATGCAACACGTCTTGAGAGGGCCCCCCTTTGGGTCCGCCAATGATTTCCACATACATCACCTACAAGACCTAGCTGTCGCACTTGCGTAACGGGCTGGTAGTGTGCTACCATCTAATATTTGCCTCATTCCGGCATCTTAGTATAGACTAAGGTGGTAATCTGCGTCGAAATATCAAGAGTCTATATAGAGAAAGCTTCCATTTCCTTTATATGCCTCGGTCGTGCACAATTAAGGTAGTCCAGTGGGCACATATCATTAAGGCTGACTCACGTGTACAGAGTATATATACCATTAATCTGATTCCGACAGACAGTGCAACTCGAATGCCTGTTCACTCGTCGTAGTAATTACGCGTGTTCCTGTAGGTGCCACGAGAGTCCGCAGAGTGTTCCGGTAAGTGTTCCGGTAAGTACTTGTCCCAAGGTCTGAGTACGGGCTAGTTGGTATTCCATTTCAAATTGTGATTACAGCGGAAGGGAAGACACAAGACAGAGACCAACGAAGACGAGCGTCTTCGATCGTTGGTCTCCGTCTCGCGTCTTCCCTTGAGCTGGAATCACAATTTGAGAAGTACTTGTCGTTTTGTGTACGTTTTCTTTACTTACTCATTTCATCGTCTCATCTCTGCAAATTCATTAGACAAGTACTTTGAAAAAGCGTGGCTACGGCAGTTTCCACCATTTCCAATATCAGCAAAGTAAATGAATGAGTAAATAAACAAAAATGTGCAAGTGAGTCAGAGAGGCTCTTCATGGGTTTACTTTGCGTGCCACTTCTTATGTGCGTATGATGAAAAAATGAAATTATACGGACAGCGCACGCAGGCAGACACAACGCAACGCTCTAATATCTAAAGTATCTTTATGAGACCAGCGTCCTGCGTAAGTGGCACAGCGTGACATCTAGATCTCAGTAGTAACATTCCATAAAATTACAAAAACTTACTTGCTACTTGCTCAATGAATAACGCTTTTTTTTTAATATAGCTTCTTAAACATATTCTGTGTATCTTTACTCTTCCTTCCGGCGCTCGAAGTGTTCTTAACGCAAAAGTTCACAAGCTTGCAATCCACTTTAGTACCCAGAGGGTATACGCTGTCAAGTATAACTCTAAAAACGCGATTTCAGTCCTCGGTGTTGCAGTAATTTTCTTTGCTCAGGGACATCAGCAACTTCGCTACAACCTCCTGGTGATCATATTGACGCGACCACATCGCACAAGCATATAGCGTAACGCGCCATGCCGTCCGCCCACTCACTTTACCGCATTAACGAAAGTGACGTGCGGAGCGCGAGGAAACCATACCATTAAATGCCACATGCAGCAAGCACGAGCAGCAAGCGAGCTCTGCGCTTGTAAAATAGTCCGCGATATAAAACGTGTCGTGATGTCTCTTTCTTGAGCTCGTTATATAAGACGCAACGGAACTATGTGCTCGAAACTTAGCATAGGCCATGTATGCAGTGAATCAGTGACAGGCGCCATTCATTTAGGACGGCGACCGCAACTTGTGAGGCCCTGTAAGTTCTTAAGTCTTGATTAGCGGTCTGTCTGGTAACGAGTTTGGAATTGGACGGCCTTTCGCAATGCGCTTTCGAGAACGCTTGCGGAAGAGTGCCCAAGCGGCGCACTCAATTAGGCTCATTCGAAGTTTGCGAACTTTGCTCTCTCATTAGCCTATGGTGGCCAGCGAGTAGCTCTCACAACGAAAGGCCTTTTCTAAAAGCGGCAACTCTGTGCACACGTGCAACATAGAAGCACCGTCGTCGTTGGAAAGTCCGATATCGCTTGTGGTTCTGTTAATTTTGATGTATGTATGTATGTATGTATGTATGTATGTATGTATGTATGTATGTATGTATGTATGTATGTATGTATGTATGTATGTATGTATGTATGTATGTATGTATGTATGTATGTATGTATGTATGTATGTATGTATGTATGTATGTATGTATGTATGTATGTATGTATGTATGTATGTATGTATGTAAAACTCCATTGCATGGTACCTATTCGTCGCCGCGTGAGCTCAGGTTCTCATTCCACAGCGCTATGGGTCCAAGGATGCTTTCGCCATGACATTCTTAGAAAGTTCTAAGCATCCCCCGTAATATTGTTTCAGGGGGACTCAATATTTATAGCTATATATCGTATATTAACAGCGAAGCGGTTCTAGCTCGGCCTAAAATGTCTGTCGCGACTCGTAACTATTATCATCATGAACCTGCACACGCTCTCTTCGTCCTCTTCGACCTCTTCGTCCTCCTCTTCATCTTGTGCTACGCTCTCAGAACACGTGCGCCGATTTCTCCGGCGTGGCCTGTAATAACCCTGATGAGTGAGATAACGAGTACAGAGACAGTAACTCTATTCCAGAACTCGCAGTGCTGCGTGCGTGGGTGGTAGGAAGAAGACGCAAAACGGGATGAAGATGACTGCTACTATATTCATCCAGTTTGTGTGGATAAGGCGGGTCTGCCACTGACACGGTCTCGGTGATTCATTAAAAAAAAAAGAAAATGCGGGAAGTTTGCACTAAGTCGCGCAAAGCTTGGCACAGCGAAAATGGTCGGTCCTCAAGCAAAACCTAGTTGCAACATAGCAGAACCTACTTACAAGATATAAAAACCTAGCAACAACCAGCTACAACATTGCAGCAACCGGCGTTAGCCTAAACCCTTCAGGATAGACCACCTTGCTGTGCCAAGGTTGGCACGACGGCGGTCGCATTTTCGATGGAGGTGAAATGCTATAGGGGCCCGTATACTGTGCGATCTCAGTGCACGTTAAATCGGCCTGTGGGCACGTGAAGCCCCAGATATTGTTATTATATTTGCGATGTTTGTTTTCTTAAAATATTTCTATTCCGCACAATTCGAAAAATTTTCCTTTTAGAATGCCCATATTTAGCAGTGTAAATTAATTCTGTGTATCTGTTTAGTGTACTTAGATTCTCCACACAAAGGCATTATATGTACTGTACGCTTGTACTATACGTTTTCGATTATTTCTTTCTTTTCTTGTTTGTTGATTCGATATCAGTTTCATGATGTTGGGATAGCCGGATATCACGCAGCCTATACCTTCCCATGTCTTCACAACTAAATAAGACCTATACTACTACTACTACTACTACTACTACTACTACTACTAATACAACTAATAATAAAGATTACTTGGTACTGTTGGGTAACAGGTGTCTCAGCTCGCGAATGCTTCTGCGCAGAGCTGATAGACGGAGCGATCAAGGCGACGGTGAGTTGAGGCAAATTTATATACATATATACAGAGGCTTTACATATTCGGCGCTGAGGCCGACAGCTTATTGGGATCGCACAGCGGTGCGACGACGACCCGAGATTTCTTCGTTCGCTTGGTTCTTTTATAGCCCTGGGCGATCGCTTGCATCAGCCAGGAGCTCGAAGCCTCCAATCAGGAACCGCCGTTGGTCGCTGGCTCGAACCGGATCCGCGGATGAGGGGGCTTGCCGCACGTTGCGGGAGAGATTTCCTTCGGTTGCGTCAGACGCAGCGCCGGAGTTGCCGGGGATTGCGTAAGGCTCCCGCCTCGTTGCATCAGCTGGTGTTGACGCTGGTTGCGTCAGACGCATCGCCGGAGTTACCGAGTATTGCGTAAGACTCCCGCCTCGTTGCATCAGCGGGTGTTGACGCTGGTTGCATCAGACGTTTTACCAGCTTGAATGCCTTGTCTAAGCAAGGAAGTTTTGGTTGGGAGCCCTGGCATAACAGTACGCGATGCAGATTGCTCGACTTCCTGCCGTCCATTCGTGACCACAGTGATAATTATATTCCGCTCTTCAAGCCTGTTGGCTGGTGCATGCGGAATTTTCACTAGCACTTGTCAAGGACGTCTGTCAAACAGGGCTCGCATTGCATAATTTTATTCCTTGCAGCTTATCTAACGGTTCCTTACGCCACTTATTCGCCGATATGTTTGCCATTGTGTGACGAAGTCAAAATTCGGCATCATGTCACACTCTGTAACACTTGAAGGCGAGCCTCCTGCGGTGCACTTGGTAATGCATTAATGGGGCCCTGCAACACTTGTTCGGCATCGTCAGAAAACGCTGCCGATCGGTAGTCGAGGCTCCTGAGAGCATGTGAGCCAAGCATTATAGCGCAGCACGCGGCCTGGAATTTGCAATCAATTTTCAAAGTCCGCTAGAAATCGCTCGCTCTTCTCTCGAAAAATGATGCCACAACCGAAATGACCGTGTCATAAACACAAAGTCCACGGCCATTGGCTGATTTGAGCATCGTGAGCTGCATAGTTAACGCGGCCGGCGCGAGATGTCGCCACGTGCCCGCGCGCGATCACACTGAAAGTAAGCCGCGCGTTTGAAGAACAAGAAAAGAAAATAAAGTGCTCAAGCCTCAAGGTCATGACTCGCGCTGACGAAGAGACGCATCTTCTTGCCCCCTTGTCCCTGCCCCCCTCTCCCGTTGCGTAGCTTTCAGCGCGCTCGCTGGTACGAAGAGAGAAAGCGCTTAAAGCGTGCGACAAATCCCTGTAACTACGCTCCCACTTGACGGCTTCTAAAATTTTTTTTGCGGCAGTCTGTTCGTGAGATAATAGGGAGTTTTCGAATAGGGGCCCCAAAGCCCTTTGCGTGTGCTCGCTTTGGGTCAAGCAGAAGCTAAGAGTTTTCGAATAGGGCCTGCGGCGCTTTGGACACTCCCCCTGTTCTAGGTCACTCTAGTCTTGGCCAAGAACCGTCGCTTCAGTGGGGGCCGTCATGTTTGTTTGACGCAAAGCTTTTGGAGCAGTCTTTGGGGCTCCCGCTAAATTCGAGAAATAGCGTCCCCAACGCAAAACCCAAACGCCGTTCGGGCCTCGCACATGCGCAGTGGCCTCGACGCTATTTCTTTGGGGCCCCAAAACGTTTAGGGCCCCTATTCGAAAACTCCTTAATAAACCCCTGTACTGAAGCCATTCGATGACTATACTTAGAAAGGTGTTGCAGGGTCCCTTTAAGTTATGCAGTTGGGGACCAGACTTCTTGCAAGACATAACGCGTAGCAGTGTTATTACACGGGCTTTCTCAGTCGATGGCGTTGTTCCTCCCCCTCACTGTCTCCGCGAGACAGGCCCACCTTTGGCCAAGAGACGTCGCCGTGTGCACGATGACGTTACACATTTCTGCGGACTGTCACGTCGCACTATGCCGTAATTGGTGACGTAGATCACGTGGGTTTCTGTACCAGTTCACTCGCCTGCCGTGTTTCATTGAAGTGGCCGCTGAACGATGCACTTACGGCTTTCGCGTTAATAAGTTTCTTGCGACATCTCTTAATTGGCCTGTGCATGTGACAGATGAGTACTGACACTGCCAGATGAGTACTCATAGGCGTGCGCAGGGGGAGGGCCAGGGCGGCGCCCCCCCCCCCCCTGGTCACCTAAGAGGGGGGGGGGGGAGGCGCAAAGTCTGCCCCTTACATTGACTTGATAGAGGGGGGGCGATAAACTTTCGCCCCCCCCCCATGAAGGGGAACGCTATACGCACGCCTTTGCGAGTATTGACAGGTGGGGGAACCTCTGTACTCATCTTGAAAACAGCGCGACAACACGAGGACGAAGTAAGATACGACGGGATGGGGCGCTTTCATCGTCCTCGTGTTGCTGCGCTGTTTTCAAGATGAATCCTAACCAATTCGCCGAAATATCTGTGCTACTGAACGAACCTATGTACCCTTAGAAAAAAATGGGGGAGGGGAGGTGCCCTGCTCAACAGGGAATCGAACCCAGTACCTTTCGCATTGGAGTAGGGCGCTGTAGGATTTCACCATCGCTGCAGTAGCGGTGAGATGCCGTTTTCATTCGTGGCTCTTGGTGTGCACCCCTCCCGTACACTGTGTTGGTAGAGAAAGACACAACAACGCGAGGGGTTACGTTAACCTTCGCTTTATTAGTGACACTCGTACGTCAGCGTCCATGGCGTCAACATGTTAAGAAAAAGTAATGACAACATGAAATAGCTGTAACCACTCTCATGCGGCGGAAGTGTGATAGAATTATATATATAATATATCTATATATTTGCAGTCAACACGCATGGTCAGAGAACACACAAAAAGAAAGAAAAAAAATAAGAAACACGTTGAAGCGCCGCACCTGTATGCAGCCGTGAAGGAGCGGGCGCGCTCCGCACTTGGCGATGAGGCGATGTCGTGTCTGCACGTGTGTGATATAGTATATATGTGTGTGTGTGTGTGTCTGTGTTCACATTGAGTTGGCAGTCCATGCTTTCGGCGGCGTGGCTGACTGAGCTTACAATACACGGGAGAAAGCACGTGCGCATTCAGCGCTCACGTGATCGGCCAAGCGTCGTAGCGGGCTTTCTTTGTGCTCGAGAGCAGCAGCAATATCAACAACAACAAAGAGGATGAGTACGTGAGAAGTTACTGTGACTATCTCTCATTATTGTGCCGTCGCACGACTTTCCTTTCGTCTTCTTCTTCACGCGAGGCTTTACATTGCAGAGCAAGAACACGACCAAGAGAAGCAGAGGCAAGAGTGGACAAAGTCCACAATCACGTGGTCCCAGAGCGTCTTGGCAAAGTTGCTAACCTCGCCACACTACGAGTCGAATGCCATTTCATCGTTCGGTTTGTGCAGTTCAGTTTCCCCTAGCGTGTCGCACTTAACGGAGAACAGCTCAACTACTATATTCGAGCAGAACGGTATAACGTTTAGCATTTCACTTGCAGCGGCCCTCAGAGGCGCTGGCGTATCCGGGAGGAGGGGGGGGGAGGTGAAGGTTCAAACTCCCCTGAAATTTTTCAATTTTGCAATGTGTATATATACAAGCACATATACAGACGCATGAACGAACATGCATAAAGTATGGTTGAACCCCCCCCCCCCCTCGAAAAAAAGTTCTGGCTACGCTACGGCTCAGAGGCGATGGGGGGTGGGGGGGTGACGTCAATATGGTAGCCTTCCTCCGATGAAGAGACTAAATATCCCCAATTACTGGCTGGATTCATTATTCGCGTAAATGTAGTATATTGTTATAGAATCAATCTTGCGTGAATAATCCTGAAATTTGGATCGCCACGATTTCTTTTGCGTGCCCCCCTCAGCACACGGCTTACTTGGGCTTGAACCTTCTCGTAGCCTTTCCAACCTCCCACCTTCCACGTAAATACATTTGGGGAAGCTACTCCTCTGGTGGCGTGACAATATCAGTGCGTTTCCGTTGTGCATATTCCCAGCTTGAGAACGAAAAAGAAGCACATCTTCCGGCCATCATAATTTGCTCCAATCTATTGAGCTATGAAGTCGAAACTTTGACGCTAACGAAGAGGTTTGACAGATAGGCAAGAATCACGCGGCGATTGGTGGAAATGACGAGTGTTGCAACGTTAAGATATATAAATAGAGCAGCAGAGGTTACGCAATGAAGCACGATTATATAGGTGATATTCTAGCTGATAATGATCGAAGTAAAGCTATTTACACTATACAAGGAACACGCAGAACCAAACATAATTGTAGGTCTAATAAAGGGGCACAGCGTTAAGAGAGCTCGGAGCCGCAATAGCTGAAAGGCGGCAAAGACACAGATGGGGCTATAAGGTTACGAAATTCGCGGTAGTTGAGTATTATCGCCTTCCTTACGTCATGGGCAATTGGCGATTTCTGGCACGTACAAGCCTATGTCCGTAGATGGACTTTTATTTAAACGGGTGATAATGGCGTTGATGAGCATGATGATGATTTCAGCGACTGCCTTTGCGAACTATCCTTTCCTTAGGACATTGTGATTGATCTCAATACATTTATATCGAGAGCTTGACGTCAAAAAATACGACGTGGACGGCGTGCGCCGCCCAGGGTGACGGAGCGACAACCAATAGCAGTGCACCTCGGGTTGAAGTAAACGACCTAATGGGAGTAACTGATATTTTGTGTAAAAAAAAAATGGAGTCGATGACGTGTTTTCAGATCCCTAAATGGCTTCCGGCATGACCTCCGAGATTGGTTTTTCTGTTACCCGCAAAGAACCTCTCTGAGGCCGGGATTTGGAGGACACGTGACATCTGCATATTATGCGACTTGTTGCTGTAATTTTGAACACATACATCTGTAGCAAAAAGAAAAAAAAGGACAGGGAAAAGGTTGTTCGCAAGACGTATTTACGTAATTTTGCATGATAAAGGGCTTAATACCGCATTTTCACGATGCTAATGCGCCCCCGATTGTGACGCGCGGTCAATTTTAGATTAGGAAAATTGAAAAAACAAACAAGCAAGCAAACACACTTGATGCCGATTTCCCTTTTGAGTCCAGTTGTAACGCGCACACAAATTTGAGGGCTACATTTAGGGACAAAAAAAAAAGAAAGTGCGCGTTAGAATTGTGGAATTACGGTAATTGTTCTCTCGTCTTTTTCTAGGCCATGTGATTTTTATAGCTTCATTAGGAAAGGGTATCGCAATGTAACGCTTTCGGTCGCAGAAAGGAAGTTCGCCGCTCTTGATGATTTCTGTGAGTGAAAGTTTCCAAGTCACGTGACAGACGAAGAAACGTTTCGTCAGTGATGCAGGTACTGGGCGCTTCGCACATCTCCTCGGGGAACACTGTCTAAAGTATGAAAAAGGAGATTACACGATAACGAAGGACATTCAAGATATACGCTTTAAGGAAGTTGGACTACATAGTGCGATGCTTATCGCGGGGGAGAACTGCTCACGTAGACGTAGTCTGTGATTCATTTAATACATACTTTTGTGAAATAACAATTGCTGAGCTTTTACGACCCAAAACCACGATAGGATTATGAGGGACGCCGTAGTGGAGGGCTTCGGAAATTTCGAACACCTGGGGTTCTTTAACGCTCAACTAAATCCAAGCACACGGGCCTCCTAGCATTTCGCCTCCATTGAAATGCGGCCGCCGCGATCGGGATTCGATCCCACGACCTTCGGATCATTAGTCGAGCACTATAACCACAGACCACCGCGGCGGCTGATATAGTCTTGTTTGGAAGAGGAAATGAATCTACAAACATAGATATTTTTATATCGACAACTCCGGATTGTTGATCGTGACACCGTGAGCTTCAATAGGAACTCTCGTTTTTCCTTGGTCAATATATAGGAATTCACGCGTAACCTTTTCCCCTTACGTTTATTTGGATATCACATTATAAAAAAAAACACCAATTTAGACAACGACATTTGGAACGTGCCTACAAAACTGTATCGGTCTTTGAAGCTAGTTTCTAGAGGAAAGCCTGCCGTAGCAATAACAGCGACCGGGTACTTCACGCCAGTTTCTAATGCTAACTTTTTTTATTTAACTTTCACATCACGTTATTTTCATGCTACATGAACTAAATTATCATATTTTATTTAGGAGGTTACGAAGGTACTTTAGCTGAATGTAATGACTCATTCTGTGCGAACTACTACTCGAAATTTTAAGCGTAACTTACTTCACTATATCCGCATTTAACTTAGCATGTAAAGTAGCTCTCAAATTTGAAGCGTCAAATGCTTCCCGGTACGAAAGTGTCCTCTAGCACTTAGGAAAGCCTGAATTACGTGTTGTTACGGCTATCGCGATACATTATAAGCTCGCAATAAGCTGGAATGAGTACACGAATACTAATCGGGTTCTCATTTTTCGTTAAGTGCGACACGCTTTTTACAAAGGAAAGCGAATCCGACTGATAATTCTGCGCAATTACCTTTTGAAAACGTTCTTAACTTCTACGTTCAATTCATTTTTATACACAATTTTCTTATGACGACTTATTTAAACGTGATGCGTACTCCAATAGCCACCTCCTCTTGCTCTGTATTCTTGCCCTGCATACACTGGAACCAGATACTAACCATATCATCGATGCCTATGTTGGTGAGGCGCAGTATCAAGTGTGAGAAGTTTTAATAGCGCACGTGAGAAGCCTGTGCACGATAAAGGATCCTTGTCGTACCCTACAGAGAGCAGCTGCGCATGCGCGCGTTCTGCTGTCTTTTGTACCAGTAACGCTTGCCTGACCTTGGTGTAACTGTTCCTTAAAGTGACAAAAATGTAGCAGCGCTGAAGTGGCGTCTTGGTACAGCGAAATGCTCAGATGGCGCCATAGTGTCGTGGGATTCTGAAGGTTGTGCGAGAATTCGACATTTTAGGACAGCCTTTTTTTTTAATTCTTGCAGCTTAGAAACATTTGACGCCGTCTGTTGAATAACTGTGAGCCATCGCGCTTGCCCAGATTCAGTGTTCAGCCGATGTTCCTACGCATGCTCACTTGCGCGGGGTCAGAACCCCACTGAGAATGAAAATCTTGATTACCAGAATGGTTTGTCAAGAGCTGTAACTCACACTGTAGGATCGGGACATCGTGAACTGAACACTCTTTACAGTATATGTGAAGATCAGTAATTCAGTTACCGTGTAGGATCAAGAGTTATCATGAACCGAACGCACTTGACAGTGCACGTTACTACACTGAAAGATTTAATTTCGGTCTGATTAGCGGAAAGCACAGAAAAACGAGAACTTTTCTTACAGTGGAACAGATTGGAAAACATATGGCAATAAACCAAAAAGGTTATTAAAAATGTCGAGAAATGTTGTTACAGATAGTAGGCCAGGTAAACACGTTTCCTTACGTCACAGGAAACGCGGAATTCATAAAAAGTAGCACGCGCAACTGCGCTGCACACTCACTGTATAATACAAAGCGTGAAAATAAGTACAGTCAGCGCTGGCCGATAAGCCCGACTTCTTTAACGCGTGTCATTCTGAACGTATGCGAATCGAGCGCGTCAACACGTCACTTGCATGAAACATGCATCGCTAGTTCTGAGGTGTCTTTATCAATGTCTTATAGGCACCTACACTTTGCAAGCCCGCTAGCAACTACACTTTTGAGCTGCTGCGATATACAGTTAAACCTGTTTATAACAAACTTCAGTATAACGAAATTCTCGATATAAAGGAGCATTTCACTTTTCACAACTTCATGTCCATAGAACAACATGTATTTTGAACCTCGACCTAACGAAACACTCTAATGTCGACGACCGGGACTGAGATTACATTAGGCCATAGGTTATCGCGTCGGTTTCTTAGTGCGCGGCAGCACTGAAGCGGGCATTTAGCCCCGCTTCCTGGATTTTTGGTTTGACCCCTACGTGCTGTAAGGAATCGCACGAAACCGTGAGTTCGCGTGTTTTTGTGGTTCTCCGCGCGCGAGGAAATTCATTCGGAACCGGTGACGCGAAATGCTGTCTAGTCTCGCGATTGGGCTTAACAGGGATTTGAGTGTCAATGTAAAATATCGGGCTGGTTCAGCGCCGAAGAACAGAACAACATCGACTGCGCCCACGCCCGAAGGCTAGACCTCGGTAACGTATACCCGCTTACACAACCAGACACAAAAGACAGTTCAGGGTTCTGAACTTGCCCCAATCACTCGCTAGATGGCGCGAGCTGCGCTCAGTGGTCCACCAGTTCAAGTACGTATCTCAGCTTTAAGTGACCGAAATATTTCCAGTCAGCCATGAAAAGTGCGTGCGTTCTGTTCTGCGTGCAGGAACGATTATTTGACGTGTATAAGACGAGTTCTTATTACGGCTTTCGCTATCGCTAGAAAAAGGTTGGTGTTTAGTTAGAACATCGCGCATCCTCGGCCCAAGAAGGATCTTTTCAATTTGTTCTTCTATTCTGAAGTCTTCGAGGTATCTGTATTCAAGAAATCTTCTACGTCAACAAGTGAAATGACTGCGTGGAGAGAATATATATTGATGGCTTCTAGAGGTATAGAGACGGGTAAAACTCTGTTATTTAAATTTAGAAAAAAGGCACCATAGTGACGCTTGGGACCCGCTGATGTGTGTGTGTGTGTGTATGTGTGTGTGTATGTGTAATATGGTAAATATATAACGGTATGTGTGACTGTATAAGAACAAGTGTGTGACATTGTATACACAACGTTTCTGCGGAGAGCACACATTAAGCGAGCACTCGCAACACTTTACACGCCTCATTTTTTTTTTGGTTTTTGCTCGTTACGTAAATGCAACGTTTTGCTTAATTACACGATAGTTGATACGTGACTTCCGGGTGCAGTGCTTTTTCTTCTTTTCTTTTTGTCTTAAGTAGAAACTCCTTAAGGCATGTGCAAGGAAAATGACGTTCTCCTGTGTGAGCTTGCTTCCTAAATATTTTTTTTTATGACGTTAAGCGCATGAAGTTCTCTACAAGAAGACATAAAAAGTTTTGGTCCTTTGCGCTGTTCTCAGCGAAGCACATCGCCAAACTCAAAATGGCGGAACTTCAAGGTTCTCTATGTCGAATTGTGTGGATTGTGTGAATCCTTGTAACCGGTGAAGTCACCTAAAGAAAACCTTAAGAAAGAAGTGCAGCTTTATGTGAAAGTGCTGCTTTCGTGAAGGCGTGAAACAGTCACAACTTGATGTGGATCTTTCCTATGAGACTGTTTTCAGAGGTTTGATGAGCTTTGGCATTGATATCGCGCCGTATGCAAAGTAAAATGGCTCTGCTATAGTAATACAGTGATGCTGCCTGACACATCATATTAGCTCGAATGCGTCCGCTGATTCATTTCGGTGCTAACCTTTGTCGCTAGGAGTCGGAAAACGTGCGTTACCTTAGACTTTTTGTTCAGTACTGCCAAATATCAGTGCCTCGTCCTTGAGCTGCTTAGCTATGCGCGTAAAAACAGTTTCGTACAAAACTTACTAGGGAGGATTCTGGCGCTACTGTCTATGGGAGCTGCGAACATGACCGTGCAGCTAACATGGGAACCACGGAGGCAGGAGCGTATCGCAACTAGACTGAAGCCAAGAGAGTATCGGCCCATCGCGTGATCTCCACGCCCGAGCCCATGCGCAGTTCAGGCAAAGCTGCGGCAGCGCAGCCGCACAAAGACACTGTGCGGCTCACAGGTCACGTGTTGCACCGATACTACAAGGAAATAAAGCTCCAAAGAGAGTTATTTTGCCAAGGCTGGCTCTGCGACGTAATTCTCTTTCTTCTGGTTAATTTCTTCCCGCATGACAGGGACGATGGGAAGTGCATGCTTTTTGCTAAAACTCGTCCTTTTCTCTTGTAAAGGCTTTCGGAACGTGACAGAAAGTGTAGTTTCTAATCCATTTAAATCAGTACGCATACGCGCAGAGGCAGAGGCAGTGCCACAGTAGTGGGGTCCCACGTAGTACCATCCGAGATGATTGTTCGGCGTAACTTTAGAACCGCGAATTGTTTGTTCAAGAGGCGCAGCTCCATTTCTATGGGGAAGGCGTGAACAAGGACCTGTGTTCGAATATAAGAGCGCTAGAAAGAGTGAGTAATCACATCAGACGGGCGTCTGGAGTTGCATGCACGAAGGTAAAGGCTGATCTGCGTACTCAACAATCGCAGTGCCAGAATTACCTCTAGTAAATATTTGCACGGAACTCTGTGCGAAAGCAGAGCAAAGGAAGGATTGCGATATTTGTCAAAGTGCTGTCAAATAGGCAACGTCTGTGCCCACATCAAAACAGTTGAACTGATCGCTTATGCAGCATCCCCGTGTTTTCGCACGTGCTGACGTCCAGAGAGCAATGATAATAATACTGCGCCAAAATAAACTGCGCATGATTCGGGGTGCTTAGCGATATGTAACTGTAAAAAAAGCCTGCTAAACTGAGCGATGTACATTTGGCGCTGCTTGGCTACGATTAATGAGTTTCTTTCTTACGTGAAACAAAGAAACATCAAAGAATAGTGGTATGATTGTGTTTTTACATATTCTGGGTCTGTTGTTAACTACGACATGAATTCTCACGTTCACTTCGCATCACCTTGTTTTTCTTAGCTCGCAACATTGAAAATAGAAACGACTAGCTATTTTACGAGGAGGCACATATTCTGCAGTGAATTTGAACGCACAAGGCAGCATTCGTCAAATCTGGAAGAGTTCCGCATGCAAGACCGTTCTTGCGGGCAGTAATTTCGTGGTGCGTTGCTGGCTAGAAACTTTATCTTTTGTGGAAAAAAAGGAGGTGCGCACGTTTTTCAAATGGTCTCAGTTGTTTACGTGGCTCAATTTCTTTTTGCGAAGCCTGTCAAGCAGAGTTCAGCACGAAGTACTTGTTTTACGCGGTGGGTAGGTAACGTTGAAAACTGTGGGGAGTGGGCAAGAGCGGCGCCAGGTTTTCCTTGAGAGGTGGGGGAGGAGGGGGGGGGACTTATTTGTTGTGTTTTTTACTATTCTCTTGGGAGGACAAATGGGGTCAGGCGAAAATTTCGGGGTGAGGGGCGCTGCTCATCATGACCCCCCCCCCCCTTTACCCTGGCGCCGCCCTTGGGGGTAAGTGCGGGAGGGGGGTGTAATGAAAAAAAAATTGTAAGCAGCGCGAATGAAGTGATTTCCATGTGTACATGCACCTGTTGAGCAACATTTAGGAAAACTGCAGTTATGGCTTTGTTTTTGATAGAAGCACTGGTGTTTGTCACCGATCAAGGACAGTCACCCTAGTGGCATCAAGGACAGTAAAAAATACTGAAAAAAGAAAACAAGCTTGAAATTCTAAACCTTCATCACTGAAATAAAAAAAAAAGCATGCCGTTTGCTAAAATCTATCATACACCATGCCTCTCTTCTTTCTTCCTTGATTTTTTTTTTCAGCCTTGGAAAATACTTAGTGGTCTGTTGGCTTGAAGCTACATAACGAGCGGAAGTAGTTATTTACAGGAGATGAGATTTTTTTTCGTGTCAAAATAATTTGTGCTGTTTAAGCAGAGTGTCGAAAGGACAGACACCGTAAGAACTTGTCTTCTGTGCTCTATCACATTTCCCCATCGTTCTCACGGCACTGTCGCATCGTACTCGTCGACGAATTGAAGTATATATTGTCCGTAAACACCTCGGCACGTCTATTCTTAATCGCGGGCTTGGTTATTAATTATAGAGTGGGTCGCCAAAACAGCACGTCGTCGCACCTCTTCGATTAGCGTGATATCGGGGACGGGTTAACTACAAATAAACTATCGTGACCGTTTCAACGAATAAGTTAACAGTCTGTGCAAATCACGTCAGCGCATCCGCCGAGAACGTACCCGTTGCGACGGTGTTACCAACTAACTTCAGGAGCAAGTCTGCCCCAACGACACAAAACCTGATGCGGATCTGTTCATGCACTTGTATTACACGTTCATACACTTGTCCTGCACTCTAAGAAAAAAAAAAGAGTCACTTGACTCTTTCTTGCTACACATGTGTGACTCTCACGCGTATAACGTTCTTTAGAGAGACACGTTGACTCCCTTTTGGAGAGTCGTGCGTCCTACGTCTCCCCACAGAGAGAGTCAACGTGTATCTCTAAAGAGCGTCATACACATGAGAGTCACATGTGCAGCAAGAAAGAGTCAAGTGACTCCTTTTCTTCTTATAGTGTGTATACGTAGGCACTGCTGAGTAAGTGGAACTTATTTTCGCAAATGTTCCGCTCACTAACCCGAACCTACATCGGACGAATATGGCTCCTTTTTTTTTCTGTCCGGCTCATCACAATGTTACTGTTATCACTCTGAATATTTTACCAGTTAAGTTTCACTAGTGCAACGCCTTCATTTCCTTCAACATCGGTTCTATGAAATAAGAGCGAGATGTTTGTGAAACTGTCGCGCTTACTGAGAGATGAGAAATCGTTGAACAAGGAACGTCACTGGAGCCATAGTTTAGACAAGACGACTTGTTGTTGTGTTCTCCTCTGATAATGGCTCATACCCAATGTGGGAGCTTGGCCAAGCAATTGGGGGGGGGGGGGTTCCATTAAAATTTGTAGGGAACATTACTAGATGCTATAGTTAAACAAGATATTGATTTGAATTGCCAATTATCGGTAATGAGATGTTGAAAGCCGTCACAATTTCGTGAAACGGTGATAGGATAGAAAAAAGTGACCAGTCGTTTTTACCCGATTACAGAAAGAGCGCAGAGGGGAAGCCACTAAACCTGATCTGTGCAAGTGAAAAATTAAGACAGGAAACGCGGCAACGTATAATTTCGCGATGGCAACTTCCATCATCCATGAGTTGAGTCTTCGTGAGGGCGGCAACAGATTTTGCCTTCGTCAAGGAAGGCACTCGCTACCCTGACTAGGACGAGTCACTTGTCGAAATGTAGGCTTCAGCAACATATTCTGTCCAACGATTTATCATCACTTCAAGCTTGCATCTTTCCCTGAACAACTATCTTGTTTGGAAGCTTACTAGTAGAACTTATTTAAAACGAGACAAAGAGCGAATTTGCCGCGCCTGCCGGCTAGAGGGCGGCACTTCGCTCTCTCCCCTCATGTTTCCTTCATCTTTAATTCGTCCTTTAGCTGCGGCTCCACCCATTCAAGACAATCTTTTCTTACCTAGAGTACACGCGGATAACTGCTGACAGAGGCTTTTGAGTTTGCCGAAGCTTCCGACAAAACTGACGGGCATCCGTTTTTTAACTCTATGGTGAGGATGAGCAATGAGGGGCTATTGGCGTTCGAAGGTTCCTCTACTGTCGAATGAGTTTAGTGTGACGGTATAGTAGTCCCATGAAGAAAGTCAGCGAAGTTCTTGAGCCGTTTGGTGATCAATTAATGGGGACACGCTATCGGTGTCTTGAAAAAACGCCCGAGGACACAAAAGCATGTAGGCTGGAGCTTAAAGTACAGAGGGTACAAGCTCATTCTGCCTATAAGTAACGTCCTCGCATCAAAAAGCCGCCGTCGGGTCTTTGTAAAAAGGTGTGCGCGGTAAAAGAACGTGTAATTGCAAGTCGATCGTGGCACGACACGCCGAAGAAATGGGATGAGGCATAGAAAATAAAATAAAAAAGAAACATGAACACGAGCGAAGAAAAAAGTAAGACGAAACAACGATGTGGTGGTCCTCCGGTTCTCTAGATGAGACGCGTCCGCCGTCTTCCCTCCCTTGGCTTGCTCAGTCTTTTCGTTATCCGTGATGCGATGCTCTCGGGGCACACACTTGGCGTATCCACAGTTTTTTCACCAGCACTCACTCTCTCTCTCCTCACGTTATGTACACACCGGTCACAACATACACACCACCATACTTCCGCACCATTGCATTACGAGTCTGTGTTTTCTAAAGAGTTCCAACTTGCACCTGTGGAACGGGAAACGGGTGGGGACAGAGGATGAAAAAAAAAAATGAAATATGCGCATTAGAAAATGCACGTACGAAAGGTCATTTCACTAGCGCGAAGCCTCAGAGGACTAAACTGAAGCGCGAGGCAGAAATGCTCGCAAGTTATCTGCTTCACTATGAACTCCGAGACTAGGTGAAGCACCAGAGTCGACACTGATACGATAAAAATGCACTGGAGCTGTACGGCTGAGATGCAGATCCGTTTAGCGAATGTGATAACGGTTCCCAGATAGATAGATAGATAGATAGATAGATAGATAGATAGATAGATAGATAGATAGATAGATAGATAGATAGATAGATAGATAGATAGATAGATAGATAGATAGATAGATAGATAGATAGATAGATAGATAGATAGATAGATAGATAGATAGATAGCAGCTTTAAGGAAAGGCAGGAAGTTTAACCAGCCTGGCTTGATTCACTACCCTGCGCTGGGGAAGGACGAGCGCTGCAAGATGCGGAGAGGATATAAGTTCATGCTTTATACAAAAGCACGTACACAAAGAAGCGCTCATCGTACAGAAGGGTTCTGAGCCGCGCTTTTTGGTTTACGTTCACTATGGCGAAACAGTTCAGACGATGATGCTGGTGAACAGATACGACAATGTGCTGTCTTATCAGCGCACTGTTTTGTCTGCTTACCCTTTACTTCGTCTGCGCGCTCTTGTAATATTGGATCGGGTAGGTTACGCACGTAAAAAAAAAAAGGAGAGAGAGAGAGAGAGAGACAGAGAGAGAGAAGGCCAAAGGGCTGGCTCAATTGCGCTGGGACCTGTGCGTAACGGGAGATGCGCGGTCGTTTTTGAAACTTCATCTTTGAAACAAAAGAACAACGAATAAGTTCCTGCGTAACGCTGCGGGGAAATACGATTTAAGGCACGACGGCGATAGCTGTAAATTGGTTCGGATGTGGGGAGCCGGAAACGCCGGCGCAGCCGTGCAATGCGACAGCGCCGAAAGCTTCCTGCCAGACAGGAAACCAGACGGCAGCCGTCAGCGGCGCGAACGTCGGGGTAAGCCGTGGCGATAATTGTTTGCTGGAACGTGTGTGCGTCAGCACATAGTGTATACGACATGAGGTCGATTTGATTGGCCTGCACTTACTGTAGTATATAGATAAGCGTGTTTTGCACTACCCTATTCAATATTTCAAATCAGTTCTGCGGAATCCCGCAAGGTGGTAGAAGGGTTAGGAAATGGAAATTGATAACCACTCGTTTGTAGCAGGAAGCCACAAGGAAATTCGTACGCATTTCTCAGAAAGAGAGCTTCTTAGTTGCCAATAAATACGCCTCATCCGGGGATCGAACCCGGGACCAACGCCTTTCCGGGGCGGTCGCTCACCGGTTCAGCATGGATAAATCTTCACGTCACCATTCGTTTCACACAGAGCAAGCTTTCAACTCCACAACATAATTTCTGATAATAATATGTGGGATTTAACGGGCTAAAACTACGACTGATTATGAGGCACGCAGTATAGTGGAGGGCACCGTTTGGTGTTCTTTAACGTGCACTGACATCGCACAGTACACGGGCCTCCAGAATTCCGCCTCGATCGAAATGCGACCGCTGCTCCCGGGATCGAACCAGTGACTCTCAGGTCAGCGCACAGGATTATCTATACACTCACCTACATAGGACTGAAATCGGGCCGGTAATACTTTGTCGATTCTTAGGCGAATAAAAACATGCACCAACTGACTGGAAATTGAGCGCGAACTCCAGGAATAAAACCAACAGCTTGATGTCACGGATACAAACGACATCTTGAGGTCACAGATACAAACGACAGCTTGAGGTAACGGATAAAAACGACGGCTTGAGGTCACAGATACAAATGACAGCTTGAGGTCACGGATACAAAAGACAGCTTGACCTTGTTTATTTCACAACGCGAGAGATCGCGCAGTTATCGAAACCGACCCAGATGGCGCAGCCGGGTTTCTGAAGCACCTCGATATGACCACGTATTCTGCCGTGTAAGTGCTTACTTCTTACGAGGGCCACTAACGTTTGCCTCTGGTACCATGGGTGAAATTCACTCCGATAAAGAGCTGAGCTATCACGCACCATAACCACGATCTGATTTCAGGTAGTGAGTATTGTGATAGAGTACCCAACTGTACATAGTTGGGGACCCTGTATGACTTCTGACTACCTGAAATTCTTCAGCGTGCACATAAATCAATGCGCATGGACGTTTTCGCATCTCGCCCCCTATCGAAATATATATGCGGCCGCGCGGCGGCCGGTATCCAACTCGCAACGTCCGCACAACACCGCAGCGGGTGTATAAAAAGCGCACCGTTGTTGATTTTCGGAAACCCGCAGA
Source organism: Rhipicephalus sanguineus (assembly GCF_013339695.2). Classification (NCBI taxonomy): domain Eukaryota; kingdom Metazoa; phylum Arthropoda; class Arachnida; order Ixodida; family Ixodidae; genus Rhipicephalus; species Rhipicephalus sanguineus. The sequence continues at coordinate 150,885,744 of NC_051181.1, read as the reverse complement.
CAATGGGCCGCATTTGAGGCTAAACTCGTCTTGGGCACTCGCCCAGCACTTATTTTCACGACCACTCCTTTTCGTTTCAGGACCCGACCAACGATAGCTGCTCAATTTAGCGAGATTTCTGCTCTCCTTCCTCGACGGTAGCAACCACATCGTCCTCAGTAGGCTCCTCACACGTTGTTCGTGATTCGCGTCTACAGCAAACACCGACAGTGCTGTTTTTGATGTTTTTCTTGCCTGACACACGTTTAAGTTCCGTTTGTATGAAGCAAGTTTTGGTGTGTAATCCAGAGCCGAACTCACCAGATGAAGGGAGCAGCGGCCACAGCGGGCACGGCGTCGGCAGGCCGCGAGGCGAAACGGCGTGCCTCGTCCTCACGTCTCGATCTTGTTGGCGATGGCCAGGATGGAGGCGGCCGAGGTGGCGCTTCCTCGGTGCACCCGTTCGGTTACACCTGCGCTGCCGGCCAGTTGAATCAGGTTGGCCGTGGTCGAGGACGGGTTGACGGCCGCCGACGAACTGCCGCCGCTCCCACCGTCCGCCGCCGAACCGCCGCCGCTGCCGCAGCTCACGTGGGACGCTGCGTTGGGAAAAACAAAAAACAAAAAGTCAATCGTGTTTACCGAATGAGAGTGGTTGGGAGAAACGGTTTTCATACAATGTGAAATGAAAATTTGGTAGACGAATCAATCATTTGGTTGAGATTGCATGAAGACAAACTTGCCGTTATAACAGCAGAAGCCAACTTTGGTAAATACTAGCCAACACTAGCAAACACTAGGGAGCAGTAGCAAATATCGGTAGTACGCAAGTACGGTAGTTAAATTTAATTGAAAAATTTCCTGAACAGCTCACATATTGAATTTAGATTGAGTGAAAACTGTGCTGCTGTTACAACGACGGGCATCCGACACTAGCCACCTCTAGCCAAAGTTCATCTTTTAGCCAAAACTAGCCGACATTTGCCAATAGTTAGGCATCAATGTGACCATCATTTTTAATCATTGAGTTGACTTTACCAGCAGTAGCCAGCACTATATACAACATTAAGCCAGAACAATCCGACACTGGCCATCATTCAGCCAATCCTAAACAACATGCTGCAGTGCCGACAAAGGGGTTAGCAACGTTAGTAATGCGAAGAGAGTATGTGACGTCATCTTCAATATGCGACAAGCAGTAACATGTTACATTCTGTTAACGTTCATGCGAAAACGTATCCTAAATTTCAGCTCCCTAGCACTAATAGAAACCAGTCTCCTTACACCATTGTCTTGGTGTAGTTCTAAATCCTGCGCTTAGTGCAGATCCACCACCGTGAAACCTGCGGAAGCGCGTAGCAGGGAGATTCACTTGGCCCTCCTTGCACCGCGCAAGAGAGGGCGCCACCACCTCGGCAATCGCGTGCTTGCCGAGGCGGTGACGCCCTCTCTTGCACGGCGCCTGATGTTTCAGAAGCGTCTTCGAGATTTTGTATGAATTGTAGTGATTAATTCTTGGTTATTTCTGTAGTTTATTTTACGCTAGACCTTGTTAGTTTATTTCGCACTGGTTTTGGGAATTGTTAGCCTTGTTTTAGGCCTCTATTGACCACTGCGTGACCATGCAAGATGAAACGGTGGACGACAAGTCGGGCCCGTAAAGTGCTACGCACTTAGAAGATGAAAGCCATAACTGAGGCGTTCAAAAACAAAGAAATGTCGAATCGTATAACCACGTTAATACACCGTTCTTATGAAGACCCCTTGAACAACGTTCGCTACTTTTGAAAGCCTTACTGAAAGCACTTACTGAAAGTAGCTTCCTCCGCTCGTTAGACACGCTCTTTTGTGCAGGACTGCTGATATTTTTGTTCCTTGCCTTTCTTTAACTTTTTTTTAACGACGCAGTTCATTTCCACTACCTACACTCTGAGTAACGGCGATCTAACGTGAGGTATAAAACTCGCGAGGTAATAGAGTCTGCCAGTTGCTCCTGCAAACTGTCCAGTGGGAGGCGTTTACGAAGCGCTAGAGCTTGCGATGTTAGTCGTTTTTCTTTGTCTTTGCTTTTCGCATCAAAGCGACACGGCTTACAGTGTTACTCGTGGTGTATTTTTTTCCCCGACAAAATTGGTCGTATATGCGTTACGCTTCATCAAGTCCTTATGGGCTAACTCTTCACAACCAGCACCAAAGTACTTCCTGAAATAAGAGAAACAAAGAAAGAAAGAAACTTACAGTGAGGAAACAAAAAGAAAAGAAAGCCAGTTCTTGGGTAGTACTGTATTGTGCGCGTCTTGCTTATGGCGGCAGCTTCCAATCGAGGTCAGGTAGACTTCACAGGCTGGCGCATATCGCAACACCTTTCACAAATGATGTCAGAACGCCTTGTCTAGAAAATACAGTTGCAAAATAGTGTTACCCGCGACATTTGTGTATGCTGTGGGCCGACTGTGTGGGAACAGCTAAAAAGATGCCATAAGTAGGTTGTTTCGATAGGAATAAGTACCTCGGACAGGCTGGCCCACGTTTCGATAGGTGGAGCTATCTCCTTGAAATGCGCCTCGTCATCCTTGGCGTGTTAACTTTGAAAGGATTAGTCAGTGACGTAACGTCACGCAGTGTCGCTGTCTGTACTTGTTTCACGAAGATAGACGTTCACCTATTGAAACGTCGGCCAGCCTGTCTAAGAAGCACTTACTCCTGTGCAGACAATTTGCATATGACATTGTGCTTTTATCAACTAGTCCCCACCTGTACTTTGGATTTAAACGGTGCGGGCGCGTATTTATACTTGCTTACTTTATTATTCTATCGTGTACTTCGTTTCTTCCGGCATATTTTTGCTCGGTTGCAGCGTTACGTCAAACGAAGAACCCCTCCACACATAGAAATCACTTTTGTGTCCTTACTTCTCAATGCCTGATGTCAGGAATTAAAAATAACACGAATGTTGCATTCCTCCCGGAAAATTACTTTTAAAGAATGCGGCTTTACCACCTACCGAAAGCGTCTTTGTTTGATACGCGGAAATCAATTTCGAGGTCTGTTTGTAATGGACTGGCGTTCATGAACCGCACTGAAGAAGCTTACTGCCGCGAAAATGTAAGTATACCACAATTAGCCTTCTCTAGAACGAGAGAGCGAGCGAGATGGAGTGGGTGAGAGGAGTGGAGGTCATAAGACCAAGGCACAGCTTTCTTACAGAAGCCGCTTTTAGGCTTCCCTGGCAGCATCAGAACTCATTGCTTGCTTAGAATATCGATCAAAAGCTGCAGCGCAAAAGAACAGTCCACTACGCAGGTCTGATTCACAGGAGGGCACTCCATCTTCTGCGAAGTACGCCAAGAAATGAAATACTTATACTCTGCCGTTTCATTATTTCTAAAGAAAATAGGACTGAATTGTGGGGACGCGTTCGATCACGCAGGCAGTGGCGAAACTATAGCTTCCGATAATGGCCCCCCTTTCGGACTCCGTGTAATAGGCCATGAAATTCGGGGCGGTCCGTTCACTGGGCGGCCCCATCAATAACATACCTTATACCTTTAGAAACTCTCTTATGAGGTATAGTTTCATGGCTCCAATTTTGTAAGAGAAGCAGCCCTTCGTAGTGCTAACTGAAAAATGTGTTCATGAAAAAGATAGATAGATAGATAGATAGATAGATAGATAGATAGATAGATAGATAGATAGATAGATAGATAGATAGATAGATAGATAGATAGATAGATAGATAGATAGATAGATAGATAGATAGATAGATAGATAGATAGATAGATAGATAGATAGATAGATAGATGTGATGCGCATTGGAACACGAGACATTGATCACGGTTGAGCCGGCTGCTCTGACAGAAAAGACAACTCTTGCAGTTGCAAACAGTTGCAAACAGGGACGACGAACACAACCCAGTACAAGCAACCGCATATAAAGTGAAGGACCACTCTCTCATTATTCAAAAAAGCGCGGCTGACTTTGCCAGCTCTCCGTCCGGCCACGCTTATAGCCAGCCTGCCTACCATCGCGAATGTTCTCATCGTGCCTCGAGGCAGTGTTCACAACCGTCGGCGGGCCGTTTCTCCATGAATATTCAAATTAGGCTGGCCATACAATGACTCGTGTACAGTCGGTGTGTTGATCACCAGGTTTTCTGCCTCATCGTCTTTCTCTCTCTACTCTCCACCGCATAGGCAAGTCCTCTCTTCTCGTTTCCCAACACAAATCCAATTCGGCCGCTCGTGGCCGCCCCGTGCCCCAAGCTGATGAAAAAAAAAAAAGAAAGGACCATCTACACTGTCCTGTTGTGGCGGCCGCATCTCGGTTACACTTCCCTCTGGCTGGCGGAACAAAGCTTGTTGAATGCCTGAAAAGTTTTCTCTCGCGCCTCGACACTGCGAAGGACGCCGAGCCTTGCTGTGCTCGCGCGTGTGGGAGCTTCTTTCGTTCGTGCGAGTGAATGTTTAATGCAGGGGAGCGAGGAGGTCTCGCGTTGAAGGGAGAGTGCGAGCCTCGTGATGGCGGTGTCGGCGATGCGGCCGTTTGCGTGTTGCGTATGCGGCGACATCGCACCTGTTGTGTCGAGGCGCATGCATCGTTTAGTCTGTTTTTGCTGTATACATGAAACGTGACGTAGGTAAGGATGAGAAGAGGCACGTTTTTAGCCTGTGATGATGGTGATGGTGATAGGAGGCATGTATTTACCCGGTGAGTATGATGATGATGTCGGTGGCTGTTATGGCAGTGTAATAAGCTGGGCTGGTTAGTAGTCGTTCACGACATCACGGAATGTGCCACCATAACGAATAACAAAAACCAGAAACTACAAGCGACTCTTACCGGCTTCGCTCTAATTGCGCATCACATAGTTGGCAATATGGCATACCCTGCATTATGATATTACCATAAAATGCAGAAATAGAGGATACAAGCAAAAAAGTGATAGTCTGTAAGAGGAAAGAGAGAGAGAGAGAAAGCTCTTTAATGAAAAACACGGAATGTCAGAGGAGAATGTAAACGTTGAGAGCTTCAGGCAGGCTATAGCCTTTATCTAACAATTTGGCGCTTTCTGCGGCCGTGCGCAGCCATCTGCTACGACACATATGTGGGCGTTGCCATTGTAAGGGGGTGATCGGTTTTCGTTTATATTTGGCCGTTCGCTTGGAACCATGTGTGTTAGAGGCATCTTTCCGTTGCTCGCAACTTTGCAAAAGGGTAGAACTAGAGCAGCCCGAATACACTGCGCCACTCTGGCTGTACTTTCAGTAACGCAAAACATTTTAGTCGCCTCTTTTCTTGCTGCTGTCAACCTAAGATAAGACTAGATAGATAGATAGATAGATAGTGTGTGTGTGTGTGTGTGTGTGTGTGTGTGTGTGTGTGTGTGTGTGTGTGTGTGTGTGTGTGTGTGTGTGTGTGTGTGTGTGTGTGTGTGTGTGTGTGTGTGTGTGTGTGTGTGTGTGTGTGTGTGTGTGTGTGTAAGCACATGGAGACAAGGAAGAGATACTCAAGGACGTTTGCGCTTGTCCTTGTGTATCTCTTCTTTGTCTCCGTGTGCTTGCGCGAATCCGTTAAGTTGTGCGAAAGAGAGGGAGAGACTCTGAATTAGTCGCAGTGAAAGGTTGATGTGATCATGGTAGTGTTCAATAAAGGGCGGTCAAGCTTACTTTTTTTAATTTCTATACGCTTAAAAGATGAATCTGCGCTATCCACTGCATGGTGCTCTGGGAATAGCATTCCGAGAGCTCGAGCCAAACCGATAGCGACGGCAGCCTGTGGTGCACAGAACGAACAAAGGTGGCAGCGGGCGAATGAGCGATGGTGGTCGCAGGCATCCCGTGATGCTGCGTGGATGCGTGCGCATTCGAGCAACTCTCAAAAGAGGTGATGAGGCGGCAAAAAGTGGCCGCAAGGGACAGCCGCTCGCGCGCGCGGGGGCGCGTTTGTGCCGTGATCCGCAACGAGCGAACGCATATGCGACCTCGCAGGCGTGAAGTTTCGCTTGTAAAACGCCTCGGTGTAAAGTCAGGAGAAAAAGTTTTGGCAATAAAAAAAAAAGGTGTCTTTTGGAGCGATAAGCAGGCAGCAAAAGAAAGTAATACGATAGAGAAAAGAGAGAGAGGGGGGAAACAGCCATAAAAGACGGGTTTTATGTTGGCCTCTCCTAACTTTCATAGCATAGCTGAAAAAGGCCGAGGGTTTGTACAGTCGCCTATTTTTTTAACCTGAACGCGCGAGCGTCGACCACCGAGTTGATAAGCGCCGTACTACGGAGCGCAGCGGCGAAATGAACGAGAATACGCGCATGCGCGCTATGAACAGTCGTGGGCAGCTGCCGTCTGCTAGGCTTTTCCTCAGGAGGCAGCTGTCCAAGACTGCTCATTGCGAGCATGCGCGTATTCTCGTTCATTTCACCGCTCCACTCCGTTGTACGGCGCTTATCAACTTGGCGGTCGATGCTCGCGCGTTCAGGTTAAAAGAATGGGCGACTGTACATAGCTTTTTGTACACCACTACTGTCGAAGGTGGTGAAACGGGTGTGTTTGAACGTACCCGTAACAGGACTTATTTCGTGCTTTCCTTCCTGCGTAGTTCATTTTGTCTCAGCCTCCTCTCTCTTTTATTCTTTTGTTTCCTAACCGCCTTCGCTGTGGCTCTGAGCCTTGCTCCTCTTTGGTCTGCGGGAAAAAGAGCCACATTCCTCTTCGTAATATTTCCTAACCACTTCTGTGTACGTTATTTATCGAGCGTTGCTTATAACCTACGGATTTACAGTACATGTCGTAAGACTCAGAGACGAGTTCGTAGTCATCTGCGTCCTACGGATGGGCTGGCACACGCGTTAAAACTTCACGCTTTTTACCGCTCACAAGATTGCAAACAGGCTGTCAGGTTTTCTGTCGCGTTTGCTCCAATAGGCTTCGTGCAACAGTCGACAAGGACTCAGTGCGCACCCAGTCACGGCACCGACGTCCGTCATGACACAGCATATTTTCTCGCTTGTTGCTTCTCTAAAATCACACGTCGGTGACGGTGGCATTTTCAGAAGAAAGAGTGGCGAAAAAAATGCTGTGTCACGGCGGGCACTGCTGCCGTGACGGCCGACGGGAAGGGGCATTTCACGGCTGTGCAAATCAAATCAGGCCTAAAATGTTGTTTGCGTCGATGATTTTGAATGAGTGAGGTTTTAAGCTTGGCTGATTATTAGGGATGATGTGGTGTTCGAGCTAGATAAACGTTCCTTTAGCAACACGATTTTCGTTGATTTTGCGAAGAATAAAAAGAAGGAAGGAAGAAAACAAACGAGAGAAGGCAGGGAGGTTAACCAGAAACATGTCCGGTTGGTTACCCTACGCTGGGAGAAGGGGAAAGGGTAGTAGAAAGATGAGGAAGAGAGGAGGAATTACCAATAAATTGTGAACAATAGGAAGTGTTATTATTGCGCGAGAAAATCAACGCTCCCTTTCCAGGATTTTGCTCCAACACATCCAAGCCGGTACAAGTGCGTAACACCACAAATTGGCAGGCAGCAGTCAAACTTGTTGATGCAATGAGAAGAAAATGCCTTAGTTATACAGGCGATCTTCTTTATAAGCATACGTTTGTTATACGTGGATTCCGGAGAACAACAGTTTTGGCGCATCCAATAATTCGCTAGATCTGTGTTCGTCATGACGAGGTAATTGGACTAACTTAGGCGCAAGAAAGATTCTTGAAGGTCACTAGCTGAAGGCCTTGTTTCGCTTGAAACTCAACTTTTCTTTTTTCTTTTCTTGCAGATGAAGGATCTACGAGACCACAATAGACGCTATGAAAATAGACCACGTGATGACGAGCTGACGCTGGAAGTTCAAGTAATATCAGTATTTTGTCACTGCATCTCTTCCGGTTTACCAAATTTGCACTCACGGTAAGATGGGCCGTTTAGCCATTACGAAAAACTTAATCGGCTTATAAAATCATTTAATATTCCTTTTCGGCTGTATATTATCTCATTTTTCTACTTTGTTTTCACTGCTCTTGGAAAAACAACAAGCTAGTGAAGCTCCCTAGGCCGACCTCTCTGCCTTTTCTCGAATGCTTCGTAGGCAAAAGTGGGGCAGCGTGAAAGTCTGCGATCTCGGTCCGGGCGAGCCTGTAAGGGAAAAAGAACGGATGGAAGGCCGGGAATGGCGGCCAGTAGCGGAAACGGTGTGTAGGTCCGCGCCCAACGGAGGAAGAGAAGCGGTCAGTGGTGTATATGCAGCCGGATTATCCTAATTGAGGCATTAAGGCGTGCTTCCGCGAGTTGGCCGTGGGGACAAAAGAGGCGGACCGAAAGAAGAATGAGAAAAAAAGAAAATAGGAGGGATCAGTGGTCCGTGGTGGCGGAGAAAATCCTCCCCGGCTTCTATTAATCAGCTCCGTTCGCGCACCGTTGGACAATATCCTCCGAGACCTTTCGAAACCCCCGCACAACCACGCAGGAGTGATGGGTTCTCGCGAGCAGCCACCTCCCCTTCCCCCTCCTCATTCTCTTTTATCTTTGCTACTGTGGCCTTCGCCGAGCAGCAAGGGTTCATAGATGGTAGTGGAAAAGACGTTGCCACTGTCTTTGACACAGAGGACGCCTGTACTGTTCCTGAGACAGTCATTGTTATTGAAGCGAAACTTGTTATGAGTTACAGATCTCAACGGAGCACCCTCGAAGGTGCGCCTCTGATATGCGTATTTGTAAGCGCCGTTTTCCAATAATCGATGCTCTCTCGATCTGAGGCTTGCCGGCGATCAGCCGTTTCCGATATGGAAATCAGATCTTTTATCTTGGTCGGCTTGTCATGTCACGTCGCCACATTTCATTGTTGCCTTTAATCTCCTTGTTTCATTGTTGCCTTTTGGGACTTTTCCCACTATTCATTTATTTTGAATCGGATTTAAGTCCGGCATGGTTTTGCGGAACGGGCTTTCCCCACTATCTTTTTCGTTCCTTCTTGCATTCCGGGGAACATACAAAAACCTTTAATTGCTGCATTTCATTGTTTCGCGCTTGCCGTCGTTGTTGCCTGTAGCAACTGAAGTGTTGCGCTCCTAAGCACGCGCGTGAAGATCCAATTCCCGGCATGGAGAAAAGAAAGATAGGAGGGAGCATTGCGCCATGCGATAAAGAGAAAGAAAGAAAGAAAGAAAGAAAGAAAGAAAGAAAGAAAGAAAGAAAGAAAGAAAGAAAGAAAGAAAGAAAGAAAGAAAGAAAGAAAGAAAGAAAGAAAGAAAGTGATGAATTTTGATGCGAACATCAATGGTTGGACCGACAACGGAAAGAAGACGTGTATCGTGCTGTCCTCTACGGTGCTTACGATGTTCCCTGCATTCTTGCTCACCGAAGGTAGCGAAAAAGAACGCTCCGATCGTGAACGCGTAAAAGTGAAGAGCGCTGTACCTTGGCCGGCGGTTTATATACGGATAAGTGGGCATTGCTTCCACGTGGATACCCTTTATTTTCTCTTATGGGCGGCGCCAATGGTGCTGAAACGCAGCCTCAAAAGAAAGCACGCGAGCGAAACGGGAGCAATGTTTTCTTTGAACTTGAGACAACAGCGTAACAAGGAGAACAAGGACGCGATGCCGCTTATACCGGGCGTGTTGTTTGTCTTTGAGGCTCCTATATACCTAAGTTTCACGGTATAACGCCATTCTCCTGTTTTCACCCTGTTCCTGCTGTGTTTAGGCGAGGCGACGCTAGTGCCCCCCTCCCCCCCCCCCTCAGAAAAAGAGAGAGAGAGAGAGAAAAAAAAGAATTAGCGCAGCTTGCAACAAGTCGCGCAAGGCTGGATCACAGCAGAGCTGGTGGGCACTTGGCTGGTCCTGGCTTGGCTAGGCTTTTATCCTCTCACCTGTCTCTTTCCCACCCCTTGCTATACTATACTATACATGGCTATGTATAACAGAGCGCGTGCTGGTTCATGATGATGATAATTTTTTTATCTACGACAAACGACAAACCTCGACCATAACAGCTCCGCTGTAAAGCTCCTATAGCGCCCATGTGCCGCAGAAATCGGGCAAATCCCACTACTCACCCCACTGGTCCACTAAAAAATTAATAAGAGAACACACGGGCGGCAAACACCCATTAAGCTTTCCGTACAGACGTAACCAATAATTGAAGGAGGCGGGTAACTTATGCGTTGTATTTTCACAATGCTTGCTTTGGGGGGGGGGAGGGGGGAGGTAAGCGTCTTGAATTGGGCTGGTTGGTATATACTAATTTTGAGCGAAGAAACAGCGCTAGAACAAGACGAGATGGCACAAACACAGCTCGGTTTCTGTGTCATCCCGTCTTCGTCTTGTTCTAGCGCTGTTTCTGGTGGTGGTGGGGGGGGGGGGGGTAGCCGAAAACTCCTGAGTGCGGCTCCCCCTCGCCTCCCCTCCTGCTCCTGGCACCGTCGCTGCTCCTGAATATATTTCAAAGAAATAAACGCCACAACCAACCTGGCGAAATGCTACGTGAGCGCGTTAAGCCAAGCATGAGAGTGCTTGAACGGCGACTATAGTTGAAAGAGACACTGTTAATGCCATTTCGCGAGGCGTCTCAATCCGGACAGCAGCCACACAAAACAGTATAAAGAGACGGATAGAGAGAACATTCATTGTGAATGCGCTCCTCCGGTGAGTTGCGGTACTCTTCAAAAGCAGTGTATACGACATGCCTGCGCATTCGCAAGACGCGAGCTTCGTTTGATCGCTTGCGCGTGGAAGGATTGTAACGCATCTGTGAAACGCAGGCAGCCTGTATAGTACGATGAGCGTTGAAACTGGATACCCGCACAACGCCCGTACGGTGCGGGCTTTTGACGTTCTTCATAAAGACACTGCTGACAATGCGACTACCGCTTGTTTGCTCACGCCCAGGGTTTATGCATGGATGATTCACTTGTCGGGGTTGCAGCGATGGCGTAGTGGTAGAGCATCAGCTTCGCATGCAAGAGGTCCGTGGTTCGAATCCCGGTGCCGGACGATTCCCAACCGGATTAAAAAAAAAAGTCCGCGTGATGATGGAATTGTGTAAAAAGGCCTGGGGTGCAGCCTCACTGGCGACCACAGCCAGCAATGCACTCCCTCACCAGAGCAGGATTGGCCACCCTGGTGTAGTACTTGGCCACTACCTCCCACATGAATACACCAATTAACCCTCGGCCCTCAGTCCCCAGCGGCTGCGAAGCAACTGACCAATGCGGCGGTCAGACCTGCGATGCAGCAGAGGTTGCTAAGAATCTCTGGGTACGGACAGGCCGCCATTGGAATCTGAATTTGGCTACGTATAACGCTAGAACTTTATCTAGTGAGGCGACTCTAGCTGTACTATTCGAGGAATTAGAGGGTGTTAAATGGGATGTAATAGGGCTCAATGAGGTTAGGAGGCCACAGGAGGCTTATACAGTGCTGAAGAACGGACACGTCCTATGCTATCGTGGCTTAGCTGACAGAAGAGAAGTAGGAGTGGGGTTCCTTATTCATAAAGATATAGCTGGTAATATAGAGGAAATTATAGCATTAATGAGAGGATGATGTGTATCGTAATTAAGTTTAATAAGAGGTACAAGATGAAGGTGGTACAGGCCTACGCGCCTACATCCAGCCATGATGATCAAAGGGTTGAACGCTTCTACGAAGACGTAGAATCAGCAATGAGTAAGGTAAAGACACAGTATACTGTACTGATGGGCGACTTTAATGCAAACGTAGGCAAGAAGCAGGCTGGAGATCATGCAGTTGGGGAATATGGCATCGGCTCTAGAAACGCCAGAGGGGAGTTACTAGTAGAGTTTGCAGAACGCAATAATTTACGCATCTTGAATACCTTCTACAGAAAACGGGCTACTCGTAAGTGGACGTGGAGGAGTCCTAATGGCGAAACTAAAAATGAAATAGACTTCATAATGTGCGGCCACCCGGGCATTGTACAGGATGGGCAAGTAGTTAACAAGATCCGATGCAGTGACCATAGAATGGTAAGATCTAGAATTCAACTTGACGTTGAGGAAGGAACGGCAGAAACTGATACGCAAGAAGCCGATTAATGAACTAGCTCTGAGAGGGAGAGTTCAGGAATTCAGAGTTTCACTTCAGAATAGGTACGCGGCTTTAACCGAGGAAACCGACCTTAGCGTTGACGCAATAAATGATAATCTGACTAGTATCATCAAGGAGTGTGCAGTGGAAGTCGGGGGTACAGTCGTTAGACAGGACACTGGTAAGCTATCCCAAGAGACGAAAAACCTCATTAAGAAACGTCAAGCTATGAAAGCCTAGCCTCAAATGCAACAGACAAAATAGAGCGGGCGGAGCTTTCGAAGTTAATCAATAGGCGTAAAGTAGCCGACATAAGAAAGTATAATATGGAGAGAATTGAGCATGCTCTAAAGAACGGAAGAAGCCTCAAAGCTATGAAGACAAAACTGTGCATAGGCAAAAATCAGATGTATGCATTAAGGGACAAGGAAGGCAAGGTCACAAACAATATGGATAGAATAGTTGAGGTAGCGGAAGAGTTCTACAGAGATCTGTACAGCAGCCGAGGCATTCAGGATGATAACGTAAGAAGAAGTAATAGCGCAGAGGAATCTGACATCCCACCAGTATTGACAGGAGAAGTAAAGAAAGCCCTAAAGGGAATGCAAAGAGGCAAAGCAGCCGGTGAGGATCAGGTAACATCAGACCTGTTGAAAGACGGTGGAGAGATTATGTTAGAGAAACTGGCCATCCTGTATACGAAGTGCCTCTCGACGGGGAGGATACCAGAATCTTGGAAGAATGCCAACATCATCTTGATCCATAAGAAAGGGGACGTCAAGGACCTGAAAAATTACAGGCCCATAAGCTTACTGTCTGTTGTCTACGAGCTATTTACAAAAGTAATTGCTAACAGAATTAATACGACATTAGAGTTCAATCAACCAAGGGACCAGGCAGGATTTCGTACAGGATTCTCAACAATAGACCATATTCATACTATCAATCAGGTGATAGAGAAATGCGCGGAATACAACCAACCCCTATACATAGCCTTCATAGATTACGAGAAGGCATTTGATTCGGTGGAGACATCAGCAGTCATGCAGGCACTGCGGAATCAAGGCATCGACGAAGCCTATATAAACATAATGGAAGAAATCTACAGCGGATCCACAGCCACTATGGTCCTCCATAAAGAAAGCAACAGAATCCCAATAAAGAAGGGCGTACGGCAGGGAAACACGATCTCTCCAATGTTATTCACCGCGTGTTTACAGGAGGTTTTCAGGGCCCTAGATTGGGAAGAGTTAGGGATAAGAGTTAATGGAGAGTATCTCAGTAACCTACGATTCGCTGATGACATTGCATTGATGAGTAACGCGGGAGACGAATTACAGCTCATGATTACTGAACTGGATACGGAAAGTAGAAGAGTAGGTCTGAAAATTAATATGCATAAAACTAAAGTAATGTGGAACAATCTTGGCAGAGAACAGCGCTTCGCGATAGGTGGCGAGACGCTGGAAGTTGTAAAGGAGTACGTCTACTTAGGACAGGTAGTAACGGCGTAGCGGAACCATGGGAGTGAAATAACTAGAAGAATAAGGATGGGATGGGGCTCATTCGGCAAGCATTATCAAATCATGAATGGTAATCTACCACTATCCCTCAAGGGGAAGGTATATAACAGCTGCATCTTACCGGTACTTACCTACGGAGCAGAAACCTGGAGACTTACAAAGAGGGTTCAACTTAAATTGAGGACGACGCAGCGAGCGATGGAAAGGAAGATGATAGGTGTAACCTTAAGAGACAGGAAGAGAGCAGAGTGGGTAAGGGAACAAACGGGGGTTAAGGACATCATAGTTGGAATCAAGAAGAAGAAATGGATATGGGCCGGGCACGTAGCACGTCGGCAGGATAACCGGTGGTCATTAAGGGTAACTGACTGGATTCCAAGAGATGGCAAACGCGTGAGGGGGAGACAGAAAATTCGGTGGGTAGATGAGATTAAGAACTTTGCAGGTATAACGTGGCAGCAGAAAGCACAGGACCGGGTTGATTGGCGGAACATGGGAGAGGCCTTTGCCCTGCAGTGGGCGTAGACAGGCTGATGATGATGATGATGATGATGATTCACTTGTCAGGCACGTGAAAGGAGAAACCAACACGGTTGGAAAAGCCGCCGCGCTGGTACAGTGGTTACGGCGCTCAGCTGCTTACCCGAAGGTCGTGGGTTCGATGCCGGCCGCGGCGGTCGCACTTTGATGGAGGCGGAATGCTAGAGGCCCGTGTACTTAGCTTTGAACCACAGGCAGTCGAAATTTCCAGAGCCATTCACAACGGCGTGCCTCGTAATAATATCATTGTTTTGGCACGTAAAACCCTAGAAATTATTATATGATTATATTAACAAATTCGAAAAACGAGATGAGAATACTTCAGTGTGAAGCTGAATGGCGTTACTTGGTTTGGGCTGAGGTTACTATATTATCATTTTTATGTACAAACAGCTCGCAGCATTTTTCATAACATAATAATTTTTAATATCTGGGGTTTAACGTCCCAAAACCACGATACGATTATCAGAGACGCCGTAGTGGAGGGCTCCGGAAATTTCGACCACCTGGGGTTCTTTAACGTGCACCTAAATCTAAGTACACGGGCCTCAAACATTTTCGCCTCCATCGAAATTGCAGCCGCCGCGGCCGGGATTCGATCCCGCGACCTTCGGGTCAGCAGCCGAGCGCCATAACCACTAGACCACCGTGGCGGGGCATTTTTCATAACATACAGACGCGAGCACAAGTCTGGTGGTCACTGCATAAGCAAAAAGTTCAAAGTTGTTTTCCAGCGCACAATTCCAAAACATCGGTTTGCTTCAATAATAGCATTTGGCGTGAATACGGGCACGCAGGCTGTATCAACTGATCAGTTGGCAGTGTCCATCTGATATCAGATAGATAGATAGATAGATAGATAGATAGATAGATAGATAGATAGATAGATAGATAGATAGATAGATAGATAGATAGATAGATAGATAGATAGAAAGAAAGAAGAGAGAAAGAAAGAAAGAAAGAAAGAAAGAAAGAAAGAAAGAAAGAAAGAAAGAAAGAAAGAAAGAAAGAAAGAAAGAAAGAAAGAAAGAAAGAAAGAAAGAAAGAAAGAAAGAAAGAAAGAAGACTCCGATCAAAAGGAGCAACGAGCAGCTCTCTCCATAAAGACGTCCCACGGGATACAAGCTCCCCATTACCTGAAGGCCAGCGGCGGACGCCTTCCCTGCAAATGCGACGACTGTGCCTGTCTCCCGGAGATGATACATGTCTCAACGGATCTTCCCAGGGTTTCGATTGAGTACCGGAAGGTCTGCGGTCCTTACGCGACGCTGTGCCCATTGTATACCTCCCTCCTCGTTTTTTTTTTCTTCTCGTACGCGAAGATCATAGAAGATGGGGAACAATGGAAACTGGTCGTATGCCAGCGGTCCCGAACAATGGTCTTTAGCCCTTGTTACGCGAGAGCTCCTTATACGACCACTGTACCGCTACCATTCCGGGCGTGGTTCCCCGAAAGTAGGATGCGGCCGAAAGAAGAGAGGATAGTTACGGAACACCTGATCGGTGTTCGCCAGGGAGCAGCATTAGGTAGGGAGCTCATCTCTGAGCTTGCTCTAATTTGTGCTCGACTGCGTGGTATCGTCGAATACGTCGATGATGCGAAAGACCAAAGTAAATCAGTTTTTACGAGACAAGTATTCTTTGAAAGCTGTAGTTGTGCTGACTTGGGGAGGTTCGATCCCGGCTGCGGCGGTCGCATTTCGATGGAGGCAAAATGCTAGAGGCCCGTGCACTGTGCCATTTCAGTGCACGGAGATGGTCGAAATTTCCGGAGCCATTCATTACAGCGTGCCTTATAATCATATCGTGGTTTTTGGCGAAAAAAAACCCAAGGTAATAAAATTATTACATATTTTTCAAAGGGGAAATGAAAATGAAAGCCAAATGTTTAATAACTGATCGCGGTAAGTCTGGTCACGAATAGCACAGCAATCCGTAGAAGAGGGTTGTATACGGACAGGAGGCCGATATGAAGGCTTATTCGCAGGTTTAAATGTTTAATAACACAGGTTTGTTTTGAAGCTTTAGCTCGAAATTTTATCTAAGAATAAAATCAAATTAAAAGTTTTTAGTTAGAAGGCAGCATCTTCAACGTATACTCGCGATGTGCGAATTTGACGTATTGATTTGCGAAACGTACCTTTCGCAAAAAAAAAACATTTTCTGTTACGAATACTTCAACTGCGTTTGGCCACTGTAGCATCTTGAATGTAACTTCAGTGATTCCTTTCATACTGCTCACGACTGCGCGTTCGAGAAACCAAGTCAACAACCTGACAAGCACCGTGCTTCTTCCGGAGAGTCGCGCACTGTGTTCCGCTAGCTGCCAGAAAATTGTCATCAAAAGCGCGTCTTTGAATACTTAATTTACAAGGCTTACGTGCCAAAACCTCGATATGATTATGAGGCACGCCATAGTGATGGACTCCGGGTTAACTTTGACAACTTTCGTTAACGTGTCCCCAAATCTAGGTACACGAATATTCTTGGATTTCGGCCCCATCAAAATGGGGCCGCCGCGACCGGGAGTCGAACCTGCACCCTCCAACTTAGTAGCGCGACACCCTACCTGCTAAGCTACTATGGGTAGCGCGGGTTTTGCGTTCGTTCGCTTTCACATCGACATAAGAAATCGTATAATTACGTCCAACAGCCACACTGACTGATAATTCATGTTAGCGTGGATGTGTGCCAGAGTTTAGTCACACCTCCCGAGTCGAGAGCACTGCTTTTTTTCTAATTACTAAACAGAGGCACTTACGACGATTGCACGGCATGAACGAACTTCGCGCTGCCCGGAAACCATCGGTTACTTCAGTTGACTGGACGCAGCACTGGGCGAGTGTTCACCGTCGCTTGAAAGGCGTGGGCCGAGCCATCGTTATCTATACAAAACCTATCACGACGGATAAAAGTCATGCTGGCTTAGAAGTTGTAATTAAACGGGACAATCCGTGGATGAATCTTATGCGCGAGTGCGTATGTATGTGGGTTTCGGAACGAGACTGTGCAGACCTCGATGCTGTTTGGCCTATTTACAGCAAGGCCCCGCGTGAACGCGTCGTCCAGTTTTTTTTTCAAGAGACGCTTGTACTGCCTCACGAATTGGTGTTGTAGGTGTGGCCGAAAAACAAAAACAAAAAACATCCGGTACCCGCGAGAGTACAGAAATGTGGTTTTACACAATATAGGCCCTCGAAAAATTTGCCGGTCGCATGCGTATTTGTATGCGCCGTTTTCCAATAATTGCTGCTCTCTCGATAGTGGGCTTGTCGGCAATAAGCCGTTTCCGATACGGCAATCTGATTGTTTATCGAGGTTATCGAAGTTGACTTGTCATTTCACGTTGCCACATTCCATTGTTGCCTGAATATGAACGCATGGCCGTCGTTGTTGCCTGTAGCAACTGTTCCGTTGCTAAGCACGTGGACGAAGGTCCAATTCCCGGCATGGAGGATGGAAACATTTGGGAGGGAGCATTACGCAATGCGATAGAGAGAAGAAAGAAAGAAAGAAAGAAAGAAAGAAAGAAAGAAAGAAAGAAAGAAAGAAAGAAAGAAAGAAAGAAAGAAAGAAAGAAAGAAAGAAAGAAAGAAAGAAAGAAACGTAATAGGTCAGGCACGCACTCTGCAAGCTTCGTTTTGCCCCAATTTTCCCGATAGGGGAAGGACTCCGGATTTTTTTTAATCTCTTCACCAGACAATCAAAGTGGGATGAAGACTTGTATTCTGTGCCACTCCACTTGGCCGATGACGATTTGTAAGCCTTTGCTAGCGCGGCGATGGCGGATCATATCTCACCGGGAGAGATGCTTGAGGCGCCCATCTCAAGGGGCTTGGCGTTCCTGTCGGCGGAGCTGCTGGTTCGCCGCGGCGGCGTCCGGCCCGTCGTCTCCTGGGCAGTTTCCGAATGGTTCAGCATCAGCATCGGCACGCACTCTTCCCCATTGCCTGCGCCATCGTCGGGAGAAAGGCTAACGTTGGTGCTACACACGTGTACACTGGAACTCGCCACTACATTAGCAAAGGAAGCTTTAATCATGTTAAAGAGACAGGGCGTGCAAACATGGACACAAGAGAGAAGTCAAGGTACCACGAACACCACGGCGTTTGCGGTGTCTTGACTTCTCTCTTGTGTCCGTGTTTGCACGCCACCCTGTCTCTTTAACATGAATACTTACCAACTAGTTCAGCTCTATGTTATTTTAAGCCTTTAATATCCGCCAGGGACCCAAGGAAAGACCAGGTGTACTAAATACAGACGTGGACGTTGCCAACTCGAAGCATTTGTAAAAAGTTAAGCCAACGGGATATGCAAGCGGATATGGCCCACATAACCTGCTATCGCGGACTCTCACACTACACGGTATACGATCCTATCCGCACTGAATGTACTACACATAAGGGTCATGTACATAAGTGTAGTGTAGTCAATGTTATACCTTTAGCCACACGACACGTACTTGGGTCATGATTAGTGTTGCATGCGCGTTTCGCTTTAATGCACTCCTTGAACTTTTCTGTGAGACGCCTGTCTCAACGCAATGCTTTAATTGCGTATATTGTGCGAATTTCTCGCGAGTTATGTGTTGTCGCACGTCCCTTGTGTATCACTTCTGTTTCCATCGCACTCGCCAGTAGCAGCATGCTAGGGGCGTCGCCAGACTAACTACTGCAGACTTAATTAAATAACCTTTCTCTCTATCTGACACACGTACGCCCAATGAGCTTCGGCTCGAAACGCTACAGCGACTTCACTTCTCTATGATACAGTGAGAGAGCCTTGACATTGCCAAATCACCCTTTGTTTACTGGTACATTGGGGAGGATGTAGCCAATAACAGCGCTTGTAAACGGAAGGCAGGTTTTAAGGTGTCTATTAATTCGTCCATAAACAACCGTACAAGTAAACAAAGACAATATAAAAATAGACGACAACAAACGACAGTCACCCCATTCGTAATGCTCTGGCTGTCGTTTCCTCGGTTTTTTTTTTCCGCGAAAATCTCGCGCTGTTTTGAAGCATAAAGATCGAAGATGAGCCAAGTAGCATGCACAAAAATGTTTCTTGAACTTTGAACTTCTCTCGCGTGTGTACACGATAGTATATCACGGGCTTGTGGGTAGTTGTTTGAGCATTTCTTTAGGTCGCATGCGCAGCACTGTTGGGTACATGAAATTTAAAAAGAAAATACGAGCACCGATTAGGCCAAAATAAATCCTCAGTTGTTACTGAAGCATACATGTGATGTGTGTTTTTAGTCTCTTGGCACCCTGCCCGTTATGCACTGCGGCCCAGAAAGTGTACTTATCGTTCGTGAGTAAAATAATTTAGAACCCCGTTTCTGTGACACACAGAAATGCTTTTCGTGCTTCATGTCTCTGCTGGCCGTAAACAACACTCTAAGCAAGAGAAAATAGCGACAACCCTTGTAAATTGGAAAGAAGAACACGTGCGCTGAGGCTTTTCAATCTTTCGTTGCGAGTATGTCTGAGTGTGTGTGTGGGTGTTTCGTGTGGGCGTTTCCACGTGTACATGCAGATCCGCCCGAGTATAAACAGCCGAGTGCATTGTCGGATCTGCGACTAAATAGAGCATGCGACAACATTTCTCGATGTCGTCGTTTAAAGCATCTCTGTCGTATTTCGTTTCACGCGAGATACCGGACAATGCAGTAGACGTTAAAAAGAAGACAGAACGCGCAGATATAATGCACAGGATGAAACGTATACGTGAAAGCGAGCGGGTGATTCAGTGCTACACATCTAAGCGCGGTACGCATTCAACTGCATTTGCTTTGATCGCACACAGCGTGGAATCAAAACCGTGAGGCGGGATACTTCTTGATGCAGCTCGCATTCATGCTTGCAGCGCAGATTTAAAACACACTTACACCGTGTAGAAACACTTCACAGTCTATTCTACTTGTCTTCCTCTGCGTAGGTGTTTTTCAAGGTTGTGCTGCAAACGTGTTTACGAGATCCGGCAGCGTGCCAACTCATACAGCGTTTAAGCTTATGTAGTACACCGTTCACAAGATACACCCAAACAATGTCAACGCGTCTCGCGAATGCAAGCAGTGAGACGCCCATGCAGCCTTGTCACGAGGAATAAGGCGATGCACGGCATTCCTTATCTCACCGCTTTTAAGCGCACCGCGGCGTTTAGTTGTTTCGCGTTTCGTGCGCGAGATGTCCGGACGCTGTAGCTAAAAAAAATTGCGGTCCCCAACCCGTCATGCAATCGCCAAAGGCAACTCGAAGGCGAAAGCCACCTTTTTATAGACGATTTTCTGCAACTGGTTTCTTCAATCAAAACTAGATGGCGCCACCGCGCCGTGGCCTTCCCTGTGCCGTGGTCTTTGGCAGCTCTGCTAGCTCTGTTCAATATGTCTCCATCCGCGCCGGGCCGTCTGCTCAGCGTCCCCATCGCGTCCGCGCACACGCGTTGGACAAGTAAAAGCGAACAGACGGCAGCGCCGGAAAAAAGTCAACATGGCGGCACCTGTGGACGCGGTTTCCTTCCGCCTCAAATTTATCACGTCGTCGTCGTGCGCTGTGTGACCCGTAAGTTCGAAACCTACACTTTTGTTTGTTTTACACCTGCGTCCTGAAGTTTCGAGAACAATGTATTCGTTGGTATTTTGCAGTGTTTCCAAGGTCGATCACTGCCTCCATGATTAGCCCGCCTTTTGACCAAGCGACCATGGAGCAAGCGACGGACATCAAGTGACGTCATAAGATGTCATTGTAACTCACAAATCTTGACGACCTGTGACGTCATCATGACGTCACAGACTGACGTCATTGTAGCCTTCATGTTACATTGATTCATGGGACTTTCGGTGCGCCGTGGGCACACATACACGCACTTTAGCATCCCGTAGCTTCTGACCGACTTCATTTATTTTTTGCATCATTCGTGTTGGCGCCGCCGTCTCGCGATGTCTCGCCGAATCTAGAAATTTCTCGACTCGATGAGACATATAGGGCTTTCGCCTTAAAAGACGAATACGTAAAGGAGGGCGGCACAAACAGAATTGTTTGCGAGAAACTCGGCACTCGCGTAAACGGACCTCTGAGAAGACATACCGGCGCACTCTGTTTTCGACACTTGTGCACGTTCGCTGCAGGCTGCGCGAGCGTATAAAACCGGAAATCGATGCGTTTTCGAAGCAAGGGTACAGCGTCGGCGTTCCGCGCGTGAGGAGAGGCGCGCGCAACGCGCCGTGTGTGTTGGATGGGCGAGATACGTATAACAAGTAGATACAGGAGGGAGTGGTACCCGGGGATTCGCGGCATTCGGTGCATCGGTCGTGCGAAGAGAAAATCAAGTTTCAGATTGACGAGTTGTACCGGTTGTACGCGCGTGTGGCGTTGAAAAAAAGAAAAAAAAGAACGAAGTGTAGAAGTGTCATGACAAGATTAAATTGGAACCACGAAAGCGCATGTCCCGGTTTATTTACGTATTTGTTATTTTTTTCTTGCGTGTGTTTGTAGGATAGTGTCATCCCTGCCATGTTTTCCCAATTTTCCATAGAAATGTGTCCCCGTGCGTGTGTGTTGCGGTCGAATCGATTTCGGATTTCTTTTTTCCTCTTACTCACCTCGGCTTTCTGTCTTTCTTTAAAAAAAAAAAACTGAAGTGTCATGGCTTATTTTTTTTCTCGGAGGAACCGACGCTGTTTTGAATCCGCGTGAGAAATAAGCTCCGCAAGATGTATTCTCGCTCGACGCGTTTTCTCATTTCCCGAATAACGAGTAAACTCGAAGGCAAGTTCTAACAAAACAAAAAAACGAAATTGGGATGGAAGGGTTCGAGCGAAGTTCTTCGAAGTATACAACTTTTTCCTTATAAGATAGCAGCCGGAGTATATACTGCCCTATGGTTGGATTGTCAATTTACATAGGTGCGCCACATGTCCAATCCTATTTCGCCACCCCAGTGCAGGACAGCTAACAAGATACTCGCGTCGGGTTACCTTCTCTGCCTTTTTCTATCTCTTTGGATCTCTAGGTAGGTCACGTGCTTTTCAACATTTTCGACGTTTATGCTTATGTATGACATGACGCCGTTTGGTGAGTCAGTGCGTATATATATGTAATGAGAAATACACATCAGTGCCTGTCGTGTGTCCGTGTTTTAAAAATTTTTATTTTTACAGCAGGGCTGTTATCGTCGGGCTTTGCCGTATGTCGTAGATAGAAAAATATCATCATCATGAACTGGCATGCGCTGAATGACCGCCCAAGTATTCTGTACACATAGCTGCTATCGCATTCATTGCTTCGCCCTTGAGGCGAAACTGTGACTTTTTTGTTTTACGTATATATGAAAAAAAACAAGGGAAGGTAGGCTACATTAGAGCTGGCTATCCCATCAACATGATAGTAGTATTGAAGGAACATATAAAAACAAGGAAAACTAGAACGAATAAAATAATGTTTACCTTGTGTCGCACTGTGATTACAAAATGATAAACTCGCAATGCGTGGTTCAACGCTCGCTAACAAATGTCTTCGTGAGAAAATGTAGTGTGTGTGTTTTGCAACGTTTACAAAACGCTTTGAATAATAATAATAATAATAATAATAATAATAATAATAATAATAATAATAATAATAATATAATAATAATAATAATAATAATAATAATAATAATAATAATAATAATAAGTGGTACTGGTACCCGGCCAAGTGGGCTATTATATATTCTCGATCTCCACATTCCGTTTTGTCTTATGTGAGCGTTGGACATACATAAAAGCACACACGTTCATGTGCGCGCATGCGCAGACGATGTACGTTACATTAAGTTGATTTTTTTATTGCAGCAGTTTCATAAGCTAGTCATGGTGCTCTTTGGTCGCAGCAGCTTTGTGCCAGAAAAAAAAACAACAAAAAAACTCCCTTATGTCGTCAAAATAATAACGTACACACTGAGGACACGCACGTGAGCACGAAGAAAGAAAGAAAGGAAGAAATAACAAAGGAAAGAAGGAACTTGGAAGCCCTGAAAGAAGAAAATAAAGAAAGAAAGAAGGAAAGACACTAACCAACTACTAAGTTAAACTAAACGCAATAGCTGACAGCATAGCACGAGAAAGCCACTGACAGGCTCTGCAGCGCTGGTCAGTCAACGTCTGCGCAGAAAGTAGCAATCTACACTAAACTTCAGGACAGCCGAAGTACGAAATTGAGCGTGGCTCAAGCCGGTGTCCTTGTGCCGAATTCTATCCCCCCCCCCCCTCCCTGGATTTAGTTTCCCAACCTCTGTTCGGAGCGAAGGAGCCCGACTGTCGGCTGTCTCTCATTCGGCCAGGGTATACCGATGGGAGACTGAGTGCTTTGAAAAGCCGATTGATGAACAGCCACGGAGGAAATGAAAGCACGAAAAACAAACGAACGATATCTTGATTGAGTACGTGCAAGAATGACATTTACGGGTGAAATGAACGGGAATTGGAGTGAAAGAAACGTGAAGAAGGCCTCAATAAGACCGTCTGCTGTCATTCTTTCGCTTTCGGTGAAAGTAGCACAGACAGAGGAACTAGAAGGAGACGTTCGTCTTTGTTCCATACTCCGAGTAAAAGGATGCGGTATACGTTTCAATCTGCTCGCCACTTTGATGCCTTTTAGAAATATGGCGAGGAACAACCAGCTTCGGGGGGAATTAGAGGCTGTTTTGCGTAGCGGTGTAACCGATAACTGATAAGGATAGCGCCAATAAGATGAA